>NW_027512899.1:0-326556 GCF_048772815.1 Callospermophilus lateralis | reverse complement strand
CCTGCTGAGTAATGTGCCTAGAGCAGTGGTGGGAAGGTGTGTGATAAAAAATTTGTTTTTGGGCCATGTGGATCTGCCATTGGCTTCCAAATGGCTTGTGACTGACATGGTGCAGCCAGCAGACCCTTACATGAAAAGGCATCTTGTTATATGGAGATGTTTCCGGGCAATGTTCAGAATCAGGTTGCTATGGACATGGGGCCAAGCTATGTGCGTTAGAAGCCTGGTTGGTGCATTCTCCTGAAGACGCTGACTCACCACACATGACAGATTTGCCTCCAGAACTGTGTCCCAGTTGAACTCCTTTAATTTCATGAAGCAATTGCCAAAGTCCCAGTGCAGCAGCAAGAAACACCACGAAAATACAAGATGACCAAATGGCTTCACAGTCCACATGAAAAGACACTTATCCCCCAATGGTCACCGTTTACTTACAAAGAGAGAATTCAGCACTGCTGCCTCATGTTTCTTTGGAAAATAAGAAACCATTTCCTCCAGGTCACATAGATGCAGACACAGATTTGATGGTCTCACTAGAAAGCAGCTAAAGCTCCTGACAACAACATATATTTCAAGTGCCCAACCTCAGAGGCAGTTTCTCAAGAAGTATTTAGGCCAGCAGAGCTCCATGTTTATGGAGTTTTTACCCTGTCCCATACTTTTGGAAACTCCTCTACCACTGCCAAGGTTGTAAACCCCTGAGCATATTCCATTCCATATATATATTCACAGATTTTCTAACTCTTCTCCTCTAATTGTGTCTTAGTTTGGGCGAAGGTAATGTCAAGGAATTGTTCTGGATGAGAGTGGGAAGATTTTGTTTAGCACATATTTGTATACACATTGGATTCCTTTTTCTATTTTACATTTGAAATACTTAATCCCTGACACTAACACATACCCTAATAGATTCTGTGTACTAATCATAATATGATGGAGAAAAATAACCGAAACAGAATAGAAATACAAGCAGTTCAGAGGAGGCATGTTGTATTTTTGGACTTGCGTTTTGCATTATATAGGGTAGGAGTTATAAATCTAGTCCATTTTTAATTGAAATAGTTCTCCATGTTCTTTTAATGTTAACAAATATGTGAATTCCTGTCTCCCTTTCTCTGTAGTCTATTCAGCACATGTATTTTTATATGCACATATAGAATCCTACCTGGTATCACACGCAAATTTTCATGAGTTACATGACTTGGCAGATACAAACTGTGAGAAGAGATCACTCCTCCTAAACGATGTAGGAACTGAAAATTCAACCTATGAGGGAGCTTCCTAGTTAAAAAAAGTTATACATAAATCCATATCGACTAAAATGAATATTTTTGGATCTGTGGATGATATATATTTCACTGTGTAATTAGATTGGCATATATATATATATATATATATATATATATATATATATACTCTCCAGATATTTCATAATATTTAACATATGTGTCTTATTATACACTCCCTGAATTTATTCTTGTTCATATATGTGGATTTATAATCAAATTTTCACAAGATTATTCTCAGAAATATTCATTCACCTGAAATACATATTTGTTTCCTAGTATTGAAAACTAACTTCAGTGAATAGTGCATATAAATGCTAATATTTCTACAGTAACTAACCCAGTTTAATATCAATGCAAGTAGATTCCTATGGGACATGACATTTATTTTGAAGTTCATTTTTATTCAACACTGGTACATTTCTATTTCTTGAGTTTATTCACATTATAGCATATATATTTCATCCACACGTTCACAAATTTATAGGCATTTATTTCACTTTCAAATCACTTTCTGCTTCAGAAACATGCTATTCCTCCATGTGTTCTGACTGGTCTTTTCATGAGACTTCTTTCCAAACACATTACTTTCATTTAACATCATCACTTTAAAGCAAAACTCAAACACCATTCATCATAAATCATAATCACTAATATTACCATTAGACATATAACTGTTGGAATGAATGATTCTATATCAATATATGATTTCTTATATATTTTCACATGTCAATTCAATCCATTATTTAAAGTGGAATCAGTTATGTTATTTATTCATAGTATGATCTATTCATGCATTATCTCTATATTCATAGACAGAGGGTTACACCTCTTTGTGCCCCTAATACTAATGTATGCGTCTTCTAATTATTGCTCCAGAAATGGTGAAAGAAATACTCATGTCACTGATCTACATATACATTTTATCACAGTAATATTCTGAACAACAAAAAATAAAATATCACTCTTAAGATTGTACCAAAGCCTAAAAGGAAAGTGAATGTTGATAACTAATAGCATCCATGTCCAGGTTGCCTAATCTCTGCAAATGTCATTCCATTCATGACGACATATTTGTTTTTTCCTATGATTATATATTCAAACTCAAGCCTGTTGAAAATGTCTAATCCTATCCCTCACTTTATACTTTGCCTGATTTAGTAATGTCTCTATTGACACCTGCTTCCTACATATTTTCCCCAGTTCATCATTTTGGCTTACTCTTCACATGTGCTGACATTTACATTCACTGTCTACGAAACCCTATTGCTAAAGAATCTTTTTTTCCAAATCATATACTCACTCTTCTTTCTAAACCTACCGACTATCTTCCTAATCCTACCGACTATCTCTTTTTGAGTGGATGTTCTCTTCGACATTCAATCATCCAAGGTACAAGCTCCTATGCCATTGTATATAGATTTATCTGAGACATTTTTGCAGAACATCATTCAAAGCTATGTGTACCAATTAAGGGCCCAATGCCCTTCTGGGCTACATATCTTCCCTAGATTTCTATTTTTATACTTATATTTCACCTATATATTCTTGTAAATATCATAGTTTCCCAATACCATTATTTGTCATGCAGAAATATTCCTAACCCAAATTGAACATGTTATTAACCCAAACCATACACTGTTCTCTCAATCAAACTTTACAGAAGAGCAGGGACAGGGTTAGTTTTACAATACAGGAATGTAGGGCATCTTCCACCTGTTGAGAACATCAAAGGTCCATGCAGAAATGATCTTTTCAGAAGATGTAGGCAGCTATGAAAGACTGAGAGAGAAAAGTCATCTTCTATGGCAAACAACCTCGTCAGCATGAAGGGATGTGTATGAATCAGCCTCTCTCTTCTTAATGTAGAGAAGATGGACCAAACCAGTCCTAGGTGGAGAGCGGTTCCCGAGTGCCCATGGTTTATAGACCATTCTAACTTATGAAAATGTCACATGAAGTAGGGGCAGCCTCCATCTCATGGGACCCTTGAAAGCAACTGTTCGTACAAAGTGGTTGTCAAGGCAGTGACCTCATTCAGTTCCTGAAGAAGTGATCTACCTCACTTTCTTGGTGATGGAACTCTCTGAACTTCGGATCCAGGAAGCCAGGCACCTGGAGCCAATCCAGTCCAATACCCATTGGCTCATTTTTTTGGATTTACCAAGGAGAGTGTCAGTCTTTCTTGGTACCTACAGATGTGAGGATGGCCAAATACCAGGAGAGCTCTGAATAGCGTCCTTTCCTGAGAAAGCAGGTGGTGGTTCACTGCTGGCTCCTGACAACTTCACAGAGTTGGCCAAGGAGACCAGATCTGAGATAGGACAGGCCATTTTGGGGGAACATAGTTTGGCCCACCACTCAAAGGACACTCCGGATAGTCACAGAGTTACATGGGGGAAGGATGTGCCTTTGTGGGTGTGATTCAGGTTTTGTCTCATGATCTGAGAATAGGTAGGAAAGGTGGTTTGTTTGATTTGGAGTGGACTTCTTCTAGTAAGTAGTTTGACAAGGAAAGTGTTTCTATGTCTGTGTATCCACTGTGTCCGTGGTTGTAGATATTAGAAAAGAGAATGCAACAATTGATGTGTCCTGTATAGTAGAAAGATTCCCAGCATTCATCTTGCCCAACTTATGAATGAACTGAGGCTTGCCTTATCCATGGGCAACACCTGCTATCTTCCTAAGTTTCTGTTTCCTTCCGGAATTCTAGCCACTCTCCAGAATAGGCTCATGGTTTTGTGTCCAAGATATGTTCCACCACCAAGATCTGTGACATGGCCATGTACTGGATAGCTGAAGTGAATGGCGAGCATCTCAGAAAACTCAGATATCAGTGTGACCAAGAAAGTCTCAGTGGAGAAACCCTGCTTTCGGCCTTTTGCTTATCAATTGTTCTGTTGCCCTGAATGTCAGGAAGGTCTTTGCCTAAGGCCACCCCATTGTGAAGCCTGAAGAAAACAGTTTTCAAACGCAAATGAATGGGCATCACCTGTTGCTCTTTGCTTAATTGCTTTGGAAAGGAATGTGTCTGAATAAACCTCGTGGCCCTGTGTGAGGTTGTGGCTTAGATTCTCAGCACCTGATTTATGTAAAGAGATATGCCATGAGTGCACCCAAAACCACAATGGCCAAAAGAGCAGTTATTGTGAATGAAGTTTCTCACATTCATTTGTAAGTTTCCTGACCCCCATCAAGTGTTAATAGGGATCCTTTGGGTCAAATTATTTATTCAAAGCCCTGCAGAGGCTAGCCCATAGGTTTTTGGGTTTTCTCATGACTCCAAATCATATAAAGAATCTATACCTGACAGTCAGTAGGCCTCAAATTGGAGATGCAGAGCAGTATTAACACCTGGCCTATTTGATAACTCCTGGTTCACAGGATGGGTGTCCAGGCCACCGTGAATTTAGGCAAATGAGGGGCAAGAGAGCTTATTTTTGAGACTGTCTTGGGCTGCACCCCTCATGGAAAACTCCAGCCAGAGTTTATGATTAGTGTCTATATGGAAGAAGATGATGGCCATGTGGGAGTGTTTTGGTTTTAATTGTGGTCATTTGTGTAGTGGTTGAAAGAGATGACTGGATCCACCTGGGCTTGAACTCTGGTGTGATTCCTCTTAGAGACTGAGTTCTGAAACTGACCTCAGAGAAGTATTGCCATGAAATGTGTTGGGATTTTAGGAGGCCACGCATGAGAATCGCCCTTGGAAACTGAGATCGAGGGCCAGGGTGGCTTTCCAGATTGCACTGGGAATCTCAGCCAGGATATCACATGATTTTATTCTAAAAGACTTGGCAGCCATAGTTGAGAGTCTAAACACACATGGAACTCACATTGTAGACCTCAATGATCCTGGCTTCATGTGACCTTTTGGCCACTCTTTGGGAAGGCTTGCCTGTGAGTGTTCTCCAGAGATTTCATTGAAATGAGCTTCCTTACCATATAATGGTTCCTGCATGAATTGAAACCCACAGTGCCTCCAACATCATCCTTCAAAAATGGCTAAATAAATACCAAAAAATTTCTGAAATTTCCATGGCCAGGTGGCACTGGAGAACCTTTGGATGTCATGTTGCTGATCATGAGTGAAATAATTCCCCACGCAAAGACACTTCAAAGGGAGAATTCCAATTTTATTGCAAAAAGCTGTGTGATTATATAGAACTAAGGGGGAGATGGTAGGGCTTAGATAAATGGCAGCAACCCGTTTATTGAAAGCAAGTTCTTTCAGATATCATCTCCAGAACCCAGGAATTAGTTCTCATTGGGGCTAAGGTTCTCCACCACTGAGATTTGAAATTGGCGCTGGTGGGAGAGTTCACAAGGGCGGGAACTTTTCGCACCACTGCAGAAATGAAGAAGGTAGGAAGAAGAAGTCCTTAGGCACCATGTTGGGGTTTTTCTCTGGGGTATGGCTGCCATTTATACTTTTCCCAACATTCCTCCCTTTTTGTTTTCTTAGGAAGTGGGGCGTCGTTTTTAGATCCGGCTGCTTCCTGCTGTATGGGGGTGCTGTGAGGCCTAGAAAGGGAAGGGGAGGAATGCTCGGGGGGCAGGTCTGGGAATATCATGGCAGCAAGAAATAAAACCCAGTGGCTATAGACAGCTACTTCCGTAGGGGTGAAGTCAATGAAAGTTCCCTGAAGCCACAAGTTGTCGATGGCATGGAACCAGTCCTGGATGGAGGAGATTGTTGGTATCAGCCACTGGTCCTGTAACAGAGACTCTAGAAAATACTGGAAGCGTTGCCTGGACAAGGTGCCACAGGACCTGAAGAAGATCAGAGTGAATAAAAACAGAATGAAGATAAAAATTAAAGCAAAGGTCAATTTTTGGCAGAAGTTCCATGTTGGGGGAGTGACATAGAAGAGGCCAAGGGCCATGAGGAAGCTTAGAAGGTCATAAAGATTCAAGAATCCAGGATGGCAGATTAAGAGGTTTTCCGAGCTTGTTGTCTCCCACTGTCTGATGTCCATTGCATTCCATCGTGCCTGGTAGTGAGCTTCATCACGGAGTGAACTGTTCTCTTGGAGATGTTGGGGGTTCGTCGGTCATCAGAGGCTGGTAGTGCCTAAGCAAAAGCTGGTTGAAAGTTTGATTACGAATTTTTTGCAGTTGGGTTTGAAGGAACTTCATTATGCAGGGCAAGAGAGCACAAAAAAGGAGCATCCCAATAAGGGGCCCAGAGAGAGGTAGTAAGTACATGGCAAGATAGGATTGGAAGAACCTCCTTATGGGATTGGAGGAGGTAGGTTTGAGCAATTGGGTCGATAATTCCTGCAATTTAACAACTTTTTTTTTCATTAGCCCAGATTCATTAACATAATAGCAACATTCTCTCTGAGGAATAGGCATGTACCCCCTTTTTCTGCAGTGAGAAGATCAATTGCCCTTCGGTTCTGTAAAGCCACTTGTGCCAATGAAGTAACCTGCCACTGCAAGGAGCCAAGTGACTCAGCAGTGGTATCGAGTGCTTCCTGCAGTTTTTGTTGCAAGTCATTGGATGCCCATAGAGCATGACCTATAGCTCCACCAGAGAGACCGAGACTCGCCACTGAGGTTGTTAAAGTGAGGCCTACCAGAACCGGCAGAAAGACTGCCCTACGGGTGCGGGAAGGTAGGGCCAGCTGTCGGAATTCAGTGGGAGTATACAAAGAAAGCAGAGGAACTACAGTAACCAAGATACAGGTGCCAGAGACATTGATCGTTGAGGTACTTAAAGACCAATTATACCAGATGAAATGTCCAGGTTGCATAAACGCAGGGCTCTATGGGGTGCTATAGCTCAAGGAACAAATGGGTAAAGGATTCATTATTGGCAGGTGGATACAGATGAAAGGAAATAAAGTATTGTTGGAATAACTTTCCCACAGTGGGATATGTGTCTCATGTAGGGGTTGTCCTTACTTAGAGAAATTGTAGGTTTTTGCTGAAATATTTCCTGCCGCTAATGGGACCGCTGCTAGAAGTGGACGACTAAGTGAAGCACAGAGAAAGCACTGAGAAGTAGGCACCAAAAGAATGGAGGAGTTTAATAATCGAAGAGTTTGGTGTAGCAAATTGAGCCATGTGGAAGGGGGACCTTAGGGGGTTGAAGGCTCTGAATCCTCTTTGGATGAGCTATGGATAAGATCTCGAAGTTTTGATTCTGACTCCTTAATGTGTTCGACTACCTGGATGGTTGCCTTAGGTGGCGTAATCAGGGTGCGGCCAACAGTCATCCACCCTGTGGGTCTGGCTGAGGTTGTCCGAGCATAGACAGCAAACTCAACATAGCCCCAAAGTTTGGCCTTGGGGTCAGGTGTATCTGAAGTATATGATCCATTGTTATCGGATGAAGAGCCTTCATGCCACTTTAGGTAACTAGAAGTCCACCCTTCAGGGTAGCCAAGTGAGTGGTAAGAACAGCTACCACGTTCATCATGGAACCTGCATGACCAATAGGGACACCCATTATATATCTCAGGCCACCAATGACAATAGTCTTTGGTTTGATTAAAAAGGAAGCAAATGAAAGGCCAGTTCCAGCTACCCTTGAAGGTGACAATTTTAGGGGAATAGAGGTGCAGTTGTGGATGAAGCAAGTAGTTGCATCCACTGCGCGGACCTTCTGCATGCCATGTTCTGAGTATCGTTCCCGAAGAGTGAATAAATACATGGTAGGTTAGGAGGGTAAAGACAAGTCCCAACAGAGCACAGAAAAGAAGCAGAGCACAAAAAAACAAGCAGTTAGAGAAGACTAGGGTGTTGGGAGAGCTCATTGTGCCTTCTTTAAGAGGAATTGGGCTGCAGGGAACACCGTGTGAGCCGCAACTTAAATGGGTGAGATGGGTGTGGAAAGCAGGAGTAAAGGGGAGGTTCAGGAGGTGATTCTTGGAGTTCCTCTGGGGTGGTCCTGTCGTCAGCAGGTGGGGCCTCCTGGTGATATGGCTTCAACCTAGAAATGGGAATCCAGGGAGTGAGATGGTTGTCTGATAAGGAGAGTTTGGCGGCGGTGGGGTTACAGAGAATGACAGGATAGGGGCCTTCCCATTTTGGTGCAAGAGTCCCTTTCTCCTCTGGGGTATTATAATAGACTAGACTCCCAGATGTTAAGGGAGGAGTGTTTGGAGAGGAGACTGGGTCTTGAAGAAGCCAGTTCTGATATTTCCAGTGTTCCGAGCAGAGATGAAACAAGAGAGGCAAAGACAAATCTCGGGTGAGATGTCCTTGTGAAATGACCAACCCAGGGGGTATAAGAGGTCTTCCATACATTATCTCAAAGGGAGACAGTAAAGATGGTTTCTTAGGGAGAGCTCTGATTCGAAGCAAAGCCAAGGGAAGGATTTTGACCCAGTCTCAGTTTAATTCCATTGTCAATTTGGTAAGGACTTCCTTCAGAGTACGATTTACCCTTTCCACTTTCCCTGAAGCCTGGGGGTAATATGGACAGTGGAAATGCCACTTGAAAGAGAGGGCTTGAGAGACCTTTTTTGTGATCCTAGAAATAATCTCAGGGCCATTGTCATATTGTAGGGAAGTCGGCATACAAAACCTGGGGATGATGTCTCTCAGTTAGATTGAAGCTACAGTGGAAGCCTTTTTATTGGAAGTGGGAAATGCCTCAACCCAAACAGAGAAAGTGTCCACAAAGACAAGGAGGTATTTAGTGTGCCATACTGTGGGCATGTTGGTGAAGTCTACTTGCCAGTCAGCAGCGGGAATGTGTCTCCGGGCTTGGTGGAAAGGGAAAGGTTTGGGCCTTAAAGGAGTATGAGGGTTGGTCCGCTGACAGATCTGACAATTAGAGGCTATATTCTCTAGCATGGCTATGTCAGAAGGGTTGAGGGAGAAGAAGCTCTGTAAAAAAAGGGTCAAAGACTGAGAATTGGAATGGTGTAGAGTATGAAGGAACTTGAAAAGATTTTTGTTCTTACTGGAAGAAGTAGGGGCTTCAGATGAGCTGTCTAAAGTGGCCATAATATGTCCCCCATGGGGGCCATAATTGGAAGTGGTAGCAGCCATTCGTGCCGCCTGGTCGGCTTTGGCATTGCCCTCAGTGATAAGAGAGCCGTCCTTCTGATGTGACCTACAATGGACAACTCCCAACTGGGTGGGTAAGTGGGAGGCCTCTATCAGATTGGTTAAAAGAGCCGAATTAGTGATCGCATTACCTTTGGTGGTAAGTAGGCCTCGCTCCTTTCATATTGAAGCATGGGATAATAAGATCTGGAAGACATATTTTGAATCAGTATAGAGGGTGAGGGATTTGCCTTGTGCTAGTAGGCAGGCACGAATGGCTGCTATAAGTTCAATCTGCTGGTTGGTAGTTCCTGAAGGCATAGCTTTGGCCTCTATAATTCAGTGGCTGAAACTACAGCGTATCCAGAGTAATGAGTGCCGTTCTGCCTAAAGGAACTGCTGTCAGTAAACCAGATAAGGTCAGGCTTGGTGAGTGGTTCCTCAGAAATGGAACAATGACAGCGGAGGAAATCATCTAAGGTTTCCAAGCAATTATGAGTTGGTGTGTTAGACGTGGGATTCATTGTGAGCCGTGAGGCAGGGTTCAGTGCAGAGCATGGGAGGAAAGTAATATTAGGGTTTTCCTGAAAGAAAGTGAGGAGCGACAGAACTCTGGATGGAGGAAGGGTTTGAAGGCCCTTATAAGCTGAAAGATCTTTCAAGTGATGTGGGGAGTGGATAGTTCATGGTGCCCCAAAAGTCAGCTTAGAGGCTTCTTTGTGTAAAATTTGTCCAGCAACCAGAGCTCTTAAGCAAGGGGCCCACCCACGAATGGTAGAGTCTAGTTTCTTGGAAAATATGCCACAGGTGCAAATGTAGGCCCATAGTTTTGACCTAAGACCCTAAGTGCTTGCCCCCCTTTTTCATGGACATATAGATGAAATGGTCTTGAAAGATCAGGAAGGTGAAGGGCAGGTGCCTTTAAGAGGAGTTGCTGAAGCCTGCGGAAGTGGTAGATGGGGGAGAATACAAGAGATTCACTAGGGGGTCCATTTGCTAGGTCATACAGGGGTTTGGATAGAAGAGAATAATTTGGGATCCAGGCCCTAAAATAACCTGCTACTTCTAGGAATGATAGTATTTTGGCTTTCATATGGGGCACTGGAAGATCAGAGAGGAGTTGCCTCCTATCCAGTGTTATTTCCTTTTTCCCGGGTATAAGGCAAAAACCAAGAGAGGTGACAGAAGACTGGGAAACCTGTGCCTTGTGGGGAGACTCCCTATATCCCTTGTCTGCTAGGAAATTAAGAAGCTGAGCGGTGTGGGATTGAGAGTGTTCCCAGAGGGACTACATAGAAGAAGGTCATTGACATATTGAAGGAGAATAGAGTCAGGACAGGTCGGGTGAAAGGATGTGAGGTCCTGGGCAAGAACTTGGCAAAAGAGATGGGGGCTGAATCCCCGTGGGAGGACAGTCCAGGAAAGCTGATGAGAATGGTGGATGTGAGAGTCAGTCCACGTAAAAGCAAAGATATTCTGAGATTCTGAGAACAAGGGAATAGAAAAGAATGCATCTTTTAAATCTAGGACCAAGAAGTGGGTAGTAGTGGCAGGAATCTGAGAGAGGAGGGTGTAAGGGTTGGGCACTAGCGGGTGGATGGGGACCACAGAGGAGTTGACAAGGAGAAGGTCTTGAACCAGCCTGTAGGACACGTTAGGTTTCTTAAGTGCCAGAATGGGGGTGTTGAAATGAGAGTGTGTAGGCCTAAGATACCCCTTTCGTAATAAATCCTGGATGATGGGTTCTAATTCGAGGAGGGCTGTGGTTGTGAGTGGATATTGTGGTTGACTAATATATCTTGAAGGGTCCCGTAAGACAATATGAATAGGACTGCATTTAGCCATAAAGGGTGTAGTTGTGTCCCAAACCTCAGGCTTAACTAGTTTAGAGAGTCATGGAGGAGTGCATGAAGGAGGTGTATCTGCCCCTAGGAACATCATGAGGAAATGAGAGGTAGGAGAGGTGTGGGGTGATATGTGAATGGTGACTTTTCATAGTGAGAGTATGTCCCTTCCCAGAAGGGGAATGGGGCAATGGCTCATAACGAAAAAGAAGTGAGTGAAGGACAAAAGGGATTCCTGCATATAACATGATGGGGGGGTTTGAGGTAAAATCTGTTTAACTCCTACTCTGACAATAGGAGTTTTTGAGGGTGTGGTAGAACCCCAATACTCCCTTAAGACTGATAAAGCGGCACCAGTATCCAAGAGGAAGGTAATGAAGCATCCATCCACCAGGAAGGTAACCCTAGGCTCTTGATTCTTGATGGTAATAGTCTGGAGGGAAAGCCCAGGACTCAGTCAATCCTCCTCTGCCAATCCCAAGAGAGGCTGTGGTTGCCGGGCGGCTGACCAATCTCCCTTTTGGGTTGTTGGGCAGTCTGCCCCCCAGTGTCCCCTTTGATGGCATTTTGGGCAGGGGTTGTACGGTGTCCTCAGTGAAGGACAATCCCTGGCCCAATGTCTCTCCTTACCACATTTGAAGCAAGCTCCCGGGGATGTCATATTGGGATGGCGTGGTGATGGCCTTCTCTGAATGACCTGGGCCAACATTTGGAATTTGGCATTTTCAGCCCTCTGACTACGGCATTCACTTTCATCCTCTCTATCATAAAAAACCTTGAAAATGAAGATTTTGGTCTAAGGAGTAGCAGGGCCCTGTTCAAGCTTTTTAAGCTTGGCTTTAATGTCAGGGTAGCTTTGGGCCAGAACATATGTCATTAAGACATGACGGCTATCAGGGGTTTCTGGGTTGAGGTTTGTGTACTGTTGAAGGGCCTTGGTTAGTCTATCCAGGAATTCTGAAGGTGTTTCCTCCTTCCTTTGAATGACCTCCTGCACCTTTTTAAAGTTAACAGCCTTACGGATGGCCTTTTTCAGGCCCGCCAAGAGGCAGGATGTAAAAAGGTCACGAGACTATAAACCTTCAGGGGTGTTGTAATCCCATAGAGAATCCTGCTCTGGGACAGCATGAGGGCCTGTGGGGTGGTTAGGATTGGTCCTATGATTTTCATCAGCATGGGCTTGGGCTAGCTCCCAGACCCATTGCCTTTCCTCAGGGAGAAGTGTATTGGCCAAGAGCATGTAGATGTCATGTTGAGTGAGGCTATATGCTTGCAGGACCCATTGAAACTCCCGAATGTAAGTGGTGGGGTCAGTGGTGAATGAGCCTAACTTCCTCTCTAGCTGAGTGATGTCCGACATGGAGAAGGTCACGTGGACTCTGATGACACCCTCGGACCAGCTACCTCACGAAGGGGTGCGATGGTCTTGGGGGGTGGGAAGGAGTCCCTTAGACCTGGTAACAGGAGGACTGAAAGAGGCAGGAGGCGGACAGGAAGGAGAGGGAGGGGAAGGGAGTGTCTCTTTGGAAGAGGAGGAGGTGGAGCAGGCAGAAGAGGGCGGAGGGGAGGAGGATGAAATGGAAGGCTGAGGATCCTTGGAATCAGGCAGAGGAAGAGGAGGGTATAGCGGGAGAGAAGGGGCAGATAGGACTGGGGGATAAGGTGGGGGTTAATCTGCTGGGCTGAATGAGGAAGAATCTGTGAAGTCAGGAGTAGAAGTAGGGGAAGAGAAGGGTTTGCAAACAAGGAGGACCTGAGAGGGAGGGCAGGAGGAGCAGCGACAGGGTGCTGTGTGAGAAGGCTAAAACCTTAAATGCAGGGAATCTCACTCCACTTTTTCAGATGCTGGCAGTAGTTAAAAAGATCCCAGAGAAGGTTTGGATGTAAGGAGCCTTCTGGAGGCCAATGATTTCCATTATCCAGTGGATATGTAGGCCAATCTTGGGTACAGAATTTGATTAGAAGTTTGGGCTTGATGTCTGGTGTGAGGGAGAGTGTGGCCAGATTTTTTATTAAACATTTGAGAGGTGAGGCTTCAGGTACAGACGAAGAGGTGCCCATTGTCACAGGGAGAGAAGGAAGAGAGAGAGAGAGAGAGAGAGAGAGAGAGAGAGAGAGAGAGAGAGAATAAGAGTAAGCGAGAGAGACAAAGAGAAAACCCGGGCTGGAACGGCTTCCAGGAAGCTCAGGGTGAACGGTGGTCAGGTGGGCGTCCCCAAAATGACCAGCCGTCATGAGGAAATACAGAGGGCACTACCTGGTCGTCACCAGTGAAGTGCGATCTGTGAGACCCAATGGGTTCGGAGCCACGGGCAACCTGACGTCAGGAAAGTTTTCGAACGCAGTAGAAAAAGTCAGTAATGAAAACAGAACTCTGGTTCCGGCAGAATGCAGTTCCAGGACGGGAGTTCAGTTTTCCCCGAGCAGAGAGGCAGCTTCAGCCAGACACAGCAGCCCTGCAGCAAACAGCAACTCTAGCCAGCAGTGGCAGCGGCAGCAGAGGAGAAAAACCAAAGAGCCTCTCATGTAAACTCAGAAGCCTCACACCCCAAAGGAAAACGGATCACCAGAGGGTCCACTGCGACCAGTAAAGGTCTTAGTGGCAGGAATTTCCTGCCCCCTACAGGGCGTCTAGAGTGTGCCAGATGATCACGGTCACAAAACCAGCGGTAGCCTGAAGGGAGTTGGAGAGCCAGGGTCAGGGGAGGCTTACATATATCAGATCTGTTGTGAGTGCAGGAAGCCGGCATCTGAAAAGAGTGGACCAGGGCGGAGTGTCTTGGCGGGGCAGGGGACGGGGCTCTTGTTAGAAACAGCTCACCCATATTCTCACACGGGGCAACAGAATGAAAGAACTTCCCACGCAAAGGCACTTTGCTGGGAGAATTCCAATTTTATTGCAAAAAGCTGTGTGCTTATATAGAACTAAGGGGAAGATGGAAGGGCTTAGATAAATGGCAGGCAAAACGTTTATTGGTAAGTTCTTTCAGATATCAGCTCTGGAACCCAGGAATTAGTTCTTATTGGGGCTAAGGTTTCCCACCAGCGAGATTTCAAATTGGCGCCAGCAAGAGAGTTCACACGGGTGGAAACATTTCGCACCACTGCAGAAAAAAGAAGGTAGGAAGAAGAAGTCCTTAGGCACCATGTTGGGGTTTTTTTCTGGGGTATGGCTGCTGTTTATACTTTTCCCAACAATGAGTATACCAGACAGTGCCTTGATTGAATGGTTTTCATGAAAATGGTGTTTAACAGAGATGCCAGAAAGTTGGGTCCTGCTGAGTAGTGGGCCTAGAGCAATGGTGGGCAGGTGTGTGATAAAACATCTGTGGTGGGGCCATGTAGATCTGTCATTGGATTCCAAATGGCTTGTGACTGACATGGTGAAGCCAGCAGACCCTTATATGTAAAGGCACCTTGTTACATAGAAAGGTTTCAGGACATTGTTCAGAATCAGGTTGCTATGGTGAAGGGGGCAAGCTATGTGGGATAGAAGCCTGGTTCTTGTATTCTTCTGCAGACCCTGACCCACCACACGTGACAGAAATCCCTCCCGCACTGTGTCCCCGTTGAACTCCTTGTATTTCGTGAAGCAAATACCCAACTCCCAGTAGAGCAGCAAGAAACACCACGAAAATAGAGGATGACCATATGAATTCAATGTCCACACAGGGAGACATTTAGCCCCCAGGGGCCACAGTTTACCTACAATGGAAAATTCAGCACTGCTGTCTCATGTTCATTGGAAAATAAGAAACCATGTCCTCCAGGTCACATTGATGCAGACCCAGCTTTTATGGTCTCACTATAAAGGAAGCTAAAGCTCCTGACAACAACATATATTTCAAGTGCCCAACCTCACAGGCAGTTTCTCAAGAAGTCTCTAGGCCAGCAGACCTTCATGTTTGTGGAGGGTTTACCCTGTCCCTTACTTTTGGAAACTCCTCTACCACTTCCAAGGTTGTGAACTCCTGATCATATTCCATTCTATATATGTATTCATGGATTTTCTAACTCTTCTCCTCTGATTGTGTCATACTTGGGCCGTAGGTGTTGTCAAGGCATTGTTCTGAATGAGAGTGGGAAGATTTTTGTGTAGCACATATTTACATACACATTGGATTCATTTTTCAATTTTCCATTCAAAATACTGAATCCCTGACACTAACACATACCCTACTAGACTCTGACTACTAATCCTAATATGATGGAGAAATATAACCCAAACAGAATAGAAATACAAGCAGTTGAGAGGAGGCATGGCGTATAGTTGGTCTTGCCTTTTGCATGATATAGGGTAGGAGTTATAAATCTTGTTAATTTTTTGTTGAAATAGTCCTCCATGTGTTTTTAAAGTTAACACATATGTGAATTTCTGTCTCCCTTTTTCTGTAGCCAATTTAGCACATGTATTTTTATATGCACATATAAAATCCTACCTGGTATCACACGTACATTTTTGTGAGGTGGCTAACTTGGGAGATACAAAGTATGAGAAGAGATCACTCCTCCTAAATATTTTTGGAACTGAAAATTCAAAGTATGAGTGAGCTTCTTAGTTGAAAATCATTATACATAAATCCATGTTTAGTAAAATTAATATTTTTGGATCTGTGAATGATATATATTTCATGATGAATTTTGATTGGCATATATATTGCTAATTTCTAATGTGTCTGTGATATATATATATATATATATATATATATATAATTTTCAAAATATGAAATATATGTGTCTTATTATACACTCCCTAAATAATTCACTCATGTTCATGTATGTGGTTTTATAATCAACTTTTCATAAGATTGTTTTTAGAAATATTCATCCACCTGAAATACATATTTGTTTCCTAGAACTGAAAACTCACTTCAGTGAATGGTGCAAACAAAGCCTTATATTTCTACAGTTACTGACCCAATTTAACATCAATGAAAGTAGATTTCTATGGGACATGATGTGTATTTTGATGTTCATTTTAATTCAACACTGGTACATTACTATTTCTTCAGTTTTTATACATCGTAGAATATACATTTCATCCACAAGTTCACAAATTTAAAGACATTTGTAACACATTCAATCACTTCCTGCTTCAGAACACATGTATTCCTCCTTGGTTTTGACTGGTTATTTCATGAGACTTCTTTCCAAACACATTATTTTCGATTTCCATAATCAATTTGGAAGCAAAACTCACACACATTTTATGATAAACTACAACCCTAATATTACCATTAGATGTATAACTGGTTGGAATGAATGTATGTATATCAATGTAAGATTTCCTGTGTATTTTGGGATATCAATTTATTCCAATTTCTAAATTTGGAAACAATTATATTATTTATTCATAGTATGGTCTATTCATGCATTCTCTCTATATTCATACACACATGGTACACCTATTTGTGCCCCCAATACTAATTTATATCTCTTCAAAATATTGCTCTCAGAAATGGTGCAACAAATACTCATGTCACCTGATCTACATATACATTTTATCACAGTAATATTCTGGCCACAAAATGCAAAGTCACACTTACGACTGTACCAAAGCCTAAATGGAATGTGAGTATTGATTATGAACATCACCCATGTCCAGGTTGCCTAATGCTCTCAAATGTCAATCCTATTGGTGACTACATATTTGTTTCTTCCTAATATTATTTATTCAAACTCAAGCCTGTTGAAAATGTCTAATCCTATCGATCACTTTATCATTTGCCTGATTTTCTAATGTCTCTATTGATATCTGCTTTCCTACATATTTTCCCCAGTTCATCATTGTGACTGAGTCTTCACATCTGCTGACATTTACATTTTCTCTCTACCCGAAACCCTATTGCTAAAGAACTTTTTGTCCAAATCCTATACTCACTCTTTTTCCTAATCCTACCAACTATCTTCCTAATCCTACCAACTATCCTTTTTTGACTGGATGTTTTCTTTGACATTCAATCATCCAAGGTACAAGGTCCTATGCCATTGTTTATAGATTTATCTGAGACACATGTGCAGAACATAATTCAAACCTAAGTATCCCAATCAAGGATCCAATTCCCTTCTGGGCTTCAAATCTTACCTAGATTTCTGTTTTCATACATATATTTCCCCTCTATATATTCTTATAAATATCGCAGGTTCCCCAAAACATTATTCATCCAGCAGAATGATTCCTAAGCCAAATCAAACATGTTATTAACCCTAACCATACTCTGTTCCCTCAATCTAACTTTACAGAAAAGCAGGGACAGAGTTGGTGTTACAATACAGGAATGTAAGAAATCTTCCACCTGCTGAGAAACAAAAAGGTCCATGCAGAAATGAACCCTGGGGAAGATATAGGAAGCTATGATGGACCTGAGAGAGCAAAAGTCATCTTCCACGACAAACAACCTGGTCAGGATGAAGGGGTGTGTCTGAAGCAGTCTCTCTTTTCTGAATGTAGAGAAGATGGACAATTCCAGGCCTGTTAGGAGAGCTGTTCCCGGGTGCCTATGTTTTATATACCATTCAAACTTGTGAACGTGTCACAGGAAGTAGGGGCAGACTCCATCAATTGGGACACTTGGAAGCAACTGTTAGGACAAAGTGGTTGCCAAGGCAGTGACCTCATTCAGTTCCTGAAGGAAGTGACCTACATCACTTTCTTGGTGATGGAACTCTCTGAACTAGGGATCCAGGAAGCCAGGCACCCAGAGGCAGTCCCAGTCCCAGTCCCAGTGGCCTCACATGTTTGGATTTACCAAGGACAGCATCAGTCTTTCTTGGTAACTACTGATGTGAGGATGGCCAAATGCCAGGAAGGTCTGAAGAGGGGCCTTTCCTGAGTAAGCAGGTAGTGTCTCACCACTGGCACCTGACAACATCACAGTGTTGGCCAAGGAGTCCAGATCTGACATAGGACAGTCCATTTTGGAGTAACATACTATGGCCCATCAGTCAGAGGACACTCCGGATAGTCATAGACCTACTTGGGGGAAGGAGGTGACTTTGTGGGTGTGGGTGTGAGTTTGTGGTTTTGTCTAATGATCTGAGAATAGGTAGGAAAGTCGGTTTGTTAGGATTGGAGTGGACTGTTTCTAGTAAGTCTTTTGACAATGTGAGTGTTTCTATGTCTGTTTATCCCACTGTGTCCGTGGTTGTAGACATTAGAAAAGAGAATGCATCAATGGATGTGTCCTGAATAGTAGAAAGCTTCACAACATTCATCCTGCCCAATTTATGAATGGATTTTGGCTTGCCTAATGGATGGGCAAAAACCACTGTCTTCCTAAATTCCTGTTTTCTTCTTGAATTCTGGCCACTCTCCAGAATAGGCTCATGGTTTTGTTTCCAAGACATGTACCACCTCCAAGCTCTGTGACATGGCTATGTACTGGATAGCTGAAGGGAATGGGATCATCTCGGAAAACTCAGATATCATTCCAGAAACCCTGCCTTGGGCCATTTGCTTTCCTATTGTTCTGTTGCCCTGAATGTCAGAAAGGTCTTTGCCTCAGGCCACCCCTTTGTGAAGCCTGAAGAAAACGGTTTTCAATGGAAATTAATGGGCATCAGCTGTAGATCTTTGCTTAATTGCTTTGGAAAGGGATGTGTCTGCATCAGACTCTTGGCCATGTGTGAGGTTGTTGAATAGATTCTCAGCACCTGATGGATCTAACGAACAATTACATGTGTGCTTCCAAAACCAAAATGGCCAAAAAAGCAGTCATTGGGGACGAAGTCTCTCGCTTTCCTCTGTAAGATTCCTGATCTCCATCAAGTGAAAATAGGGATCCTTTTTGTCAAATGAGTTCTTCAATCCCTGCAGAGGATAGCCCATAGGTGCTTGGGTTTTCTCATGATTCCAATTCACATAAAGAATCTATACCTGAGAGTCAGGAGGCCTCAAATTGGAAAATCAGAGCAGTATTTACGGCAGGCTTATTTGATCACTCCTGGTTCTCAGGAAGGGTGTCCAGGCAACCCTGACTTTAGGCAAATGACGGGCAAGGGAGGTTATTTTGTACACTGTCTTGGGCTGAGTCCCTCATGGAAACCTCCAGCCACAGGTTATGTTGAGTGTCTATATGGAAGAAGATGAGGGCCTTGTGGGTGTGTTTTGGTTTTAATTGTGGTCATTTGTTTGGCGGTTGGAAGTGATGACTGGGTCTATCTGGGCTTGAACTCTGGTGTGATTCCCCTTAGAGTCTGAGTTCTGGAACTGATCTCAGAGAAATATTGCCATAAACTGCATTCAGATTTTAGGAGGCCACGCATGGGATTCGCCCTTGGAAACTGAGATCAAATACCAGGGTGGCTTTACACAGAGCCTTGGAATATCAGCTAGGATATCACATGATTTTATTCTGAAAGATTTGGCAGCCATAGTTGACAGTCAGAACACCCATGGACGTCACATTAAAGACCTCAATGGGCCTGGCTTCATGTGACCTTTTGTCCACTCTATGGGAAGACTTGCCTGTGAGATTTCTCCAGAGAATTTAATGAAAATAGCTTCCTCACATTTAATAGTTCCTGAATAAACTGAAACCCACAGTGCCTCCAACTTCATCCAAGAAAAATGGCTAGATAAATACAATGAAATCTTTGAAATTCCCTTAACCAGGTGGCACTGGAGAACCTTTAGATGTCTTGTTGCTGATCATGAGTGTACCAGAGAATGCCATGATTGACCGGGTTTCATGAAAATGGTGTAGAACAAAGATGCCAGTAAGTTGGAGCCTGCTGAGTAGTGGGCCTATTGCAGTGGTGGGTAGGTGTGTGATAATACATATGTGGTGTGGCCATGAGGATTTGCCATTGCTTTCCAAATGGTTTGTGACTGACATGGTGCAGCCAGCAGACCCTTCTATGTAAAGGCATCATGTTATATGGAGAGGTTTCTGGGCTAAGTTCAGAGTCAGATTTCTAAGGACAAGGGGGCAAGCTCTGTGAGATAAAAGCCTGGTTGGTGCATTCTCCTTCAGACCCTGACCCACCACAAGTGACAGAACTCCCTCCAACTCTGGGTTCCAGTTGAACTCGTTGTATTTCATAAAGCATATACCAAACTCCCAGTACAGCAGCAAAAAACACCACAAAAAGTGGAGGATGACCAAATGGCTTCACAGTCCAAACGGGGAGACACTTGGCATCCAGTGGCCACAGTTTACCTACAAACAGAAAATTCAGCACTGCTGCCTCATGTTCATTAGAATACAAGAAACCATGTCCTCCAGGTCACATAGATGCAGACTCAGCTTTGATGGTATCACTAGAAAGGAAGCTAAAGCTCCTTACAACAACATATATTTCAAGTGCCCAAACTCAGAGGAAGTTTCTCAAGAAGTGTTTAGGCCAGCAGAGCTCCATGTTTTTGGAGTGATTACCTGTTAGACCAGGACACAAGAAAAGACCACTGACTCTAATTAAAATCAAATTAAATTAAGCTTATTATTTCCACCTGCTGTGCTGCCTCTCCCTCACAAAATGGCGGGAATAAGACAGCAACCCCAGCTTTCCTACAGGCAGCTTAATAGCCCAGAAAATTACACAAAAGGGGGTTTACAGATAACAGAACTCTGACAAACATCACACTAATGGCAGTCTACATTTTTTTTTGCTGTCCCTACATCAGAGTTCATGAAGACCATTAGAGCCTCAGAGAGGGTTGTTGTCTCGCCAGAGAAGGCAAATATTTATGATGTGTCACTAAAGTTTCAGAGAGGGCTGCTATCTGGTCAGAGAGCCGGGCATGGGTGAGTTCCAGGCGTGGGCAGGCATTCCAAGCAGGTTTAGAATTTGAAGTGATTTATGCTAAAGCCAAAATTATCTTTTCATGGCTTTTTGGCAAGATGGCTCCCAATTTTAATTAAAGATCAGGTTGGGTCTATCATTCCCCCCTTTTCTTTGTGTCCCTTTCAAATCTTTGATAGATTACGGAAAGAGCACTGAGGAAATTTTAATCCCTCAGGTAAGAGTCTCCAAATTTTTAGAACTCACCCAAAACCGATCTCCCTGATTTTACCTGACTTAATTAATTACTTATATTGATAGTCTATTTATCTTTCTCTCCATTGTTTTAAGAAGTGTGGTGTCACTCATTTTTTCTTCTTCTGACCTGAGACAGGGTGACATGAGTGGGCATGGCATGAGGGACATGAGTTGACTTTTAGAAGTCAGTTGAGGGACATGAGTTGCCTTTTAGAAGTCAGTTCGGTTTGAAGTCTGATTGGGAAAGAACAGGTTGTAAAGTCATCTGGGGATGGGTTCTTCTATGAGAGAAACAAAAACCATGAGTACTGAAAAAGTGTTGCAGCAGCTGGAACATGTCACTGTATAGAAGTTCCATCACCAGTCTTTAATATCCCCAGTTATCCGGACTGTCAACTTAACTTGTACTGTTACACTTGTCCCTCCCCATAAGATACAGTTTAATAATTTAATGTCATCTGATCTTGTAAAATCTTTTTACTAGTATGACCTCTGTGTCTCTTACAGAAACCTTTAATTCTGTTACTCAGGGATGGATAATTGTACTAGCAAACACCAAGCCTACCTGTGTAGGTTAGGAATATCTGTAGGCCTTAAACTGAAAACTTATCCCTGTGGCAGGTCTTCTTGATAGTCTCTTTTTATAAGTATCAGGCATTCCTTTCTGAGAATTCTTCTTTGTAGCCACCAGTCTTACTTATTTTGGGAGGCAAACATAAAGTGCATACCTTAAAATTATATTATTATTATTATAATTTAAAATGCCCAGGAATGGATGTATTTTGTTCTTAACTGTCTTTGCTAAGTGTTTAAGATGAAGCAGTCAAACTGACTTTTGTTTCCATCTATTGTTAACAGTCAGCTGAGCTTTTATGGGAGTCAATTCTGGGGAAACTTGAGAGCAGATTCTCAGTTCTCCTAGTGCCATTTGCGCTAGGTGGGTCCAGATCTTGCTTGACCATTTGGCTTCCCTCGGAAGCATCAGGGATGTCTCCTTTCTTTGATGACTCTCCTCTTCGTAACAAATACCCTGATTGGCTTTCTGTTCTCCAGTGGTCTCATTAATCTCCCTGATCAGGAGGAGGTTATGTGGCTCAGAGTTTCAAAGCTCTTTAGAGAAGTTCCCTGTTCCCTGGATTCAGACTGACTCAGAGGGCAAAAGCCAAATATTGGTTTTCTTGGCGCTTTTCATTTAACTTCAATTTTAAATCCTAATCTTAAACATCCAGCAAATAAATTTTAACAGCCTTATATTAAGAGTACTGGGCTTTAATGTCTATAACTATATCATTATCTTTTTATTAATTGGGATCTGTATTTTTCTGTCTGTATTGTAAGTAATGACTTATTATCTTGAATAAACCCATGTTGTGTTCTTAAAGCAACACGTTTGTAAAACAGTAACAGAGAATCTTTAGATCACTTATAAAATAATTTCAAAATAAAATTAACAAAAGTAAAAATACTTAGCTTGTGTAATAGCTACCCTGAATTTTTTGGCTGAGTTATACATTATATCCCCTGTTTGAGATCCTAGGAATATTGACCTTAAAAAAACCAACTTTTTAACATAACTTTAAAGAAATATTATCTGACCTACTGGTTTTGTAGTCATTCTCACATGTAGTAAGATGGGACACAGAGCCTTATCTCAGGTAAGGCAGGGCTCTTTATAAATCTTAAGTATTTTAGTTCTAAAGATAATCTTTATTTATAAATATCATTTGACAAAGTTTACATAAATTGTTTGAGGTCACATGAACATTAGCTAACACCATATGATATCACATTTAAAACATGAATTAAAGAAAGGCTGAAAGTTTTTAACCTTTACATCGATTAGGCTCTCATTAACTAAAAAATACATTTAAAGTTTTCCCCAATGTAAAAAGTAACATAAAAGTTTACATATCTTATTGATAACAGGTAAATAAATCCCCAATATATTTTTTTACCATAAAACTTCAGAGCACCAGCTTGATATAATGCTCTTTTAAAGTTTCTACCTTACAGACTTGAATACATATAAGATATGAAAACATTGATAGCATCGCAATAACATTGATGTTTCTACATTAACCAAGTTTAGCTTTTAAAGCAATGGCAGTACAGTGCTCTAAAATAACAGTTCTTATTTAATCAGTTGTTTAATTTTTATGGTTGCTTGCTCTAGAGAAAATAAAACTTAATAAACACAACGTTATGGGTAAACTTATGTTTTAAGAAATTTCTGTCTCATTAACACATGACTGATTTTTATATTCTTATACAGACTTTAATAAAAACTTATTCAGACCTTAGTAAATCAATCAGATATCTAACAAAAGTACTCATGAATGAGTAATCCCAATCAAATTTACTTTATTTATTTATCAAAATATTAGAGAAATGTATTGACAGTGTAAACCATTTTTATGTTGAAGGAAAGGTCCTAGTACCAAGGCATATTAGACATTTTGTAGATATTAATATTTTATTAGATTTTTGAACACCTAGAAAAATTTGTAAGCTTAAATTTAAAGACATTGATTTTTATCTGTTTATCCAATTTAAATTGAAACATTTAAATCACGTGAATTAAAGATCTTTGGATCTCCTATTTAAATTTGTTTTAATGAGCGCTTTTTTATGAGCACTCCTTGTATATGTTAGTTTGTTTATCATATATATGATATACGGACATATGTATATATAGACATACAACACATAACAAAAGTGTGCACACATAATAATAGTAAAGGCCTTGTAGCTTTTCTCAGGTGAAATCTCCATTGCAATGTTTCAAAATGTCTACAGTTGGTCAAAGATAGAACTGATCTGAAAACCATTAACCTAGGTCTGTATGCTCAAAATCATGAGCTCAAAAAAAAAGTATCTAAGGAAAAAAAAAAGAGTCCTAGAAAAAGTGACTGGCTAGTAATTAGTAAATAAAATACAATTTACCTTTTTTTTTCCCCCTTAGGCCTCAAATCAGTCTCCTACTAAGATTGCAGGCTTCTTTCATTTACATTTCAACATAAGTCATGGCTGAGGTCTGGAAGGAGCAGGAAAAACTGCTATTCTGAGCAGACACCTCAGGCCTAAGGCATTTTAACCATAATTTTGAGGTTCAGATGTTGAAAATTATGATATAAATTTAAGATACAATTCACAAAATTTTATATCTTTACATCTTGTTTTGTCAACAGATACCATTCTATGATTTACTATCCTTGTCCAAATTAATGCACTGGTACACACAGTGATATTTTCCCAGGCTATCCAATTCAAAATTGGTGAAAAAAAGACTGTATGATTGGGAAGTTACTTGCCAACTTGGAAGTAGAGTTCTTCAGTTTTCCATCCTAAGTATTTAAGTTCTCTGGCATGAATTATCTGAAATCATAAACTAAAAAATTACCTAAACCCGACTTTTAACTGCAAGATTGTGCAATGCTTCAAAAACCCATTCAGATACCAGATTGTTAAAATAAAACATCATCATTTAGACACACATTCAGCTAAGATCATTCCCAAGAAACAATTTATAATATCAACACATTATTGCACATGTCTTAAAGGGCCAGATACAAAGACACAAGACAGACAGAAAGGAGGTCCAGACTATGGCTGTCAGAGAGAACCCATTAAACCAGAGCAGATAAGAGAAAAATCTCCTACACCAGTGTGCACCATAGATATCCACGGGGGGGGGGACCACATGTTTTAACAGAGGAGCAACCTGAAATGTAAAATAAAGTGTCTCCATGGTGACTTCACTGCATTTAGTGTCCCCTTTTTCTTTTTCTCTTTTTTAACAAGACAGAGGTGGCATAATTCTTACAGTGCGGAAAGGAAGGAGGTAATTCCCTGAATCAACAGGGCTTTGGCAGCTGCTGGGAGTCCCTCAGTCCTTCCTTTTACTTACAGGATTAGCTCCTCTTGTTCAGTTTCACACCAAGCATGCTTCATCTCCTAATATTCCAGTAGACAGCTCTCACAAAGTTCCGGGGAGGAGGGGGGGTACCAAATTTGCAAATTAAAGTTCGATTCCTGAACTTGAAGCCAATTAATACCAATTTAATAATGAGGACTGAGTTTTGAGAAAAAGAAAAAGGGAGGTTTATTGCTTTGCGAACAAAGGAGAAACACAGGGGACTCTGCCAAATGTTGTGACTCTCTTGATCTGGAGCGACAAGGGGTTTTAAAGGAGTTTCACTTGTTAACCTGGGAGATGCTCAGTTCTTAGGTCCCCAGCAAGCATTGCCCTCTGCAATGGGTGTGCTCCAGGCAGCCAGCAAGGAGCTACTGTCATCCTGCTTAACAAAGGGGGGTAAAGTTCATCGCAGTTCCCTAAAACACAGTCCAAAGTGGTGTCAGGCTTACTCTCTTTATTACCCATTTTTACGTCCAAAATACTTAAGTTTTTACCACTGAAATCACACAACAAAACAAACAAAAACAAACAAACAATCAAAAAAATAGAAGACAAAACAAAACACAAAAAACAGAAAACCAGCGCCTAAACAGAAAAACAGTGGAACAGTGCAACATCTTGCTATAGCTCCAGGGTAGGAGCGCGTGCGTCCCTGTCGGCCCCTCTCTACAGTTCCAGAGGAATTCCCTACAGAACAGAGCAGAGGACAGAAAGATTCTCGTTACTCTCCTGGAAAGGAGTATATGTGAGCCTCCCCAGGCCACATCTCTGTCATCAGAAAAGATCTCCCTTAACAGGATATCAGATGTTATAAAGGCGCCACTTACCTATGGAGGACTCCTCCACCAGGTGCTTGCTAATAGTTTTAGTGCAGAGGTTCACTGCAGTGCTCCCCGGACTAAAGGCTCTCTTCCTAATATAGAGAAGATGGACCAAATCAGGCCTGTGTGGAGAGCTGTTTCTTGGTGCCTATGGTTGATATACCATTCTAATTTGTGAAAGTGCCACAGAAAGTAGGGTAAGCCTCCTTCTCATGGTACGCTTGAAAGCAACTGTTTGGACAAAGTGGTTGCCAAGGCAGTGACCTCATTCAGTTCCTGAAGGATGCAACCTCACCTCACTTCCTTGGTAATGGAACTCTCTGAACTTGGGATGCAGGAAGCCAGGCACACAGAGTCAGTCCCAGTCCCAGTCCTAGTGGTCTCATTGATTCAATTTAGCAAGGACAGAGTCAGTCTTTCTTGGTACCTACTGATGTGAGGATGGCCAAATGCCAGGAGTACTCTGAAGAGGGGCCTTTCCTAAAAAAGCAGGTACTGGCTCACAGCTGGCTCCTGACCACTTCACAGAGTTGGACATGGAGTCCAGATCTGAGACAGGATAGGCCATATCGGGGGAACATAGTATGGCCCAGCAGTCAGAGGACACTCCGGATAGTGAGAGACCTATTTGGGGGAAGGAGGTGCCTTTGTGGGTGTGGATGTGTGTTTTTGGTTTTGTCCCATGTTCTGAGAATAGGTAGGAAAGTCGGTTTGTTTGGTTTGGAGTGAACTGTTTCTAGTAAGTTGTTTAACAAGGCGAGTGTTTCTATGTCTGTGTATCTCACTGTGTCCATGGTAGTAGACATTAGAAAAAGAGAATGCATCAATGGATGTTTCCTGTCTAGTAGAAAGTTTCCCAGCATTCATCCTGCCCAATTTATGAATGCACTAGGGCTTGCCATATCGATGGGCAACATCTGCTATCTTCCTAAGTTCCTGTTTTCTTCCTGAAATCTAGCCACTCTCCAAAATAGGCTCATGCTTTTGAGTCCACGATATGTACCACCTCCAAGCACTGTGACATGGACATGTACTGGATAGCTGAAGGGAATGACAAGCATCTCAGAAAACTCAGATATCAATGTGACCAGGAAAGTCTCAGTGGAGAACCCCTGCAATGGGCCTTTTGATTGCCTATTTTTCTGTTGCCCTGAATGTCAGTAAGTTCTTTGCCTGAGGCCACGCCTTTGTGAATCCTGAAGAAAACAGTTTTCAAACGGAAATGAATGGGCATCACCTGTGGCTCTTTGCTTAATTGCTTTGTAAAGGGATGTGTCTGATTCAGCCTCTTGGTCCTGTGTGAGCCTGTGGCTTAGATTCTCAGCACCTGATGGATCTAAAGAATGATCCCATGTGTGGATCCAAAATCAAAATGGCCAAAAATCAGTCACTGTGGATGAAGTCCCTCACATTCCTCTGTAAGGTTCCTTACCTACATCAAGTGAGAATAGGGATCCTTTGGGTCAAATGAGTTCTTCAAAGCCCTGCAGATGCTAGCCCATAGGTTCTTGGGTTTTCTTATGAATCCAATTCAAATAAAGAATCTAAACCCCACAGTCAGTAGGCCTCAAATTGGAGAACAGAGCTGTATTAATGGCAGACCTGTTTGATAACTCCTGGTTCACAGGGAGGGTGTCCAGGCCACCCTGACTATTGGCAAATGAGGGGAAAGGGAGCTTATTTGGAACACTGTCTTGTGCTGCGCCTCTCATGGAATCCTCTTGCCAGAAGTTATGGTGAGTGTCTATATGGAAGAAGATGAGTGGCATGTGGGAGTGTCTTGGTTTTAATTGTGGTCATTTGTGTGGCGGTTGGAAGAGATAATTGGGTCCACCTTGGCTTGAACTTTGGTGTGATTCCCCTTAGAGTCTGTGTTTTGGAATTGACCTCCGAGAATGTATAAGGTCCTATGCCATTGTATATCCATATTTCTGGGACATCACTACAGAATGTAATTCAATGCTAAGTATACCAATCAAGAGCCCAATGAACTTCTGGGCTTCAAATCTTACCTATATTTCTGTTTTCATACTTATATTGAAAGGTTAATAAAATAGGTACTTGTCACTTCTTGATTTTCTGTATGCTTAACAAAACACTGTTGAAATCTTGAGAACTGTTTGCTATTCTTTTTCCCAGAATGTGCTGTCCCCAACTGCCGAACTGCAGAATGTACTCGGTCAACCAGTTGCACGCAAACCGCCCACTCGCCCTTACCCATCAATAAACTTCCCTCCCTGCCCTCTCCAAGGAAAATATATAAGCACTTCTTAAGCTGTTCTCAGGGCTCTCTGCTCTATTCAAGAGAGCTCTGAGCCCTTGCATACCGAACTCCCAAAAAAGCCTTTGCTGTTGCATGAGACAGTCTCTTGGTGGTCTCTTCAACCGACCCTCGCCCGATCTTTACATCTCGTGGCCCCAGTGAGATCCGGCAGCCGCAGATGAAAGACCCCCAAAGGGCTCCTCTGGGGGTAAATAAGGCCCCTCTTTCTGGTTTCAGGATTCAGGTTAGGGTTTCACAAAATGGCTATTGGTAAAGAGCGTGAGCTCTCTCCCACGGTGACTGACACACATGTCACAGAGCCACAGGCCATGTCCCTGGGGGATGAACTCATGAAATCGAGGAACAATAGTCTCCTTGATTCAGTGATATTTTGTTTCGGATTCGGTATTGCCAGCCCATCATGTTTTGCTGGCTACTCAGTCCTGGTCTCAGTATTGGACGTCCATTGCCTGTCTTTATTGTCTTGTCTTGTCTGTGTCATGTGTCATTGCTTTTATTGTCTGTGTATATTTCATTATGGGACAGAGCACTTCAATGCCTCTGTTCCTGACCCTTGATCACTAGACCAAAGTCTGCTTAAGGACTCAGAATCTTTCTTTTTCAGTAAAATGCCGGATCTGGCAGATTCTGTGTCTCAGAATGACCCACCTTTGTAGTCGGATGGCCCCTAGAAGGATCTTTCTACTTCGCACTAATTTGAAAAGTTCGAGATATTGTCTTTTAGCAGGGGCCACGTAGACATCCAGATCAACAGCCATATATCTTAACTTGTCAGGACCTCTACAAATCTCCTCCTCCAAGGATGAAGCCTTTCCTTGTCCCTGCACCTGCTCCTACTCCTTCCCCCACGATTCTATCTCTTTAACTCTCTGCTCCTCCTCTTGCACCCTCTGTTCTCCATGAGTCTCAAGACTCTACTGGACTCTCCTCCCCCTCCTTATCCTCTGCCTTCATCCCCCAACTCCCAACACCCTCTAAGTGATTCCCCTGCTGCTGACTCAGCCTCTCCACCATTCAAAGAAGCTAGGATGGCCCAGCACCATCCAGATGACTGTCCCGTGGCACACAGAGCCCCTCCTTCCCTGGAGGAAGGTGGCCCGGCTAAAAGAACTCAGAGAACTCGCCAACGTTTTTACACCTGCCTACTTGGGATAACTGCCAACAACTCCTAGGGACTTTCTTTATGACAGAGGAATAAGAGAAAAACCTCCAAGAAACTAAAAAAAAAAATCCTCGGACCTGATTGGCGACCAACACAACTTCCCAACATAATCAAAGCCAGCTTACCCTTAATCCAAACCAACTGGAACCCCAACACCTTTGAAGATAAAGAGCATCTGTCCAATTATTGCCTGGCTCTAATAGCGGGTCTCCAAAGGGCTACTAGGTGACCAACTAATTTGGCCATGGTAAGAGAAATTATTCAAAGGCCTGATGAATCTCCCTCTTTGTTTCTAGAAAGAATTATGGAGGCATATATGAGATATACTCCTTTCGATATCAGGCAGCGGATCAAAATTCATCTGTAACGATGGCCTAATTGGGCAAGCTGCCATGGATATTAAAAAAATTTAAAAGAGAGATTTAGTCAGAGAAGCCGAGAAAATATACTATAAGAGAGAAACAGGGAGAAAGAAAGGGAGCAAAGGAAGGATGAGAGAAGCAAAAGACAGACTAAGGGATTGACCAAGATCCTGGTCACAACAAGAAAGAGGCCAGAAATTAAGACGTAAGGTGACAGGAAGGGATACCTGGGGCCATGCCAGAGGCCACCCCTGCCCTCAGATCAATGTGCCTACTGTAAAAAAAAAGGATACTGGGCCAAAGAGTGCCCTATAAAGAGACAGCCACGCCAGCCAGCCATTCTGACTCTGGAGCATGACTAAAAAAGTTGGGGCTCAGATCACTTCCCCTAGCTCAGGGTAACTTTTGAAGTGTAGCGGACCCCAGTAAACTTTGAAATGAAAACAGAAGCAGTATACTCAGCCCTTAAGGCCCCATTGGGCCCTCTATCAAATAAAAGGTCTGTAGTTCAAAGAACTAATGGCAGTAAATATCGGGCTTAGACTACTAAGAGGACCATGGACCTTGGGAAAGGAAAAATCTATCACTCCTTCCTAGTAATCCAGGAATGCCTGGACCCATTGATGGGCAGAGATCTGCTCACCAAGCTCTTGGCCTAAATAACTTTTAACCCTGAAGGCCCCCAAGTGAAATTTCTAAATTCTTCAGTAAAAACTCCTATAGTCACGGCTTTAACTATATTAGTAGAAGATGAACATCCACTCTTCACACCCCCCAAGACTGATCAAACAGGCAAGCTACACCAGAAATGGATAACAGATTATGCAGATGCCTGGGCAAAAACTGCTGGGTTAGGCCTGGCCGTGAAACAACCTCCAATAACAGTGGAGTTAAAAACCTCAGCCTCCCCAATCAATGTCAAATAATATCCTCTAAGCAAAAAAAGCTAAAGATGAGATAAGGCCCCATATTCAGAAATATCTGGACTTAGGGCTCCTAAGGCCCTGTCAATTGGCCTGGAACACTCCCCTGCTACTAGAAAAAAAAAAGCCAGGAACCGGGGACTATTGTCCTGTTAAAGACCTAAGAGAGATCAACAACAGAGTGCAGGACATTCACCACACGGTACCTAATCCGTACAATCTGCTTAGCACTCTGAACCCTGAGCGGAAATGGTATACTGTTCTGGACTTAAAAGATGCTTTCTTTTGCTTGCCTCTGCATAAAGATAGTCAGTTGCTGTTTGCTTTTGGGTGGGTAGACCCAGAAACCTGAACGTCTGGTCAACTAACTTTGACTAGACTCCCACTGGGGTTCAAAAACTCCCCCACTCTCTTTGATGAAGCCCTCCACAGAGATCTCAGCAATTTCAGAACTATGCACCCCAAATCACCCAGCTTCAATACGTGAATGACCTGCTACTGGCAGCCAACACCAAGGAAAACTGTGAGTCTGGGACCCAAGCACTATTATATGAGCTTGCTCAACTTGGGTATAGAGTTTCGGCCAAAAAAGCCCAAATTTGCTAGCATGAAGTAATCTTCCTGGGCTGTTACCTTAGGGGCAGTAAACGATGGCTCACTGAGCCCAGAAAACAAACCATTGTGTAGATACCACCCCCATCTAACAGGAGACAACTCAGAGAGTTTCTTGGGACTGCTGGCTTTTGCAGGTTATGGATACCTGGGTTTGCGTCTTTAGCTGCTCCTTTATACCCGGTGTTAATGGGAGATGCCCAATTCCAATGGACCCCTGATCACCAGGAAGTTTTTGATAACATCTATGGACACTGACACTGAACGCCTCAACTTCATAGAGCTCAGGCTGCAATTACAGAAAGCCCTACACTACGTTAAAAATGTACACCAACTCACTCACCTTGGTTCAATGAAACTGCAGGCATTCCTGTAGGATTAAGAACAGAGTTTTCCACTAACCGACTCACAGCGAAAGGAAATAACTGAACGGGTAACAAAAGCCTGTCGAGTCCGTCAATTGGTTAATGCTTACCCTTCCAGTTTCCTAGAGGAAAGCACCTACGAAGAACCAGAAAATGACAATTTTGGGAAGTGGACAATAGTGAAATTAAGCCAGCAACGAATGGACTTAAATATCTCCTAGTCTTTGTAGATACATTTTCAGGATGGACTGAAGCCTTACACACAAACACACACACACACACAAAAACAACCAAACTGCACAAATGGTTTTCAAGAAGATCCTGAAAGATATTTCTCCAAGATACGGTCTGCCTAAGGCAATAGGGTCTGATAATGGACTGGTGTTCATGGCTCAGGTAAGTCAGGTGTTCACTGGGACCCTGTGGATTAATTTGAAGTTACATTATGCTTATATACCCCAGAGCTCAGGACAGGTAGAAAAAATAAATAGAACCATTAAAGAGACCTTAACGAAATTAAGCTTAGAGCCCGGCATAAAAGATTGGATTATGCTCCTGCCTTATGCACTGTTTCATGCGAGAAATAATCCCTCTCTTTCTTTGTGTAACCTCACCCCCTATGAAATTCTCTATGATGCCCATCATCCAGTAAGGAACCTAACCCCAACTCTAAGGCCTAACGATCACTTCCACACCCCCTTGCTTGACAGACTTAAAGTCATTGAAAGAACTCAGCCATACCTGTGGAAACAGCTGGCCACTGCCTACCAACCTTGGGAGGAGGGGACTCTAAGTCAATATCAAGTAAGAGACTTCGTCTACATAAGACAACATCAGGTGTCATCCCTGGAACCCCACTGGAAAGGAACATACCAGGTGCTACTTATAAAACCTAAAGCGGTAAAAGTAGACGGAATCACTTTTTGGATCCATGCCTCTCATCTCAAGCCTTCGCTGTGTCCAGACTCTTGTTGGAAACTGGAAAAGCCTGCTAACCATTTCAAATTGCGTATTCGCTATGTGGATAAGACTATAGACTCTCCCCTTGGCCACCAGTAGTTCTAACCCTCATCATTCCGTTCAGCAGCAATGGCTGATCACAAATCCTACTAGACAAGAAGTATGGTCTATCTCGCATACAGCCCCCTTAGAGACCTGGTGGCCATCTATCCACCCAGACATTTGTCAGCTCGGTATAGGTCTTTCCTATTGAGATATCCCTGATGAAGAGGATCCCACTAAAATTCCATTAAATCTCTTCTGTACCATAGATAATGGAAACAAACTTTATGGATGCAGGGACACGCGAGACAGATTCAGGTTGGCTAGCCTAGATTACTATGTTTGCCTAGAGGACTATCAAAGGCACAAACAGCCACGGCTGTGTCGGGGAGAAGCCGACTTCTTGTGTAAGTCAAGTGAATGTGAGCATACAGGGGCTGCCTGGTGGAACCCAAACTCCTCATCAAATTCAGTACACAGCATTGGCCATATTACCAATTAGACAACCAAATACTATGGCCCCCAGAGGGTTCTCTAGATCCTCAAATTCTGCATGACATTTTTAACTTTGGCAAGTTCTCAAAAGGGGGAAATTTCCCTATGTGGAATCCTTTTCCCTCCTTTGCTCACATCCTGTACTATGCTTCTCCAATAGTTCCTCACCCTCAGCCTTCTGCTCTAGACTCTCTGCTATCACTCCCATCTTAGCAACTTGATTTCTCCTCTCCAATTACTAAATCAAAAACCAAAACCTCCGCTGGTTCTCAGAACATTGCCCCCTTGCTGAGGTAGCAGGTACCAAGATACCCCTTCACCCACTCACTCCTCTCTTTTCCTGTCAGTGCCTGCACTAGGTCCCAGCAAGTCCTCTAGCAAGCTAACCCAAAGCTCAAACCAGCTGATAAGAGGCCTCAGACCCCTATACAAGATGTAATGAAAATGGCCTTTAAAGTTGCTTTGTCATCACTGAAAACAGGTTTCTAAGAATTTAAAGTCCCTCAAAGGCTTTTTGGAATATTTACTCCCATCTTCCCCTCTGCTCTACCTGTTCTACTGCTCAAGTTTTGTTTTAGGAAAATCCCAAACCCCTTTCCCATTTTTCTTTTACATCTCTCTTTCCTCATTCTTAGATCCACGGAGCTGCTCTCAGCCTCGACTACCCCGTCTTCCCCCTCTGTACTAGGTCCATAGAAATGTCTTAAATGAACTTCTCCAGAAGTCTTCACCAAGGCTTACTTTAGGTCTTTCAGCAAAAGAGTCCCTCTGAAAGAGTTCAATGTACATAAACTTGCACTTTTCGTGTTGCCCTGTTCTACTTGACCACTGGCTGGAAAAATCACCACCCCTAAGCTAGACACCTCCTTACCAGTTTTTCACAAAATATGTGAACAAGGCCTCTGGCCTTGAGCTGGGGCTTCACCGAGATGGCTACATTTCTAAGATAAAAATGTTAGCAACTGGGCTCCATGGTGACAGCTGGCAGGGAGAAAAAAAAGAGACAAAAAAGCTCTCCCCTTCCAAGGTGTCCTTGAAAAGTTAACTTGCCCAGAACAGAGGAAAAAAAAACAGAAACAAAAACTAATTTTTGTGAATTTCTGCAGACTGTGAACTTCTGAGCCCCTTCCCTTACATGTTGGGTACAAACTCTAAAACTACCAAAACTTGGGTTTCAGGGGATTAATTGATTACAAAAGAAGCAATGCCCTCTAAATCCGGATGCAACCAAATAAGAATGTTTTCCTCACTTTGTGCTATCTTAGGTGCATTTTCTTGTCCATCCATAAAACAGTATAATTCTATGCACTTTAACATTATTTATGTTTTCATAAAATGGTCAATAGATGTGATTAATTATGTAATGATGTAGATGTTTTTCAGAGTGCTCTATCATGACGCAGGTTCATTTAAAGTTCAAATAGGGGGGCATACCACCCGGTTCCACCGGGAACCTGTATCCCTCACTTTAGCCATCCTATTAGGAATAATAATTGCTGAAGGCTTGGGCACAGGAAGAACTGCCCTAGTCCATGAGACACAACAAAGACACAATTAGAAGCAGAAATAGACCAAAGCTTAAAGACATTAAAAACCGACATCACAGCTTTACAGGAATTTTAACCTCTCTCTCTCTGAAGTTGTTTTATAGAGCAGGCGAGTGTTGGACCTCCTCTTCATGAGAGAAAGGTGCCTTTTTGCTTGCATTGAGGGAAGAATGTTGTTTTTATGCCGACAATACTGGAGTTGTAAAAGAATCAATGAGTAAATTAAGAAAACGACTTGAAGAGCGTCAAAGAGAGACAGAAGCCCCAGAAGGAAGGTTTGAGTCTTTGTTCACATAGTCAACCTGGTTAACTATGCTTTTATCTGCCAGGGCCATTCCATTAATAATCCTCATATTATTGCTAACGGTAGGACCCTGTTTGCTCAACCGTGTAGTTTCCTTTCTAAACCAAATCGAACATGTTATTAAACCTAACCATACACTGTTCTCTCAATCTAATTTTACAGAAAAGTGGGGACAGAGTTGGTCTTAAAATACAGGAATATAGAGGATCTTCCACCTGCTGAGAAACTCAAGGGTCCATGCAGAAATGATCCCTGTAGAAGATGTAGGCCACTATGAAGGACCTGAGAGAGCAGAAGTCTTCCATGGCAAACAACCTGCTCAGGATGAAGGGATGTGTCTGAATCAGCCACTCTCTTCTTAATGTATAGAAGATGGACCAAAGCAGGCATGTGTTGAGCTGCTCCTGCATGCCTATGGTTGACATACCACTCTAACTGGTGAAAGTGTCACAGGAAGTAGGGGCAGCCTCCTTCTCATGGGAACCTTGGAAGCAACTGTTAGGACAAAGTTGTTGCCAAGGCAGTGACCTCATTCAGTTGCTAAAGGAAGTGACCTCACCTAACTTCCTTGGTGATGGAACTCTCTGAACTTGGAATCCAGGAATCCAGGCACCAAGAGCCAGTCCCAGTCCCAGTCCCAGTGGTCAAACTTATTTTGATTTACCAAGGACAGACTCAGTCTTTCTTGGAACCTACTGATGTGAGGATGGCCAAATGCAAGTAAAGCTATGAATAGGGGCCTTTCCTGAGAAAGCAGGCAGTGGCTCACCGCTGGCTCCTGACAACTTCACAGAGTTGGCCAAGGAGACCAGATTTGAGACAGAACAGGCCATTTCCAGAGAACATAGTATGGCCAACCAGTCAGAGGACACTCCGGATAGTCACAGACCTACATGGGGGAAGGAGGTGCCTTTGTGGTGTGGGTGTGGGTTTGTGGTTTTGTCTCATGTTCTGAGAATAGGTATGAAAGGCGGTTTGTTTTGTTTGGAGTGAACTGTTTCTAGTAAGTCGTTTGACAAGGTGAGTGTTTCTATGTCTATGTATCCCACTATGTCCGTGGTTGTAGACATTAGAAAAGAGAATGCATCAATGAATATGTCCTATCTAGTAGAAAGCTTCCCAGCATTCATCCTGCCCTATTTATGAATGGACTGCAGCTTGCCTTATTGATGTGAAACACCTGCTATCTTAAGTTCCTGTTTTCTTCCTGAATTCTCGCCACTCTCCAGAATAGGCTCATGGTTTTGTCTTTAAGATATGTACAACCTTGAAGCTCTGTGACATGACCATGTACTGAATAGCTGAAGGGAATGGCAAGCATCTAAGAAAACTCAGATATCAGTTTGACCAAGAAAGTCTCAGTGAAGAAACCCTGCTTGGGGCCTTTTGTTTACCAATTCTTCTGTTGCCCTGAATGTCAGGAAGGTCTTTTCCTCAGTCCACCACTTTGTGAAGCCTGAAGAAAACAGTTTTCAAATGGAAATGAATGGGCATTACCTGTGGCTCTTTGCTTAATTGCTTTGGAAAGGATGTGTCTGAATCAGCCTATTTGCCTTGTGTGAGGGTGTGGCTTAGATTCTCAGCTCCTGAGGGATCTAAAGAAAGATCCCATGTGTACATCCAAAACCAAAATGGCCAAAAGAGCAGTCCTTGTGGATGAAGTCTCTCGCCTCTTCTGTAACTTTCCTGACCTCCATCAAGCCAGAATAGGGATCCTTTGGGTCAAATGAGTTCTTCAAAGCCCTGCAGAGTCTAGCCCATAGTTTCTTGGGTTTTCTCAAGACTCCAATTCACATAAGGAATCCAAACTCCACAGTCAGTTGGCCTCAAATTGAAAAAGCAAAGCAGTATTAATGGGAGGCCTATTTGATCTCTCCTGGTTCACAAGAAGGGTGTCCAGGCCACCCTGACTTTAGGCAAATTAGGTGCAAGAGAGCTTATTTTGGACACGGTCTTGGGCTGTGCCCCTCATGGAAAACTTTTGCCAGAGGTCATTATGAGTGTCTATATGGAAAAAGATGAGCGCCACATTGGAGTGTTTTGTTTTAAATTGTGGTCATTTGGGTGGCGGTTGGAAGAGATGACTTGGTCCACATGTTCTTGAACTCTGGTGTGATTCCCTTAGAAACCGAGTTCTCAAACTGTCCTCAGAGAAGTATTGCCATGAATAGTGATGAGATTTTATGAAGCCAGGCATTAGTGTCGCCCTTGGAAACTAAGTTCTAGGCCCAGGATGGCTTTCCACAGAGCACTAGGCCTCTCAGCCAGGATACCACATGATTTTATTCTGAAAGATTTGGCACTCATAGTTGAGAGTCAAAACTCATATGGACCTCACATTGTAGACCTCAATGGGCATAATATCATGTGATCTTTTGGCCACTCTTTGGGAAGCCTTACCTGTGAGTGTTCTCCAGAACTTTCATTGAAATGAGCTTCCTAACCATTTAATGGTTCCTGAAAGAATTGAAACTCACAGTGCCTCCAACTTCATCCTTGAAAAATGGCTAGAAAAATACCATAAAATTTTTGAAATTCCCATCACCAGGTGGCACTGGAGAACCTTTGGATGTCCTGTTACTGATCATGAATATACCAGAGAGTGCCTTGATTGACTGGGTTTCATGTAAATGGTGTAGAACAGAGATGCCAGTAAGTTGGACTCTGTTGAGTAGTTGTACTAGAGCAGTGGTGGGCAGGTATGTGATAAAACATCTGTGGTGGGGCCATGTGGATCTTCCATTGGCTTCAAAATGGCTTGTGACTGACATGGTGCAGCCAACAGAACCTTCCATGTAAAGGCAACTTGTTATATGGAGAGTTTTCAGGACATTGTTCAGAATCAGGTTGCTATGGTCAAGGGGGCAAGCTATGTGGGATAGAATCCTGGTTCTTGTATCCTCCTGCAGAACCTGACCCACCACACATGACAGAACTCCCTCTTGCACTGAGACCCAATTGAACTCCTTGTATTTCGTGAAGCAAATACCAAACTCCCAGTGCAGCAGGAAGGAACAAAACGAAAATGGAGGATTACCATATGGCTTCAAATTGCACATGGAAAGACATTTAGCCCCCAGTGGCCACAGTTTACCTAAAAAGAGAATTTAGCACTGCTGCCTCATGTTCATTGGGAAATAAGAAAGCATGTCCTCCAGGTCTCATAGATGCAGACCAAGCTTTTATGGTCTCACTAGAAAGGAAGCCAAAGCTCCTGACAACAACATATTTTTCAAGTGCCCAACCTCACAGGCAGTTTCTCAAGAAGTGTCTATGCCAGCAGACCTCCATGTTTGTGGAGGGTTTACCCTGTCCCTTACCTTTGGAAACTCCTCTGCCACTTCCAAGGTGTGGGCTCCTGAGCATATTCCATTCCAGATATTTGTTCACAGATTTTCTAAATCTTCTCCTCTAATTGTGTCTTACTTGGGGCGAAGGTATTGTCAAGGCATTGTTCTGGATTAGAGTGGGAAGATTTTTGTGTAGCACATATTTACATACACATTGGATTCATTTTTCAATTTTCCATTTGAAATACTGAATCCTTGACACTAACCTATACCCTACTAGATTCTGACAACTAATTCTAATATAATGGAGAAAAATAACCCAAACAGAATAGAAATACTAGCACTTCAGAGGAGCCATGGTGTATAGTTGGTCTTCCCTTTTGCATGATATAGGGTAGGAGTTATAAATCTTGTCAATTTTTTGTTGAAAGAGTTCTGCATGTGTTTTTAAAGTTAACACATATGTGAATTCCTGTCTCCCTTTTTCTGTAGCCAATTCAGCACATGTATTTTTATATGAACATATAGAATCCTACCTGGTATCACACCTATATTCTTGAGAGGTGGCTAACTTGGCAGAGACAAAGTGTGAGAAGAAATCACTCCTCCTAAATGCTTTTGGAACTGATAATTCAAATTATGAGTGAGCTTCTTAGTTGAAAAACATTATATATAAATCCATGTTCAGTAAAATTAATATTTTTGGATCTGTGGATGATATATATTTCACGATGAATTTTAATTGGCATATATATTGCTACTTTTTAATGTCTCTGTGTGTGTTTTGTGTATATATATATATATATATATATATATATATATATATACTCTCTAGATTTTTCAAAATATGAAATATATGTGTCTTATTATACACTCCCTAAATTCATTCTTGTTCATGTATGTGGTTTTATATTCAAATTTTCATAAGATTATTTTCAGAAATATTCATCCACCTGAAATACATATTTGTTTTATAGTATTGAAAACTCACTTCAGTAAATGGTGCAAACAAATCCTTATATTTTTACAGTAACTGACCCACTTTAACATCAATGCAAGTAGATTCCTATGGGACATGATGTGTATTTTGACGTTCATTTTTATACAACACTGGTACATTACTATTTCTTCAGTTTTTGTACATCATATAATATACATTTCATCCACAACTTCATAAATTTAAAGAAATTTGTAACACATTCTATCACTTCCTGCTTCAGAACATATGTATTCCTCTTTGTTTTTGACTGGTCATTTCATGAGACTTCTTTCCAAACACATTATTTTCGATTTCCATAATCAATTTTGAAGCAAAATTCACACACTCTTTATGATGAACCACACCCGTAATATTTCCATTGGATGTATAAATGGTTGGAATGAATGTATGTATATCAACATATGATTCCCTGTGTATATTCAGATATCAATTTATTCCAATTTCTAAAGTTCGAACCAGTTATATTATTTATTCGCACTATGGTCTATTCATGCATTATCTCTATATTCATACACACATGGTACACCTATATGTACCCCCAATACTAATTTATACCTCTTCAAAATATTGCTCCAAGAAATGGTGGTAGAAATACTCATGTCACCTGATCTACATATACATTTTATCACAGTAATATTCTGGCCACAAAATGCAAAGTCACACTTACGACTGTACCAAAGCCTAAATGGAATGTGAGTATTGATTATGAACATCACCCATGTCCAGGTTGCCTAATGCTCTCAAATGTCAATCCTATTGGTGACTACATATTTGTTTCTTCCTAATATTATTTATTCAAACTCAAGCCTGTTGAAAATGTCTAATCCTATCGATCACTTTATCATTTGCCTGATTTTCTAATGTCTCTATTGATATCTGCTTTCCTACATATTTTCCCCAGTTCATCATTGTGACTGAGTCTTCACATCTGCTGACATTTACATTTTCTCTCTACCCGAAACCCTATTGCTAAAGAACTTTTTGTCCAAATCCTATACTCACACGTTTTTTTAATCTTACCAACTATCTTCGTAATCTTACCAACTCTCCCTTTTTGAATGGATGTTCTCCTCAACATTCAATCATCTGAGGTACAAGATCCTATGCCATTGTGTATAGATTTATCTGAGACATCTGGGCAGAACATAATTCAAAGCTAACTATTCCAATCAAGGACCCAATGACCTTCTGGGCTTTAAATCTTACTGAGATTTCTGTTTTCATACATATATTTCACCTCTATAATCTTATAAATATCGCAGGTTCCCAATACCATTATTCATCCAGCAGAATGATCCTAACCCAAATCAAAAATGTTATTAACCCTAACCATACACGATTCCCTCAATCTAACTTTATAGAAGAGCAGGGACAGAGTTGGTCTTACAATACAGGAATGTAGGAGATCTTCAACCTGCAGAGAACCTCAAAGGTCCATGCAGAAATGATCCCTGGAGAAGATATAGGCAGCTATGAAGGACCTGAGAGAGCAAAAGTCATCTTCCATGACAAACAACCAGGTAAGGATGAAGGGATGTGTCTGAAGCAGTCTCTCTCTTCTTAATCTAGAGAAGATGGACCAAACCAGGCCTGTGTGGAGAGCTGTTCCCGGGTGCCTATGGTTGATATTCCATTTTAACTTGTAAAAGTGTCATAGGAAGCAGGGGCACGCTCCATTTCATGGACCCTTGGATGCAACTGTTAGGACAAAGTGGTTGCCAAGGCAGTGACCTCATTCAGTTCTAGAGGAAGTGACCTACGTCACTTTCTTGTTGATGTACCACTCTGAACTTTGGATCCAGGGAGACAGGCACCCTGAGGCAGGCCCAGTCCCAGTCCCAGTGGTCTCACATGTTTGGATTAACCAAGGACAGAGTCAGTCTTTCTTGGCAAATACTGAATTGAAGAGGGACAAATGCCAGGAAAGCTCTGAAGAGGGGCTTTTTTTTTTTTGATAAAGCAGGTAGTGGCTCACCGCTGGCTCCTGACAACATCACAGTGTTGGCCAAGGAGACCAGATCTGACATACAACAGCCCATTTCAGGGGAACATAGTATGGCCCACCAGTCAGAGGATGCTCTGGATAGTCACAGACCTACTTGGGGAAAGAAGGTGCCTTTGTGGGTGTGTTTGTGTGTTAGTGATTTTGTCTCATGTTTTAAGAATATGTAGGAAAGTCGGTTTGTTTAATTTGGAGTGGCCTGTTTCTAGTAAGTCCTTTGAGAAGGTGAGTGTTTCTGTGTATCCCACTGTGTCCGTGGTTGTAGACAATAGAAAAGAGAATGCATCAAAGGATGTGTCCTGTCTAGTAGAAATCTTTGCAGCATTCATCTTGTCCAATTTATAAATGGACTGCAGCTTACCTTATAGATGGGCAACACCTACTACCTTTCTACATTCCTGATTTCTTCCTGAATTCTGGCCACTCTCCCATAGGCTCTTGGTTTTGTGTTCAAGATATGTATCTCCTCCACAATCTGGGACATGGCCATGTACTGGATAGCTGAAGGGAATGGTGAGTATCTCAGAAAACTCAGATATCAGTGTGACCAGGAAAGTCTCAGTGGAGAAACTCTGCTTTGGGAATTTGCTTTCCTATTGTTCTGTTGCCCTGAATGTAAGGAAGGTCTTTGCCTAAGGCCACACCTTTCGAAAGCCTGAAAAAATCAGTTTTCAAATGGAAATAAATGGGCATCACCTGAGGATCTTTGCTTAATTGCTTTGCAAAGGGATATGTCTGAATCCGCCTCTTAGTGCAGTGTGAGTCCATGGCTCAGATTCTCAGCACCTGATGGATCTAAAGAAAGATCCCATGTGTGCATCCAATTCCAAAATGGCCAAAAGAGCAATCATTGTTGATGAAGTCTCTTGCTTTCCTCTGTAAGGTTCCTGATCTCCATCAAGTCAGAAGAGGGATCCTTTGGGTCAACTGAGTTCTTCAAGCCCTGCAGAGGCTAGCCCATAGGTGCTTGGGTTTTCTCATGACTCCAAATCACATAAAGAAACTATACCTGAGAGTCAGTATGCCTCAAATTGGAGAAGTGGAACAGTATTAATGGCAGGCATCTTTGATCAGCCCTGGTTCACAGGAACGGTGTCCAGAAACACTGACTTTAGACAAATGAAGGGCAAGGGAGCTTATTTTGACATTGTCTTGTGCTGTGTGCCTCATGGAAACTTCCAGCCAAGGTTATGATTAGTGTGTATATGAAAGAAGATGAGGGGCATGTGTGAGGGTTTTGGTTTTAATTCTGGTCATTTGTGTGGCGGTTGGAAGAGATGACTGGGTCACCAGGGATTGAACTCTGGTGTGTTTCCCCTTAGAGACTGAGTTCTGAAACTGACCTCAGAGAAGTATTGCCATGAATTGTGTTGGGATTTTAGGAGGCCACGCATGAGAGTCGCCCTTGGAACCTGAGATCTAGGACCAGGGTGGCTTTCCACAAAGAACTGGGAATCTCAGCCTGGATATCACATGATTTTATTCTGAAAGACTTTGCAGCCATAGTAGAGAGTCAAAACACATAGGACCTCACATTGTAGACCTCAATGGTCCTGGCTTCAAGTGACCTTTTGTCCACTTTTTGGAAAGCCTTGCCTGTGAGAGTTCTCCAGAATTTTCTTTGAATTGAGCTTTCTCAACATTTAATGGTTTCTGAATAACTGAAATTCACAGTGCATCCAATGTCATCCTTGAAAAATGGCTAGATAAATACCATGAAATTTTTGAAATTCCCATGACCCGGTGGCACTCAAGAAACATTGGATCTCCTATTGCTTATCATGAGTGTACCAGAGAGTGCCTTGATTGACAGGGTTTTCTGAAAATTGTTTAGAACAGACATGCTAGTAATTTGTAGCCTGCTGAGTAGTGGGCGTAGAGCAGTGGTGGGCAGGTGTGTGATAAAGTATCATGGTGGGTCCATGTGGATCTGCCATTTACTTCCAAATGGCTTGTGACTGACATAGTGCAGACTTCAGAACCTTATATGTAATGGCATCTTGTTATATGGCGAGGTTTCAGGGCAATGTTCAGAATCAGGTTGCTATGAACAAGGGGGCAATCTTTGAGAGATAGAAACCTGGTTTGTGCATTTTCTTGCAGACCATAACCCACCACACGTGACAGAACTCTCTCCAGCACTGTTTCCCAGTTGAACTCCTTGTATTTCGTGAAGCATGTACCAAACTCCAAGTGCAGCAGCAAGAAACACCACGAAAATTGGAGGATGACCAAATGGTTTCACAGTCCACACGGGGAGAAAATAAACCCCCAGGGGCCACAGTTTATCTACAAAGAGAGAATTCAGCACTGCTGCCTCGTGTTCATTGGAAAATAAGAAACTTTGTCCTCCAGGTCACATAGATGCAGACCCAGCTTTGAGGGTATCACTACAAAGGAAGCTTAAATCCTGACAAAAACCTATATATCCGTGCCCAACCTCTGTGGCAGTTTCTCAAAAAGATTTAGGCATGCAGAGCTCCATGCTTGTGGAGTGTGTACCCTGTCCTTACTTTTGAAAACTCCTATACCACCTCCAAGTTTGTGCACTCCTGAGCATTTTCCATTACAGAAATGTAATCACAGATTTTTCAACTTTTCTTCTCTAATTGTGTCTTACTTGGGGCGAAGATAATTTCAAGGCATTGTTCTGGATGAGAGTCGGAAGATTTGTTTTAGCACATATTTGCATACACATTGGATTAATTTTCCTATTTTTCCATTCGCAATTCTGAATCCCTGACACTAACCCATATTCTAATAGACTCCGACTACTAATCCTAATATGATGGAGAAAAATAACCCAAACAGTACGTAAATACATGCAGTTCAGGGTTGGACTTGCCTTTTGCATGATAAAGGGTAGGTATTATGAATCTAGTCAATTTTTAATTGAAATAGTTCTCCATGTGTTTTTAAAGTTAACAAATATGTGAATTACTGTCTCTCATTTTCTGGAGCCTATTCAGCACATGTATTTTTATATGCACAAATAGAATCCTACATGGTATCAAACGTACATTCTTTTGAGTTACATGACTTGGCAGATACAAATTGTGAGAAGTGATCACTCGTCCTAAACGCTGTTAGAACTGAAAATTCAACCTATGGGTGAGCTTCCCAGTGGAACAACATTATACATAAACCCATGTTCAGTAAAATGAATGTTTTTGCATCTTTATAATATATATTTCATGATGAATTTCGATTGGCATATATATTGCTACTTTTTAATTTCTGTGTTTGTGTGTGTGTGTGTGTCCATATATGTATATATCTATATCTATATCTATATCTATATCTATATCTATATCTATATCTATATATATATATATATATATATATATATATATATATATATATATACTGTCCAGATTTGTAAAAATATGAAAAATATGTGTCTTATATACACTCCCTAAATTCATTCATGTTCATGGATGTGGATTAATAATCAACTTTTCACAAGATTATTCTTAGAAATACTCATACACATGAAATACATAGTTGTTTCCTAGTACTGAGAACTAACTTCAGTGAAAGGTGCATACAAATTCTAATATGTCTGCATTAACTGACCCAGTTTAACATCAATGCATGTTGGTTCCTATGGGACATGATGTGTATTTTGACGTTAATTTTTATTCCACACTGGTACATTACTATTTCTTCAGTTTATGCACATCATAGGATATATATTTCATTCACTAGTTAGCAAATTTATAGGCATTTGTTTCACTTTTAGTCACTTCCTGCTCCAGAACACATGTATTTTTCTACGTTTCTTGACTGGTCTATTCATGAGACTTTTTTTTCCAAATATATTGTTTTCGATTTCCATATCAATTTTGAAGGAAAACTCACACACCCTTCATGATTAACCATAACCATAAGATAATCATTAGATATATAACTGGTTGGAATTAATGATTGTATATCAATATAACATTTCTTATATATTTTCAGATATCCATTCAATCCATTATTTAAAGTGGATCCAGTTATATTATTTATTCACAGTATGGTCTATTCATGCATTATGTCTATATTAATAGAAGCAGGGTACACCTATTTCTACCCCCATACTAATTTATAAATCTTCAAAATATTGCTCTCAGAAATGGTGGAAGAAATACTCATGTCACCTGATCTACATACACATTTTATCACAGAAATATTCCGGACACAAAAAGCAAAGATCACACTTACAATTGTACCAAAGCCTAAATGGAAAGATAGCATGCATTACTAAAAACATCCATGTGCAGGTTGCCTAATGCTCTCAAATATCAATCCTATTGGTGACTACATATTTGTTTCTTCCTAAGATTATATATTCAACTTCAAACCTGTTGAAAATGTCTAACCCTATCACACACTTTATACTTTGCTTGATTTCCTAATATCTCTATTGATATCTGCTTTCCTACATGTTTTCCCCAGTTCATCATTATGACTGACTCTTCACATGTGCTGACATTTACATACACTCTCTACCCGAAACCCTATTGCTGAAGAACTTTTGGTCCAAATCCTATACTCACTCTTCTTTCTAAACCTACCAACTTCCTTCCTAATCCTACCGAATATCGGTTTTTGACTGGATGTTCTCTTCAGCATTCAATCATCCAAGGTACAAGGTCCGATGTATATTGATTTATCTGAGACATCTGTGCAGCACATTACTCAAAGTTAGGTATCCCACTCAAGTCCCCAATGCCCTTCTGGGCTTCAAATCTTACCTAGATTTCTGCTTTCATACTTATATTTCACATGTATACTCTTGTAAATATCACAGGTTGCCAATACCATTATTCATCCTGCAGAATGATTCGTAACCCAAATCGAACATGTTATTAACCCTAACCATACACTGTTCCCTCAATATAACTAACTTAAGAGCAGCGACAGAGTGGGTCTTACAATATAGGAATGTAGAAGATCTTCCACCTGCTGAGAACCTCAAAGATCAATGAAGAAAGGATCCTTGGAGAATATGTAGGCAGCTATGTAGGACCTGAGAGAGCAATAGTCATCTTCCATGGCAAACAACCTGGTCAGGATGAATTGATGTGTCTGAGTCAGCCTCTCTCTTCTTAATGTAGAGAAGATGGACCAAACCAGGCCTCTGTGGAGAGCTGTTCCAGGGTGCCTATGGTTGATATATCATTCTAACTTCTGAATGTGTCACAGGATGTTGGGGCAGCCTCTATCTCATGGGAACCTTGGAAGCAACTGTTAGGACAAAGTGGTTACCAAGGCAGTGACCATATTCAGTTCCTGAAAGAAGTGACCTCACTTCACTTCCTTGGTGATGGAATTCTCTGAACTTGGGATCCAGGAAGCCAGGCACCAAGAGCCAGTCCCACTCCAGACCCAGTGGGCTAACTTGTTTGCTTTTCCCAAAGACATAGTCAGTCTTTCTTGGTACCTGCTGATATGAGGATGGCCAAATGCCAGCAGAGCTCTGAAGAGGGGCCTTTCCTGAGAAAGCAGGTAGTGGCTCACCGCTGGCTCCTTACAACTTCACAGAGTTGGACAAGGAGACCAGATGTGAAACAGGACAGGCCATTTTGGGGGAACATAATATGGCCCACCAGTCAGAAGACACTTCGGATAGTCACAGACCTATTTAGGGGAAGAAAGTGCCTTTGCCGTTGTAGGTGTGAGTTTGTGGTTTTTTCTCATGTTCTGAGAATAGGTAGGAAAGGTGGTTTGTTTGGTTTGGAGTGGACTGTTTCTAGTAAGTCGTTTGACATTGTGAGTGTTTCTATGTCTGTGTATCCCACTGTATCCATGGTTGTAGACATTAGAAAACAGAATGCATCAATGGATGTGTTGTCTCTAGTTGAAAGCTTCCGCGATTCATACTGCGCAATTGATGAATGGACTGCAGCTTGCCTTATGGATGGGCAACATCTATTATCTTCTAAAGTTCCACTTTTCTTCGTGAATTCTGGCCACTCTCCAGAATAGACTCATGGTTTTGTTTCCCAGATATGTAACACCACAAGGCTCTGTGACATGGCCATGTTCTGGATAGCTGAAGGGAATGAGAGCATCTCAGAAAACTCAGATATCAGTGTGACCAGTAAAGTCTCAGTGGAGAAACCCTTCTTTGGGCCATTTGCTTAATTCTATTTCTATTACCCTGAATGTCAGAAAGGTCTTTGCCTCAGGCCACCCCTTTGTGTAGCCTGAAGAACACTGTTTTCATATGGAAATGAATGGACACCACCTGTGGCTCTTTGCTTAATTGCTTTGGAATGGGATGTGTCTGAATCAGCCTCTTGTCCTTGTATGAGGTTGTGGCTTAGATTCTCAGCACCTGATGGATTTAAAGAAAGATCCCATGTGCTTTCAAAACTAAAATGTCCAAAAGAGCAGTCATTGTGGATGAATATTTTTGCCTTCTTGTTTTAGGTTCCTGAACTCCATCAAGTGAGAATAGGGATCCTTTGGGTCAAATGAGTTCTTGAAATCCCTGCAGAGGCTAGCCCATATGTGCTTGGATTTTCTTATGACTCCAAATCACATAAAGAATCTATACCCTACAGCCAGTAGGCCAAAATTGGAGAAGTGGAACACTTTAACAGCAGGAATATTTGATCACTCCTGGTTCACAGGAAGAGTGTCCAGGCCACCATGATTTTAGGCAAATAAGGGGCAAGTGAGCTTATTTTGGACACTACCTTGGGCTCATAGAAACCTCCAGCTAGAGGTTATGATGAGTGTCTACATGGAAGAAGATGATGGCCCTGTGGGAGTGTTTTGATTTTAATTGTGGTAATTTTTGTGGCGGTTGGAAGGGATGACTGGGTCCACCTGGGCTTGAACTCTGGTGTGATTCCCCTTAGAGACTGCATTCTGGAATTGACCTCAGAGAAGTATTGCCATGAATTGTGTTGGGATTTTAGGAGGACACACATAAGACTCACTCTTGGAAACTGAGATCTATGCCCAGGGTGGCTTTCCACAGAGGCCTGGGAATCTCAGCCAGGATATCACATGATTTTATTATGAAAGACATGGCAGCCATAGATGAGAGTCAAAACACACATGGACCTTACATTGTAGAGGTCAATTGGCCTGGCTTTATGTGACCATTTGGTAATTCTTTGAGAAGCCTTGACTGTGAGAGTTCTCTAGAGCTTTCATTGAAATGAACTTTCTCAACACTTAATGGTTCCTGAATGAATTGAGACGCACAGTGCCTCTAACTTCATTTTTGAAAAATTGCTAAATAAATACCATGAAATTTTTGAAATTCCCATGACCAGGTGGAACTGCAGAAAATTTGATGTCCTGTTGCTTATCATGTGTATACCAGACAGTGCCTTGTTTGACTGGGTTTCATGAAAATGATGTAGAACACGAGATGCCAGTAATTTGGAGCCTTCTGAGTAGTGCGCCTAGAACAGTGGTGGGAAGGAGTGTGATAAAACATCATGGAGGGGCTATGTGGATCTGCCATTGGCTTCCAAATGGCTTGTGACTGATATAGTGCAGACATGAGACCCTTATATGTAAAGGCATCCTGTTATATCGAGAGTTTTAAGGGCAATGTTCAGAATAAGGTTGCTATGGTTATTGGGGCAAGCTCTGTGCGATAGAAGCCTGGTTGGTGCATTCTCCTGCAGACCCTGACCCACCACAAGTGACAGAACTCCCTCCAGCACTGTATCCCACATGAACTTCTTATATTTTGTGAAGCAAATACCAAATTCCCAGTGCAGCAGCAAAAAACACCATGAAAAGTGGAGGATGACCAAATGTCTTCACAGTCCCCACTGGGAGACACTTAGCCTCCAGTGGCCACAGTTTACCTACAAAGAGAGAATTGAGCACTGCTGCCTCATGTTCATTGGAATATAAGAAACCATCTCTTCCCGGTAACATAGATGCAGACCCAGCTTTGATGGTCTCACTACAAAGGAAGCTAAAGCTCATGACAGCTACATATATTTCAGGATCCCAACCTCAGAGGCCATTTCCCAAGAATTCTTAGGCCAGCAGAGCTCCTTTTTTGTGGAGTATTTACCCTTTCCTTTACTTTTGGAAACTCCTCTACCACCTCCAAGGTTGTGAACTCCCGAGCATATTCCATTCCATATATGTATTCCTAGATTTTTACACTTTTCTACTCTAATTGTGTCTTACTTGGGGCAAAGGTATTGTCAAGGCATTGCTCTGGATGTGAGTGGGAAGATTTTTGTGTAGCACACATTTACATACACATTGGATTCATTTTCCAATTTTCCATTTGAAATACTTAACCCCTGACACTAACCCATACCCTACTAGTCTCTGACTAATAATCCTAAAATGATGGTGAAAAATAACCCAAAAAGAATAGAAATACAAGCAGTTCAGAGGAGGCATGGTGTATAGTTGGAATTGCCTTTTGCATTATATAATGTAGGAGTTTTAAATCTAGTCAATTTTTTTGTTGAAATAGTTCTACATGTGTTTTTAAAATTAACAAATATGTGAATCCCTGTCTTCCTTTCTCTGTAGCCTATTCAGCACATGTATTTTTATATGCACATATAGAATCCTACCTGATATCACTTGTACACACATGTGAGGTGGCTGAATTGGCAGATGCAAATTGTGAGAAGAGATCACTCCTCCTAAACGCTGTTGGAACTGAAAATTCAACCTACGGGTGAGCTTCCTAGTTTAATAACATTATACATAAATCCATGTTCAGTAAAATGAATATTTTTCGATCTTTGGATTATATATATTTCATGATGAATTTCGATTGGCATATATATTGCTACTTTTTTTTCTTTTATTGGTTGCTCAAAACATTACAAAGCTCTTGACATATCATATTTCATACATTAAATTCAAGTGGGTTTTGAACTCCAATTTTTACTCCAAATACAGAATGCAGAATCACATCAGTTACACATCCATATTTTTACATAATGTCTTATTAGTTACTGTTGTATTCTGCTACCTTTCCTATGCTCTACTATCCCCCCTCCCCTCTCTTCCCATCTTCTCTCTCTACCCTACCTACTGTCATTCATTTCTCTTATTGTTTATTTTCCCATTACACTCACAACCTCTTATATGTAATTTTTTTGTAACAATAAGGGTCTCCCTCCATTACCATGCAATTTCTCTTTTCTCTCCCTTTCCCTGCCACCTCATGTCTCTGCTTAATGTTAATCTTTTCTTCATGCTCTTCCTCTCTGCTCTGTTCTTAGTTGCTCTCATTATATCACATAAGTCATTTGGTATTTGTTTTTTTGGGATTGGCTAGCTTCACTAAGCATTATCTGCTCTAGTGCCATGCATTTCCCTGCAAATTACATGATTATGTCATTTTTTAGTGCTGCGTAATCCTCCATAGTATATAAAAAAAAACATTTTTTTTTTATCCATTCATCTATTGAAGGGAATCTGGGTTGGTTCCACAGTGTAGCAATTGTGAATTGTGCTGCTATGAACATCGATGTGGCAGTATCCCTGTAGTACGCTCTTTTAAGGTCTTCAGGGAATAGTCCGAGAAGGGCAATAGCTGGTTCAAATGGTGCTTCCATTCCCGGCTTTCCCAGGAATCTCCATACTGCTTTCCAAATTGGCTGCACCAGTTTCAGTCCCATCAGCAATGTACAAGAGTACCCTTTTCCCCACATCGTCGCCAGCACTTGTTGTCGTTTGACTTCATAATGGCTACCAATCTCACTGGATTGAGATGGTATTTTAGGGTGGTTTTGATTTGCATTTCTCTGACTGCAAGAAATGGAGAGCATTTTTTCATGTACTTATTGATTGATTCTATGTCCTCCTCTGAGAAGTGTCTGTTCAGGTCCTTGGCCCATTGGGTTATTTGTTATCTTATTGTCTAATTATTTGAGTTCTTTGTATACTTTGCATACTCTGGATGTTAGGGCTCCATCTGAAGGGTGAGGAGTAAAAATTTGTTCCCATGATCTAGGCTCCATATTTACCTCTCTTATTGTTTCTCTTTCTGAGAAAAAAAATTTTCAGTTTAAGTAACTCCCATTTGTTGATTCTTGTTATTAACTCTTGTGCTATGGGTGTCCTATTAAGGAATTTGGAGCCTGACCATACAATATGTAGATCGGAACCAACTTTTTCTTCTATCAAATGCAGAGTCTCTGATTTGAATCTAGCTCCTTGAGGACATTCCTGTCTTGTTCCAGATTTTAGAGGGAATGCCTTCATTTTTTCTCCATTCAGAATGATACTAGCCTGAGGCTTAACATAGATAGCTTTTACAATGTCGAGGTATGTTCCTGTTATCCCTAGTTTTTCTAATGTTTTGAACATAAAGGAATGCTCTACTTTGTCTAATGGTTTTTCTGCATCTATCAAGATGATCTTATGGTTCTTATTTTTAAGTCTAGTGATGTTGTGAATAACATTTATTGATTTCCATATATTGAACCCTCCTTGCATCCCAGGGATGAATCCTAGTTGATCATGGTGCACAATTTTTTTGATGTGCCTTTGTATCCAAACCACCAGAATTTTAATGAAAATTTTTGCATCTAGGTTCATCAGAGATATTGGTCTGTAGTTTTCTTTCATTGAGGTGTCTTTGTCTGGTTTCAGAATCAGGGTGATGTTGGCCTCATAGAATGAACTTGGCAGAGCTCCCTGTTTTTCTATTTCCTGAATAACTTGAAAAGTATTGGTATTAAATCTTCTTTAAAGGTTTTGTAAAACTCCGCTGTATACCCATCCGGTCCTGGGCTTTTCTTGGTTGGTAGTCGTTTGATTGCTTCTTCTATTTCATCGATTGATATTGGTCTGTTTAAATTGTGTGTATCCTCCTGACTCCGTCTAGGCAAATCATATGACTTAACAAATGTATCGATGTCTTCACTATTTTCTATTTTATTGGAATATAGGTTTTCAAAATAATTTCTAATTGTCTTTCGTATTTATGTAGCTTCTGTTGTGATATTGCCTTTTTCATCCCGTATGTTAGTAATTTGAGTTCTCTCTCTTCTTCTCCTCGTTAGCATGGCTAAGGGTCTGTCCATCTTATTTATTTTTTCGAAGAACCACCTTTTAGTTTTGTTAATTTTTTAATAGTTTCTTTTGTTTCAATTTCGTGATTTACGCTCTGATTTTAATTATTTCTTGCCTTCTGCTACATTTGCTGTTGTTTTGCTCTTCCTTTTCTAGGGCTTTGAGATGAAGTGAGAGCTCATTTATTTGTTGTTTTTGTTTTTTTTTCTTTTTTTGAGGAATGACCTCCAGGCGATGAATTTGCCTCTTGAATCTTGTTTCATTGTGTCCCATTGAATCTGATATGTTGTGTCTGTATTTTCATTTATCTCTAAGAATTTTTTGATTTCCTCTTTTATGTCTTCTGTAACCCATTGATCATTCAGTAATATATTGTTCATTTTCCATGTGATGTAGGATTTTTCCTTCCTTCTTTTACTATTGGTTTCCAGTTTCATTCCATTGTGATCAGAAAAAAATTCATGGTATTATCTCCACCCCTTTATATTTACTGAGTGTTGCCCTACGGCATAATATATGGTCTATTTTTGAGAAGGATCCATGTGCTGGTGAGAAAAAAGTATATCCACTTGATGATGGTTGATATATTCTATATATGTCAGTTAAGTCTAGGGTATTGATTGTGATATTGAATTCTATACTTTTTTTATTCAACTTTTGTTTGGAGGATCTGTCCAATGGTGAGAGAGGTGAGTTGAAGTCTCCCATAATTATTGTGTTGTGGTCTATTTGATTCTTGAAATTGAGGAGAATTTGTTTTATAAATGTCGCAGCACCATTATTTTCTGCGTAAATATTGATAATTGTTATGTCTTGTTGGTGAATGGTTTCTTTTAACAGTATATAATGTCCTTCCTTATCCCTTTTGATTAAATTAGTCTTGAAGTCGATTTTATTTTGTATGAGGATGGCCACCCCTGCTTGGTTACAAGGACCGTGTGCATGGTATAAATTTTCCCAACCTTTCACCTTCAGCCTGTGTATGTCTTTTCCATTCAGATGTGTCTCCTGGAAGCAACATATTGTTGGATTTGTTTTTTTTAATCCACGTTACAAGCCTATGTCACTTTATTGGAGAGTTTAAGCCATTAACGATTAGAGTTACTATTGATATATGGTTTGTATTGCCACCCGTCTTTGATTATTTATCTTTTTTTTAAAATTTAGTTTGTTTATCCATGATTAACTTTTCCCCCTCCCTCTGTCATTACTGAGGAAATTCCCACTGATGGTTTTCGTTGTTGATATTCATTTTTTCCTCGTGTAGTGTTTTCCTTAAGATGCTTTGCAATGCTGGTTTTCTGGCTGCAAATTCGTTTAGCTTTTGTTTATCACAAAATATTTTTATTTAGTTGTCTTACCTGAAACTTAATTTTTCTGAATACAGATTTCTTGGTTGTCATCCATTGTTTTTAAGTGTTTGAAATACGTTGTTCCAGGATCTTCTCACTTTCAGCGTCTGTGATGAAAAATCTGTTGTTAACATTTTTGGTTTACCCCTGATTGTAATCTGCCTCCTTTCTCTTGTAGCTTTAAATATTTTATCTTTGTTTTGTATATTGGATATCTTCATAACAATGTTTCTTGGCATTGGTCTACTGTGATTTTTTTGTGCTCGGTGTCTTGTAAGCATCTACAATTTTTTTTATCCGTTTCCATTTTTATTTCTGGAAAGTTTTCTGTAATTATTTCATTCAGCAGGTTACTCATTCCCTTGGTTTGAATCTCTGTACCTTACTCTATCCAGATGACTCATAAGTTTGTTTTTTTTTATGATATCCCATATCTCTTGGATGTTTTCCTCATGACTTTTTACCAACATTTCTTTGTTGGCTAGACTTTTTTCAAGATGATATATTTTGTCTTCATTATCTGACATTCTGTCTTCTACTCGCTCCACTCTGTTAGTGATACTCTCAATTGAGTTTTTAATTTGGTTTATCATTTCCTTCATTTCTAGAATTATTGTTTGATTTTTTTATAATCTCTATCTCCTAATAAAGATGCTTAATTTCTTTTTATATCTGTTTATGTAATTCATTTTCAATGTGTTCTTTCACTGTTTGGTTTTGATGTCTCGTACCCTCTTTAAGGTTCCATTCCATCTGTCTAAGGTATTCCTTGAGTTCTTTATATGACCATTTTTCTGATGATTCCTTCTGAATATTTAGGCTGTCCATTGTTGTTTGTACTCCTTTTCTTCCTTGTTTTTTTATGCTGCTCATGTTACTTCTTGTTTTGTTTGACTGCTGAGTTACTGCTTACTCTTATAAATTTATTTGATGCTTCGGAGGAAAGATATTAGAAGGGAAGGGAAGAAGTCACTAAAGAGAATGAGAGTAGGCAGGTAGAATTCAAGGAAGGGGGAATAAGAAAATTGAAAAGAAATGAAAAGACAAAAGAAAAATAGAAAATAAATAAAGAAAAAAAAATTAAATAATAATTATAATTAAAAGATGAAAATTAAAATTTAAAATAATATTAATAATAATAATGATAAAATAAAAAATAAAAACATTAAAAAAGTTAAAGAACAACAACAACAAAAATGAAAATGAAAGAAATAGAAAAAATATAAATTAAAAAAAAATAATAATAAATGCAGTCATAGAGTTCAATTAACTTCTCTTTCAGTAGGTGGAGCTGTGTGCACTGGGCCAAGCTTCTCCTCTGAATAAGTGGGAACCAATCACTGTGCAGCAGCTCTTCCTCCCAGACTTGGCGGATCTCCAATCCTGAGTGCCTAGGGCCTTCTCTTGTGCTTCCTCAAGCCATGCCTTGCTCACCTGTGACGCTCACCACAATAGTGGTTACAAGCCAGAACTCTACTCCTGGCAGCCCTGTTTTCATGAATGCCTGGGCACACTCTCCCTGTTTGCCTCCCTCAGACCCTAGTTTTGTAGAGCTTGGGGCTGAGGACCCCCAGCGAATTTTCTTGCCCTCTGGGAGCCATGCCCCCAGTACGTGGTGTAAGAGACCTCAATTGTCAGCACTTGTGGGATCAGGAGCCGGGAATTCCACGCGCTAGTCCCGAGCCAATCCTGATTCCCTAGGTCTGGCTATCGTGCTCACGGGAGAGCTGGGAGAGGCCCTTAAGGCTGAGCTGGGAGGGGCCCTTAAGGTTTCCCCGCTGTGTTGAGAGAGATGGCTAGGGGATTACACACCTGTCACGCTGGTTTTAATGAAGTTATCTCCTCTGCCCGTGAAGTCATTTCTATGCTATGGTGGTATCCCATGCAAATGGTGACCGTTTGTTCCCTTTGCAAGGTAACCAACGCAACGGGTGGGTCCTGACTGTCTCTCCCAAGCGCCATTTCAATCCTGTGGCCACTGCTTTTGAAGGCTTGGTTGGCTTTTACCTCTGAAAGTTCAGAAGGGCCGAACAGTTATTTCAGTGGGATCTTAGTGCTGAGTCATGAGAACCAGGCAAACCGGAGGTTGAATGCAGCCCATCCAGGCTCGGTGTGTGTTCTGAGGGGCCCAGAATGTTCGCCCCAGATCCACATCAGGTCAACATTGCCTACTGATTCTGAGCAAACAGCATTTAGACAGTTTACGACTCCCTATGCCCGCTCAGCTGAAGAGGTCAGAGACTTGATTTTTCCATGCCTGCCTTCATGATGGATCTCCTGTATTGCTAATTTTTATATCTGTGCATGGGAGTGTGTATGTATGAGAGTGTATATATATATATATATATATATATATATATATATATATATATATACTCTCCAGATTTTTAAAAATATGAAATATATGTGTCTTATTATACACTCCCTAAATTCATTCATATTCATATATGTGTATTTATAATCAACTTTCCACAAGATTATTCTCAGAAATAATCATCCACCTGAAATACATATTTGTTTTCTAGTACTGAAAACTAAATTCAGTGAAAGGTGCAAACAAAACCTAATATTTCTACAGTTACTGAGCTAGTTTAACATCAATGCAAGTATATTCTTAGGGGACATGATGTGTATTTTGACTTTCATTTTTATTCAACACTGGTACATTACTACTCCTTCAGTTAATGCACATCATAGGATATATATTTCGTTCACAAGTTAGAAACTTTATAGGCATTTGTTTCACGATCAATCACTTCCTGATTCAGAACACATGATTCTTCTATGTTTCTTGACTGGTCTTTTCATGAGACTTCTTTCCAAACACATTATTTTCGTTTAACATCATCACTTATAAAGCACAACTCAAACACCCTTCATGATAAACCATAATCCTAATATTACCATTAGATATATAACTGGTTGGAATGAATGATTATATATCAATATAAGATTTCTTATATATTTTCAGATTTCAATTCAATCCATTATTTAAAGTGGAACCAGTTACATTATTTATTCATATTATCGTCTATTCATGCATTATCTCTATATTCATAGACACAGGGTACACCTCTTTGTACCCCTAATACTAATGTATATGTCTTCAAAATATTGCTCCCAGACATAGTGAAAGAAATACTCATGTTACCTGATCTACATATACATTTTACCACAGTAATATTCTGAACAAAAAAAATGTAAAGGTCACACTTATGATTGTACCAAAGCCTAAAAGGAAAGTGAACATGGATAACTAATAACATCCGTGTCCAGGTTGCCTAATGCTCTCAAATGTAAATCCCATTGGTGACAACATATTTGTTTTTACCTATGATTATATATTCAAACTCAACCCTGTTGAAAATGTCTAATCCTATCACTCATTTATACTTTGCCTGATTTCGTTATGTCACTATTGATACTTGCTTTTCTACATAATTTCCGAAGTTCATTATTGTGAATGACTCTTCACATGTACTGACATTTACATTCACTCTCTAAACGAAACCCTATTGCTAAATAAGCTTTTTATTCCAAATCATATTCTCACTCTTCTTCCTAAACCTACCGACTATCTTTCTAATCCTACCGACTATCACTTTTTGACTGGATGTTCTCTTCTACATTCAATCATCCAAGGTACACGGTCCTATGCCATTGTATATTGATTTAACTGAGACAAGTGTACAGAACGTAATTCAACACTATGTATCCCAATCAAGGGCCCAATGCCCTTCTGGGCTTCAAATCTTTCTTAGATTTCTGTTTTCATACATATATTTCACTTATATATTCTTATAAATATCGCAGGTACCCAATCCCTTTATTCATCCTGCAGAATGATTCCTAACCCAAATCGAACATATAATTAACCCTAACCATACACTAACTTTACCAAAGAGCAGGGACAGAGTTGGTATTAAAATACAGGAATGTAGGGTATCTTCACCTGCTGAGAACCTCAAATGTTCATTTAGAAATGATCCCTGGTGAAGATGAAGACAGCTATGAAAGACCTCAGAAAGCAAAAGTCATCTTCCATGGCAATCATCCTGGTCGGGTTGAAGGGTTGTGTCTGAATCATTCTCTCTCTTCTTAATGTATACAAGATGGACCAAACCAGTTCTGTGTGGAGAGCTGTTCCGGGGTGCTTATGATTGATATGACATTCTAACTTGTGAAAGTGTTACAGGAAAACTGGGGCAGCCTCAACCTCATGGGACTTTTGGAAGCAACTGTTAGGGCAAAGTGGTTGTTAAGGCAGTGACATAATTCAGATCCTGAAGAAAGTGACCTCACCTCACTTCCTTGGTGATAAAACTCTCTGAACTTGGGATCCAGGAAGCCAGGCACTCAGAGACAGTCCCTGTCCCAGTCCCAGTGGTCTCACATGTTTGGATTTACCAAGGACAGAGTCAGTCTTTCTTGGAACCTACAGATGTGAGGATGACGAAATGCCAGGAAACCTTTGAAGAGGGGCTTTTCCTGAGAAAGCAGGTAGTGTCTCACCACTGGCTCTTGACAACTTCACAGAGTTGGCCATGCAGACCAGAACTGAGACAGGAGAGGTCATTTTGGGGAAACATAGTATGGCCCACCAGTCAGAGGACACTCCGGAGAGTCACAGACCTACTTGGGGGAAGGAGGTGCCTTTTTAGGTGTGGGTGTGATTTTGTGGTTTTGTCTCATGTTCTCAGAATAGGTAGGAAAGGCGGTTTGTTTGGTTTAGAGTGGACTATTTTTAGTAAGTCCTTTGACAATGCGAGTGTCTGTGTATCCCACTGTGTTCATGATTGTAGACATTAGAAGAGAGAATGGATCAATGGATGTTTCCTGTCTACTAGCAAGCTTGCCAGCATTCATTGTGCCCAATATATGAGTGGACTCAGGCTTGCCTTATAGATGGGCAACAACTACTAGCTTCATACTTTCCTGTTTTCTCCTTCAATTCTGGCAACACTCCAGAATAGTATCATGGTTTTGTGTCCAAGATATGTACCACCTCCAATATCTGTGACATGGCCATGTACTAGATAGTTGAAGGGAATGGCTAGCATCTCAGAAATCTCAGATATCAGTTGACCAGGAAAGTCTCAGTGGAGAAACCCTGCTTTGGTCCTTTTGCTTACCTATTGTTCTGTTGCCCTGAATGTCAGGAAGATCTTTGCCTCAAGCCACCACTTTGTGAAGCCTGAAGAAAACAGTTTTCAAATGCAAATAAATGGGCATCACCTGTGGATCCATGCTTAATTGCTTTGAAAAGGGATATGTCTGAATCAGTCTCTTGGCCCTGTGTGAGGCTGTGGCTTAGATTCTCAGCACCTGATGGATCTAAAGATAGATCCCATGCATGCATCCAAAACCAAAATGGCAAAAAGATCAGATATTGTTGATTAACTCTCTTGCCTTCCTCTGGTAGGTTCCTGAAATCCATCAAGTGAGAACAGGGATCCTTTGGGTCAAATAAGTTCAAAACCCAGCAGAGGCTAGCCCATAGATGCTTGTTTTTTCTCATGACTCCAATTCACTTAAAGAATCTAAACCTCAAAGTCAGTAGTCCTCAAGTTGGAGAAGCCAAACAGTATTAAAGGAAGGCCTATTTGATCACTCCTGGTTTACAGGAAGGGTGTCCACGCCACCCTGACTTTAGGCAAATGAGGGGCAGGAAGCTTATTTTGGACACTGACGTGGGCTGCTCCCCTCATGGAAACCTCCAGCCACAGGTTATGATGAGTGTCTATATGGAAGAAGATTTGGGCCATGTGGGAGTGTTTTGGTTTTAATTGTGGACATTTGAATGGTGGTTGGAAGAGATGACCGGGTCCACCTGGGCTTGCACTCTGGTGTGATTCCCCTTAGAGACTGAGTTCTGGTACTGATCTCAGAGATGTATTGCCATGAATTGTGTTGGGATTTTAGATGGCCATGCATGAGAGTTGCCCTTGGAAAGTGACATCTAAGCCCAAGTTGACTTTCCAAAGATCACAGGAAATCTCATCCAGGATATCACATGATTTTATTCTTAAAGACTTGGCAGCCATTTTTGAGAGTCAAAACACACATGGACCTCACATTGTAGAAATAAATGAGCCTGGCTTAATCTGACATTTTGGCCACTCTTTGGGAAGCCTTGCCTGTGAGAATTCTCCAGAGTTTTCATTGAAATGAGCTTAGTCACCATTTAATGGTTCCTGAATAAATTGAAACCCACAGTGCCTCCAACTTCTTTCTTGAAAATTGGCTAGATAAATACCATAAAAATTTTTGAAATTCCCATGACCGGGTGGCAGGAGAACATTTGGATGTCCTGTTGCTGATCATGAGTATGTAAGACAGTGCCCTGATTGACTTGGTTTTATGAAAATGGTGTAGAACAGAGATGCCAGTAATTTGGATCCTGCTGAGTAGTTGTCCTAGAGCACTGGTTGGCAGGTGGGTGATAAAACATCTGTGGTGGGCCATGTGGATCTGCCATTGGCTTGCAAATTGATTGTGACTGACATTTTGCAGCCAGTAGACTCTTATATGTAAAAGCATATTGTTATATGGAGAGGTTTCAGGGCAATGTTCAAAATCAGGTTGCTATGGTCAATGGGGCAAGCAATGTGGGATAGAAGCCTGGTTGGTGCATTCTCCTGTAGAACCCGACCCACCACAATTGACAGACCTCACTTCAGCACTGTGTCCCTGTTGACCTTTTTGTAATTCATGAAGCAAATTTCAAACTCCCAGTGCAGCAGCTAGAAACACCATGAATAGTGGAGGATGACCAAATGGATTTACAGTGCACACGGGGAGACACTTAGACCCCAGTGGCCACAAGTTACATAGAAATAGAAAATTCAGCACTGCTGCCTCATGTTCATTGGAAAATAAGAAACAATGTCATCCATGTCACATAGATGAAGACCCAGCTTTGATGGTGTCACTCCAAATGAAGCTAATGCTCCTGACAACAGCATATATTTCATTGCCAAACCTTAGAGGCAGTTTCTCCAGATGTCAGGCTGGCAGAACTTCATGTTTGTGGAGTGTTTACCCTGTCCCTTACTTTTGGAACCTCTTCTACCACCTCCAAATTTGTGAACTCCTGAGCATTTTCCATTCCACATATGTATTCACAGATTTTCTAACTCCTCTCCTCTAATTGTGTCTTATGTGGGGCGAAGGTAATGTCAAGGCATTGTTCTGAATGAGAGTGGGAAGTTTTTTGTGTAGCACATATTTGCATACACATTGGATACATTTTCAAATTTTCCATTCGAAATACTGAATCCCTGACACTAACACATACCCTAATAGACTTGACTTTTAATGCTAATATTATGGAGAAAAATAACCCAAACAGAATAGAAATACAAGAGGTTCACAGGAGGCATGGTGTATAGTTGGACTTGCCTTTCGTATGATAAATGGTAGGTGTTATAAATCTAGCAAATTTTAATTGAAATAGTTCTCCATGTGTTTTAAAAGTTAACAAATATGTGAATAACTGTCTCTCTTTCTCTGTAGCCTATTCATCACATGTATTTTTATATGCACATATCGAATTCTACCTGGTATCACTCGTACATTTTGTGAGGTTGCCTGGCTTGGCAGATACAAATTGTGAGAAGAGATCACTCCTACTTAATGCTGTTGGAACTGAAAATTCAACATACGGGTGAGCTTCTTAGTTGAATGACATAAATCCATGTTCATTAAAATGAATATTTTTGGATCTGTGGATGATATATATTTCATGGTGAATTTCGATTGGCATACATAATGCTACTTTTTAATGTCTCTGTGTGTATGTATATATATATATATATATATATATATATATATATATATATATATTTTCACTCTGCAGATTTTTCAAAATATGAAGTATACTTTTCTTATTATCACTCCCTAAATTCATTCATATTCATGTATGTGGATTTATAATCAACTTTTCAAAAGATTATTCTCAGAAATATTCATCCACTTGAAATACTTATTTGTTTCCTAGTACTGAAAACTAACTTCAGGGGATCATATGATGGCTGCGAAGGGAGTGCATCACCCCCATGTACTGCGTCACTGTGAGGGAGAATGACGAGTTAGAATGGCTAAAACCTATCTTGTTAGGAATTTCCAGCAAAATTGTGGTTCTCCAAAACCAAGTGTACATATTTCCATCTCAGGAGGATCAGCTACGGGGGCTCAAACGCGAGTAATTTGTCCTCACAGAAGGTCATGCGACTTATTCAGGAAATCGCTCCGTGGCTAGAGTCTGTGGCGCGTGCTGGGAAACGACGAGATAGCAAGGCAAATATACAGCGGTGCAGGTACTGTGGGCTCCTGCCAGGTATGCAATCACTGTGCTCAGTGCTGAATTCTGGGTTTGAGACGGGAAAGCATGCAGTCCAACTCGTTTCTCCACACCCGTCAGACCACAGAGGAACCCAGTGGCCACCATCATGGAGAGGTGACTTCATCATCCCTGTTTTCGACTGATCGCAGCTTATTCAGCTATAGAACAGGTAATTTCAGGATGCCATTCACCTTTGTGTTGCAGACAAATTACTCAGGCTCAGTGCTAAAGAACCCGCAGAAACTGCGTCTTGGAGCCTGCTTCTATTAGAACATACAGCGAGCCCAGAGCGGCCGAATTCTGCCTCCAGGAACTGATCTGGCCCAGGGCTAAAGAACCGGCGGAAACTGCTTCTTGGTCCGGGTCTTGCTGAATATCAGTAAATATCAACCGAGCCTTCATAGGCAGTGGCAACAGGATTGAGACGGGGCTTGTGAATGCCGGTCAGGACTCACCGATTGCTTTAGTCACCCAGCAAAGGGAACGAAATGCTGCCTTTTGCATGGGATACCAACATGGCAGAGATCTGATGTCATCAGAAAGCAGCAGAGGAGATAACCTCATTGATACCAGCGGTGACAGAAACAGTTGGTCTCCTGGTAAAGAAAGTGAGTCACAAACACCCGGGTCTCTCTCACTTTGTCATCAAGCCAGAGGGGCAGAGCAGAGCCGCCGCCCACGCCCGGAACAGGCCCAGCGACACACCTGCATGGTAGTCACGTCACCCCAATTGGAATAGAGGCAGAGCAGAGCCGCCGCCCTTGCCCAGAACAGGCCCAGCGACCCGCAGGCGTGGTAGTCACATCAACCGAATTGGAGTAGTTGCAGAGCAGAGCCTTCTCCCGCACCTAGTACAATCCCAGTGGCCCACCGGCATGGTAGTCAGGTCACCCCAATATTAGTAGGGGAAGAGCAGAGCCTTCGCCCGCACCCAGAACAGGCCCAGCAACCTGCCGGCATGGTAGTCACGACCCCCCAATTGGAGTAGGGGCAGAGCAGAGCCATCACCCGTGCCCGCAAGGTAGGCACACCTGCACCTGACTGGCAGAAGAGGCCCATCGCCCTGCCAGCACGGCAGACACTTCACCCCATTTGGAATAGGAGCAGAGCAGATCCATTGCCCGTGCCCGCAAGGCAGGCAGACCTGCGACAAACTGGCGGAACAGGCCCAGCAACACACCTGCATGGTAGTCACGTCACCCCAATTGGAATAGGGGCAGAGCAGAGCCGCCGCCAGCACCTACAAGGTAGGCAGACCTGCGACCGATCGGCAGAACACCCCAGGGGTCCACGGGTAATAGCTGCAGCAGATGGAATGTCAGATAAAGAACTCAGGATATACATGCTTCAGATGATCTGGAGTCTCAAGGAAGACATTAGACAGCAAAATCAGACAATGAAAGATCACTTCGACAATGAATTACATAAACAAATCCAAGAAGCAAAAGATCAGCTATACAGAGAGATAGAGGTTGTAAAAAATAACAAACAGAAATCCTAGAAATGCAGAAAGCAATAAACCAACTAAAAAACTCAATTGAGAAGACTACCAGGAGAGTACAACACTTAGAAGATAGAACATCAGACAATGAAGACAAAGTATTCCAACTTGAAAAGAACATAGACAGCTCAGCAAGACTGTTAAGAAACCATGAACAGAATATCCAAGAAATACGGGATAACATAAAGAGACCAAACATAAGAGTCATTGGAATACAGGAAGGTATTGAGGTTAAAACCAAAGCAATGAGGAATGTATTCAATGAAATAATACGAGAAAACTTCCCAGACTTGAAGAATCAGACTGACTCCCAAGTCCTAGAAGCCTACAGGACGCCAAATGTGCAAAATCATAAGAGATCCACACCTAGACACATTATAATGAAGATGCCCAACGTACACAATAAGGAGAGAATTTTAAATGCTACAAGAGAAAAAAAGCAGATTACATTTAGGGGTAAAACAATCAGGATAACAGCTGATCTTTCAACACAGACTCTGAAAGCTAGAAAATCCTTGAATAACGGTTTTCAAACACTGAAAGAAAATGGATTCCAACCAAGAATTGTGTATCCAGTGAAATTAAGCTTCAGGATGGAAGATAAAATTATAACCTTCCATGATAAAAAAAAGTTAAAATAATTTGTAGCTAGAAAACCATCTCTTCAAAACATCCTCGGAAAATATTACAGGAAGAAGAAAGGGAAATAACAATAAAAACCAACAGTGGGATGTAGTACAGTAAAAGTGGGAAATAATCAAAGAAGAAAACAATCCATGTTTAGTAACATAAATAAACAAGTAGGGCTAGAAGAACAACCATTATCTCAATAATAACTGTAAATGTTAATGCCTTAAACTCACCAATTAAGAGACAGAGGCTAGTAGAATGGATCACAAAACAAGACCCAATAATATGCTGCCTACAGGAGACGCATTTGATAGGAAAAGACATACATAGACTGAAGGGGAAAGGTTGGGAAAAATCATATCACTTATATGGATTTCGGAAACAAGTAGGAGTGTCCATACTCATATCAAATAAAATAGATTTCAAGCCAAAGTTAATCAAAAGGGATAAAGAGGGACACTATATACTGCTCAAGAGAACCATACAGCAACAAGACATAACCATTATAAATATATATATGCCCCAAAACAATGGTGCAGCTATGTCCATCAAACAAACTTTTCTCAAGATCAAGAGTCTAATAGACCACCATACAATAATCATGGGAGACTTCAACACACCTCTCTCACCACTGGACAGGTCTTCCAAACAAAAGTTGAAATAGAAAACTATAGAACTCAATAACACAATTAATAACCTAGACTTAATTGACATATATAGAATATACTCCACAACATCAAGCAGTTACATTTTTCCTCAGCAGCACATGGATCCTTCTCAAAAATAGATCATATATTATGTCACAGGGCAATTCTTAGACAATATAAAGCAGTAGAGATAATACCATGCATCTTATCTGATCATAATGGAATATAAACTAAAAATCAATGATAAAAGAAGGAAGGAAAAATCATGCATCACTTGTAGAATGAACAACAGGTTACTGAATGAACAATGGGTTATAGAAGACATAAAGGAGGAAATTAAAAAATTCTTAGAGATAAATGAAAACACAGGCACAACATATCAGAATCTATGGGACACATTGAAATCCGTTCTAAGAGGAAAATTCATTGCTTGGATTTCATTCCTTAAAAAAAGAAAAAAAAAACAGCAAATAAATGATCTCATACTTCATCTCAGAATCCTAGAAAAAGAAGAGGAAAACAACAGCAAAATAAGTAGAAGGTAAGATTTAATTAAAATCAAAGCTGAAATTAATGAAATCGAAACAAAAGAAACAATTGAAAAAATTGAGGAAACTAAAAGTTGGTTCTTTGAAAAAATAAATAAAATCGACAGACCCTTAGCCATGCTAATGAAAGAAGAAGAGAGAAAACTCAAATTACTAGCATACGGGATGAAAAAGTCAATATCACATGTTAAGGTCTATAAACAAGTCAGCATGGCACCTGGTATTTTGCCAGAGAAATGTTAGGGTCTGTAAACAAGTCTGGATGGCGCCTGGCCAAATGCCACAGGGAGTGGTTTTTGAAGTAACAAAAGCAAGCCATTAAGTGTGGAGATTCCTTATTGGTTGACTGCTGTATCTATTTTATGCTAATTAGATAAGCTTTATAAAATGTATAAATATCGCTCGGATTCTACAATAAACGGCTTCCACTCCTGCTGTATCAATCTACACAAGTTATTTGTCACCCCCTGGCAATCACAGCAGATATTTCTGAAATACAGAAGATAATAAGAAATTAATTTGATTCGTTATACTCCAATATAATAGAAGATAGTGAAGGCATCGAAAAATTTCTTAAGTCATATGATCTGTCCAGATTGAGTCAGGAGGATATAGACAACCTAAACAGACCAATATCAATTGAGGAAATAGAAGAAACCATCCAAAGATTACCAACTAAGAAAAGACCAGGACAGTATGGGTATACAGCAGAGTTTTACAAACCCTTTAAATATGAACTAATACCAATACTTATCAAGCTATTTCAGGAAATTGAAAAAGAGGGAGATCTTCCAAATTCATTCTACCAGGCCAATATCACCCTAATTTCTACACCAGACATAAACACTTCAAACAAAGAAAACTACAGACCAATATCCCTAAAGAACCTAAATGCAAAAATCCCTAATTAAATTCTGGCGAATCAGATACAAAAACATATTAAAAAAATTGTGCACCATCATCAAGTAGGATTCATCCGTGGAATGCAAGGCTTGTTCAATATACGAAAATCAATAAATGTTATTCACCACATCAATAGACTTAAAAATAAGAACCATATGATCATCTCGATAGATGCACAAAAAGCATTCGACAAAGTACAGCATCCCTTTATCTTCAAATCTCTAGAAAAACTAGGAATAACAGGAACATACCTCAATATTGTAAAAGCAATCTATGCTAAGCCTCAAGCTAGCATCAATCTGAATCTAGAAAAATTGAAGGCATTCCCTCTAAAATCTGGAACAAGAATGGGATGCCCTCTCTCACCACTTCTGTTCAATACAGTTCTCGAAACACTGGCCAGAGCAATTAGACAGACGGAAGAAATTAAAGGCATAAAAATAGGAAAAGAAGAACTTAAATTATTACTATTGCAGAAGACATGATTCTATACCTAGCAGACCCAAAAGGGTCTACAAAGAAACTAATAGAGCTAATAAATGAATTCAGCAAAGTGGCAGGATATAAAATCAACACACATAAATCAAAGGCATTCCTCTATATCAGCGACAAATCCTCTGAAATGGAAATGAGAACAACCACTCCATTCACAATATCCTAAAAAAAAAAAAAAAGATGGGAATCAACCTAACAAAAGAGGTGGAAGTCTTATACAATGAAAACTACAGAACCCTAAAGAGAGAAATATAAGAAAATCTTAGAAGATGTAAAAATATATCCTATTCATGGATAGGCAGAACTAACATCATCAAAATGGCGATATTACCAAAATTTCTCTATAGGTTTAATGCAATGCCAATCAAAATCCCAAAGGCATTTCTTGTAGAAATAAAGAAAGCAATCATGAAATACATATAGAAAAATAAAAGTTCCAGAATAGCAAAAACAATGCTAGGCAGGAAGTGTGAATCAGGCGGTAGAGCGATACCAGACTTCAAACGATACTACAGAGCAATAGTAACAACAATAGCATGGTACTGGTACCAATATAGGCCGGTGGACCAATGGTACAGAATAGAGGACACAGAAACCAATCCACAAAACTACAACTATCTTATATTTGATAAAGGGGCTAAAAGCATGCAATGGAGGAAGGATAGCATCTTCAACAAATGGTGTATGGAAAACTGGAAATCCATATGTAACAAATTGAAACTGAATCCCTTTCTCTTGCCATGCACAAAAGTTAACTCAAAATGGATCAATGAGCTTGATATCAAATCAGAGACACAGTATCTGATAGAAGAAAAATTTGCTTACGATGTGCATACTGTGGGGTCGGGCTCCAAATTCCTCAATAGGACACCCATAGCACAAGAGTTAATAACTAGAATCAACAAATGGGACATAAACTAAAAAGTTTTTTCGCAGCAAAAGAAGCAATAAGAGAGGTAAATAGGGAGCCTACATCCTGGGAAGAAATCTTTACTCCTCACACTTCAGATAGAGCCCTAATATCCAGAGTATACAAAAAACTCAAAAAATTAGACAATAAGATAACAAATAACCCAATCAACAAATGGGCTGAGGACCTCAACAGACACTTATCAGATGAGGACTTACAATCAATCAACAAGTACATGAAAAAATGCTCACCATCTCCAGCAGTCAGAGAAATGCAAATCAAAACCACCCTAAGATACCATCTCACTCCAGTAAGATTGGCAGACATTATGAAGTCAAACAACAACAAGTTCTGGCAAGGATGTGGGGAAAGAGGTACACTTGTACATTGCTGGTGGGACTGCAAATTGGTGCAGCCAATTTGGAAAGCAGTATGGAGATTTCTTGGAAAGCTGGGAATGGAACCACCATTTGACCCAGCTATTCCCCTACTCAGTCTATTCACTAAAGACCTAAAAAGAGCATGCTACAGGGACACTGCTACATCGATGTTCAAAGCAGAACAATTCACAACAGGAAGACTGTGAAACCAACTTAGATGCCCTTCAATGAAAGAATGGAGAAAATACTGTGGCATTTATACACAATGGAGTATTACTCTGCATTGAAAAATGAAAAAAATCATAGAATTTGGAGGGAAATGGATGGCATTAGAGCAGATTATGCTAAGTGAAGCTACCCAATCCTTAAAAAACAAATGCCAAATGTCATCTTTGATATACGGAGAGTAACTAAGAACAGAGGAGAGACAAAGAGCATGACAAGATGATTAACATTAAACCGGGATGAGAGGTGGAAAGGAAAGGGAGAGAGAAGGAAAATTGCATGGAATTGGAAGGAGACCCTCAGGGTTATATAAAATTACATACAAGAGAAAGTGAGGGGAAAGGGAAAAATAATACAAGGGGGACAAATTTATTACAGTAGAGGGGGTAGAGAGAGAAGAGGGGAGGGGCGGGGAGGGGAGGGGGGATAGTAGAGGATAGGAAAGGCAGCAGAATTCAATAGACACTAGTATGGCAATATGTGAATCAATGGATGTGTAAATGATGTGATTCTGTAATCTGTACATGGGGTAAAAATGGGAGTTCATAATGCACTTGAATCAAATTGTGAAATATGATATAACAACTATGTAATGTTTTGAACAATTATAAATAAAAATGAAAAAAAATAAAACTAACTACGGTGAATAATGCATGAAATCCTAATATTTCTACAGTAACTGAACCAGTTTAACATCAATGCAAGTAGATTCCTATGGGACATGATGTGTACTTTGACCTTCATTTTTATTCAACACTGGTACATTACTATTTCATCAGTTTATGCACATCACAGGATATATATTTCATCCACAATTTAGCAAAGTTATAGGCATTTGTTTCAATTTCAATAAATTTCTGCTTTGAACACATGGATTCCTCCATATTTCTTGACTGGTCTTTTCATGAGACTTCCTTCCAAACACATTATTTTCGATTTCCATAAACACTTTTGAAACAAAACTCACACACACTTCATGATAAACAATAACCCTAAGATTACCATTATATGTGTAACTGGTTGGAGTGAATGATTGTATGTCAATATATGATTTCCTATATATTTTAAGATATCAACTCTATCCATTATTTAAAGTGAAAAAAGTTATATTATTTATTCACACTAAGGTCTATTCATGCATTATCTCTATATTCGTAGACACAGGGTACACCACTTTGTACCCACAATACTAATTTATGTGTCCTCAAATATTGCTCCCAGAAATGGTGGAAGAAATACACATATCATATGATCTACATATATATTTGATCACAATAATTTTCTGGGCACAAAATGCAAAGGTCACACTTATGATTGTACCAAATCCTAAATGGAAAGTGAACATGGCTTACTAAAAACATCCATATCCAGGTTGCCTAATGCTTTCAAATGTCATTCCTATTGGTGACTACATATTTGTTTCTTCCTAAGATTATGTACTCAATCTCAACCCTGTTGAAAATGTCTAATCCTATCACTCACTATATAATTGCCTCATTTCATAATGTCTCTATTGATATTTTCCTTCCTACATATTTTCCCCAGTTAATCATTGTGACTGACTCTTCACATGTGCTGACATTTACATTCACTCTATAACCGAAACCCTATTGCTACAGAAATTTTTGTCCAAATTTTATACTCACTCTTTTTTATAAACCTACCGACTATCTTCCTAATCCCACCGACTATCTCAATTTGAGTGGATGTTCTCTTCTAAAATCAAACATCCAAGCTATAAGGTCCTATGCCATTGATTATCAATTTATCTGAGACGTCTGTGTAGAACGTAATTAAAAGCTAAGTATCCCAATCAAGGGCCTAATGCCCTTCTGGGCTTCAAATCTTACCAACATTTCTGTTTTCATACTTATATTTCACCTCTATAATCTTATAAATATCGCAGGTTCCCAATACTATTAATCATCCTGCAGGATGATTCGTAATCCAAATCGAACATGTTAATAACCCTAACCATACACTCTTCCCTCAATCTAACTTTACAGAAGAGCAGCGAGAGAGTTCATCTTACAATACAGGAATGTAGGGGATCTGCCTCGTGCTGAGAACCTCAAAGGTCCATGCAGATTTGATCCCTGGAGAAGATTAGGCAGCTATGAAGGACCTGAGAGAGCAAAAGTCATCTTCCATCGCAAACAACCTTTCCAGAATGAAGGGTTTTGTCTGAATAAGCCTCTCTTCTTAATGTAGAGAAGATGGACCATACCAGGCATGTGTGGAGAGCTGTTCCTGGGTGCCTATGGTTGATATACCATTCTAACATATGAAAGTGTCACAGGAAGTAAGGGCTGCCTCCATTTCATAGGACTATTGGAAGCTACTGTTAGCACAAAGTGGTTGCCAAGGCAGTGACCTCATTAAATTCCTGAAGGAAGTAATCTCACCTCACTTCCTTGGTGATGAAACTCTCTGAACTTGGGATCCGGGAAGCCAGGCACGCAGAGCCAGTCCCATTCCCAGTCCCAGTGGTCTCACTTGTTTGGATTTAACAAGGACAGAGTCAGTCTTTCTTGGTACCTACTGATGTGAGGATGGACAAATGTCAGGAAAGCTCTGAAGAGAGGCCTTTCCTGAGAAAGCAGGTAGTTGCTCACAGCTGGCTAGTGACAACTTCACAGATTGGGCCAATGAGACCATATCTGACACAGGACAGGCGATTTCATCGGAACGTAGTATGGCCCACCAGTCAGAGGACACTCCTGATAGTCACAGACCTACTTGGGGGAAGGAGCTGCCTTTGTGTGTGTGGGTGTGGGTTTGAGGTTTTGTCTCATGTTCTGAGAATAGGTAGGAAAGGCGGTTTGTTTGTTTTGGAGTGAACTGTTTCTGGTAAGTCGTTTGACAAGGCCAGTGTCTCTGTGTCTGTGTATCCCACTGTGTCCGTGGTTTTAGACATTAGAAAAGAGAATGAATCATTGTATGTGTCCTGACTAGTAGAAAGCTTCCCAAGATTCATCTTGCCCAATTTATGAATGGACTGTGGCTTGACTTATGGGTGGGCAACTCCTACAATCTTGCTAAGGTCCTGTTTTCTTCCTGAATTCTGGCCAATTTCCAGAATAGTCTCATTGTTTTGTGTCCAAAATATGTACCACCTCCAAGCTCTGAGACTTGGCCATGTACTGGATTGCTGAAAGGAATGGGAGCATCTAAGAAAACTTAGATATGAGTGTGACCAGAAAATTCTAATGGAGAAACCCTGCTTTGGGCCTTTTGCTTACCAATTGTTCTGTTGCCCTGAATGTCAGAACGTCTTTGCCTCAGGCCACACCTTTGTAGAGTCAAAAGAAATAGTTTTCAAATAGAAATGAATGGGCATCACCTGTGGCTCTTTGCTTAATTGCTTTGGAAAGGGATGTGTCTGAATCAGCTTTTTGGCCCTGTGTGAGGCTGTGGCTTAGATTCTTAGCACCTGATGGATCTAAAGAAAGATCCCATGTGTGCATCCAAAACCAAAATGGACAAAAGAGCATTCATTTTGGATGAAGTCTCTCGCATTCCTCTGTAAGGTTCCTAACCTTCATCAAGTGAGAATAGTGATCATTTGGTTTAAATGTGTTCCTCAAAACCCTGCAGAGGATAGCCCATAAGTGCTTGATTTTTCTCATGACTCCAAATCACATAAAGACTCTAAACCCCACAGTCAGTAGGCCTCAAATTGGAGAAGCAGTGCCATCTTAATGGCCGGCCAATTTGATCACTCCTGGTTCACTGGAAGGATGTCCAGGCCACGCTGATTTTAGGCAAATGAGGGGCAAGGGTGGTTATTTTGGACACTGTCTTGGGCAGCACCACTCATGGAAACCTCCAGCCAGAGGTTATGATGAGTGGGTATATAGAAAAGATGAGTGACATGTGGGAGTGTTTTGGATTTAATTGTGGATATTTGTGTGGCAGTTGGAAGACATAACTGGGTCTACCTGGGCTTGAACTTTGGTGTGATTCCCCTTAGAGACTGAGTTCAGAATCTGACCTCAGAAAAGTATTGCCATGTATTGTGTTGGGATTAAAGAGGCCATGTATGAGAGTCACCCTGGGAAACTGAGATCTAGCCCCAGAGTGGCTTTGCACAGAGCACTGGGAATCTCAGCCAAGGTATCACATGATTTCATTCGAAAGACTTGGCAGCCATATTTGAGAGTCAAAACACACATGGAACTCACATTGTAGACCTCAATGGGCCTGGTTTAATGTGACCTTTTGTTCACTCTTTGAGAAGCCTTGCCTGTGAGGGTTCTTCAGAGCTTTCATTGAAATAATCTTCCTCACCATTTAATGGTTCCTGAAAAAATTGAAACCCACAGTGCTTCCAACTTCATCCTTGTAAAATGTCTAGATAAATACCATGAAATTTTTGAAATTCCCATGACTAGGTTGCACTAGAGAACCTTTGGATGTCCTACTGCTGATCATGGATGTACCTGACAGTGCCTTGCTTGACTGGGTTTTATGAAAATGGTGTACAACAGAGGTCCCAGTAAGTTTCAGGCTCCTAAGAAGTGGGCCTAGAGTTGTGGTGGGCAGGAGTGTGATAAAACTTCTGTGTTGGAGCAATTTGGATCTTCCATTGGCTTAAAAATGGCTTGTGGCTTACATGGTGCAGCCAGCAGACCCTTATAAGTAAAGGCATCTTGTTATATGGAGAGGATTCAGGGCAATGTTCAGAATCAGGTTGCTATGGACAAGGATGCAATGGGGCAAGCTTTGAGGGATAGAAGATTGGTTGGTGCATTTTCCTGCAGACCCTGACCCACCACACGTGACAGAACTCCCTCCAGCACTGTGTCCCAGTTGAACTCCTTCTATTTTATGAAGCAAATACCAAACTACCAGTGCAGCAGCAAAAACCCCACAAAAAGTGTAGGAGGGCCAAATGGCTTCACAGTTCAACGGGGAGACACTTAGACCCCAGAGGCCACAGTTTACCTAAAAAGAAAAATATCAGCACTGCTGCCTCATGTTCATTGAAACATCAGAAACAATGTCCTCCAGGTCTCATAGATGCAGACCCAGCTTTGATGGTCTCACTACAAAGGAAGCCAAATCTCCTGACAACAACATATATTTAAGTGCCCTATCTCAAGGCAGTTTCTCAAAAAGTTTTTAGGCCAGCAGAGCTCCATGTTTGTGGAGTGTTTACCCTATCCCTTGCTTTTGGAAACTCCTCTAACACCTCCAAGGTTGTGAATTCCTGAGCATTTTCCATTCCAGATATGTGTTCAATGATTTTCTAACTCTTCTCCTCTAATTGTGTCTTACTTGGGGTGAAGGTAATGTCAAGGCATTGTTCTGGATGAGAGTGGGAGGATATTTGTGCAGCATATATATGCATACAAATTGGATTCATTTTCCAATTTTCATTTTGAAATATTGAATCCCTGACACGAACCCATACCTACTAGACTCAAACAACTCATCCTAATATGATAGAGAAAAATAACCCAAACCTATAGAAATACAAGCAGTTCATTGGAGGCATGTTGTATAGTTGGACTTGCCTTTTGCATTATATAAGGTAAAAGTTATAAATTTAGTCAATTTTTAATCGAAGAAGTTCTCCATAAGTTTTTAAACTTAAAAAATACGAGAATTCTTGTTTCCCTTTCTCTTTAGCCTATTCACACTTGTATATTTATATGCATAAATAGAATCCTACCAGGTATCACACGTACATTTTGAGGTGGCTGACTTGGCATATACAAACTGTGAGAAGAGTTCACACCTCCTAAACGCTGTTGGAACTGAAAATTCAACCTATAGGGGAGCTTCCTAGTAGAAGAACATTATACATAAATTCAGGTTCAGTAAAATAAATATTTTTGCATTTGTGGGTGATATATATTTACTGATGAATTTCTATTGCCATTTATGTTGCTTCTTTTAAATGTCTGTCAGTGTTTTGTGTGTTTGTGTGTGTGTGTGTGTGTGTGTAATATATCTGTACACTCTGCAGATTTTTCAAAATATGAAATATATGTGTCTAATGTAAACTCTCTAAATTCATTCATGTTCATGTATGTGGATTTATAATCAACTTTTCACAAGATTATAATCAGAAATATTCATCCACCTGTAATACATATTTGTTTCATAGTACTGAAACCTAACTTCAGTGAATGGTGCATACAAATCCTAATTACTCTACAGTAACTGACCCAGTCTAACATCAATGCAAGAAGACTCCTATGGGACATGATATGTAATTTGTCATTCATTTGTATTCGACACTGGTACATTATTGTTTCTTCAGTTTTTGCACATCATAGGATATACATTGCATCCACAAGTTCACAAATTAATAGGCATTTGTTTCAACTTTAATCACTTCTTGCTTCAGAACACATGTATTGTCAGGGTTTCTTGACAGGTCTTTTCATCAGACTTCTTTCCAAACACATTATTTTGAATTTCCATAATCATTTTGAAGCAAAACTCACACACTCTTCATGATAAACCAAAACACTAATATTTCCAATAGATATATAACTGGTTGGAATGAATGATTGTATATCAATATACGATTTCCTTTAATTTTTCAGATATCAGTTCATTCATTATTTAAAGTTCAAAAAAGTTATATTATTTATTCACAGTATGGTCTATTCGTGGTTTTTCTCTATGTTCATAGAAACAGGGTACACCTCTTTGTACCCCGATTCTAATATTACATCTTCAATATAATGCTCCCAGAAATGGTGAAAGAAATACTCATGTCACCTCATTATCACAGTAATATTCTGGACAAAAAATGGAAAGGTCACACTTATGATTGTACCAAAGCCTAAATGGAAAGTGAACATGGATTTTTAAAAACATCCATGTCCAGGTTGCCTAATGCTGTCAATTGTCAATCCTATTGGTGACTACATATTTGTTTATTCCTATATATATATTCAAACTCAACACTGTTGAAAATGTCTAATTCTATCCCTCACTTTATACTTTGCCTGATTTCGTAATGTTTCTATTGATATCTGCTTTTCTACATATTTTCCCCAGTTCAACATAGTGACTGACTCTTCATATGTGCTGACATTTACATTCACTCTATAAACAAAAGTCTATTGCTAAAGAACTTTGGTCCAAATCCTGTACTCACTCTTCTTCCTAAACCTACCGACTATCTTCCTAATCCTACTGAATATCCCTTTTTGACCTGATGTTCTCTTCTAAATTCTATCATCCAATGTACAACGTCCTATGCCATTGTAATTCGAATTATCTGAGACATCTTTGCAGAACATAATTCAAAGCTAAGTATCCCAATCAAGGGCAAAACCCTTCTGGGCTTCAAATCATACCTAGATTTCTGTTTTCATACTTATATTTCACCTCTATACTCTTGTAAATATTGCAGGTTCCCAATGCCATTATTCATCGCACAGAATCATTCGTCACCAAATCAAACCTGTTTTTAACCCCAAGTATACACTGTTCCCTCAATCATTTTACAGAAGAGCAGGGACAGAGGGGTTCTTACAATACAGGAAAGTTGGGGATCTTCCACCAGATGAGAACCTCAAATGTCCATGCACAAATGATACCTGGAGAAGTTGTAGGCAGGTATGAAGCACCTGAGAGAGCAAAAGTCATCTTCCATGGCTAACAACCTGGTCAGGATGAAGGGATGTGTCTGAATCTGCCTTTCTCTTCTTACTGTAGACAAGGTGGAACAATCCAGGCCTGAGTGGAGAGCTGTTCCCGGGTGCCAATGGTTGATATACATTCTACCTTATGAAAGTGTCACAGGAAGTAGGGGAAACCTCCATCTTATGTAACCCTTGGAAGCAACTGTTAGGACAAAGTGGTTGCCAAGGCAGTGACCTCATTCAGTTCCAAAGAATGTGACATACCTCATTTCCTTGGTGATGGAACTCTCTGAACTTGGTATCCAAGAACCAGGCACCCAGAGGCAGTCCCAGTCCCAGGCCCAGTGGGCTCACTTGTTTTGATTTACCAAGGACAGAGTCAGTTTTCTTGGTACCTAAGGATGTGAGGATGGCCAAATGCCAGGAGAGCTCTGAAGATGGACCTTTCCTGAGAAAACAGGTAATGGCTAACCACTTTTTCCTGACATCTTCACAGAGTTGGTCAATGAAACAAGATCTGAGAGAAGACAGGCCATTTCGGGGGAACATAGTATGGCCCAACAGTCAGAGGACACTCTGGATAGTCACAGACCTACTTGGGGGAAGGAGGTGCCTTTGTGGGAGTGGGTGTGGGTTTGTTGTTTTGTCTCATGTTCTGAGAATAGATCGAAAAGGCGGTTTGTTTGGTTTGGAGCAGACAGTTTCTAGTAAGTCATTTGACAAGGCGAGTGTTTCTGTTTATGTGTATCCCACTGTGTCCGTTGTTGTAGACATTAGAAAAGAGAATGCATTAATGGATGTGTCCTGTCTAGTATAAATCTTCCCTATAATTCATCCTGCCCAATATATGAATGGACTGCAGCTTGTCTTATCGATGTGCAACACCTGCTATCTTTCTAAGTTGTTGTTTTCTTCCTAAATTCTGGCCACTCTCCAGAAAGGGCTCAGGGATTTGTGTCCAAAATAAGTACCACCTCCAAGCTCTGTGACATGGCCATGTAAAGGATAGTTGAAGAGAATGGCGAGCATCTCAGAAAACTCAGATATCAGTGTGACCAGGAAAGTCTTAGTGCAGAAACACTGCTTTGGTCTTTTTGCTTACTTATTGTTGTGTTGCACTGAATGTCAGGAAGGTCTTTGCCTCAGGCCACCCCTTTGTGAAGCCTGAAAAAAACAGTTTTCAAATGGAAATGAATGGGCCTCACCTGTGGTTCTTTGCTTAATTGCTTTGGAAAGGGATGTGTCTTTATCAGCCTCTTGGTCCTGTGTGTGGCTGTGACTTAGATTCTCAGCACCTGATGGATCTTAAGAATGATCCCATGTGACCTTCCAAAACCAAAATGGCAAAAAATATCATTCATTGTGGATGAAGACTCTTGCCTTCCTCTGTTAGGTTCCTGCACTCCAACAAATATGAATAGGGATTCTGTGAGTCAAATGAGTTCTTCAAAGCCCTGCAGAGGTGCTTGTGTTTTCCCATGACTCTGAATCACCTAAAAAATCGATACCTAAAATCAGTAGCCCTCAAATTGGATAAACATAGAAGTATTAACGGCAGGCTTATTTGTTCACTCCTGGTTCACAGCAACGGTGTCCAGGCTACCCTGACTTTAGGCAAATGAGGGGCAAACGAGCTGATTTTGGACACTCTCTTGGGCTGCACCCCTCATGGAAACTTCCAGCCAGAGTTTAAGATGATTGACTATATGGAATAAGGTGAGGGCCATGTGGGAGTGTTTTGGTTTTAATGTTGGTCATTTGTGTGGCATTGGAAAAAATGACTGGTTCCACGTGGGCTTGAACTCTGGTGTGATTCCCCTTAAACACTGGGTTTTGGAACTGAACTCAGAGAAGCATTGCTATGAATTTTGTTGGGATTTTAAGAGGCCACGCATGAAAGTCGCTCTTGGAAACTGAGACCTAGGCCCTGGGTAGATTTCCACAGAGGCCTGGGAATCTCAGCAAGGATATCACATGATTTTATTCTTAAAGAAATGGCAGCCATAGTTGAGAGTCAAAACACACATGCACCTCACATTGTAGACCTAATGGGCCTGGCCTAATGTGACCTTTTGTCCATTCTTTGGGAAGCCTTGCCTGTGAGATTTCTCCAGAGATTTCATTGAAATGAGCTTCCTCACCATTTAATCTTTGCTGAATGAATTGAAACCCACAGTGCCTCCAACTTCATGCTTGAAAAATGGCTAGATAAATACCATGAAATTTTTGAAATTCCTATGACCAGGTGGCACTGGAGAAACATTGGATGTCCTATTGCTGATCATGAGTATACCAGACAGTGCCTTGATTTACTGAGTTTCATGAAAATGGTGTAGAACAGAGATGCCAGTAAGTTGGAGCCTGCTGAGTAGTGGGTCTAGAGCAGTGCTGGGGAGGTGTTTGATAAAACATCCGTGGTAGGGCCATGTGGATCTACCATTGGATTCCAAATGGCTTGTAACTGACATGGTGCTGCCAGCAGACCCTTATATGTAAAGGCATCTTGTTATATGGAGAGTTTTAAGAGGAAAATTAAGAATCAGGTTGATATGGACAAGGGGGCAATGGGGCAAGCTGTGAGAGATAGAAGCCTAGTTGGTGCATTCTCTTGCAGACCCTGACCCACCACACGTGACAGAACTCCCTCCAGCACTGTGTCCCAGTTTAGCTGCTAGTATTTCGTGAAACAAATACCAAACTCACAGTGCAGCAGCCTAAACACCACAAAAAGTGGAGGAGGACCAAATGGCTTCACAGTCCACACGGGGAGACGGGGAGACACTTAGTCCCCAGTGGCCTCAGTTTACCTATAAAGAGAGGATTCAGCACTGCTTCATCTTGTTCATTGGAAAATAAGAAACCATGTCCTCCAGGTCACATAGATGCAGACCCAGCTTTGATGGTCTCACTACAAAGGAAGCCAAATCTCATGAAAACAACATATATTTCAAGTGCGGAAGCTCAGAGGCAGTTTCTCAAAAAGTTTTTAGGCCAGCAGAGTTACATGTTTGTGGAGTGTTTACCATGTCCCTTACTTTTGGAAACTCCTAAACCACCTCCAAGGTTGTGAACTCCTGAGCATTTTCCATTCCAGATATGTATTCACTGATTGTGTAACTCTTCTCCTCTAATTGTGTCTTACTTGGGGTGAAGGTAATGTCAAGGCATTGTTTTGGATGAGAGCGGGAGGATATTTGTGCAGCATATATTTACATACACATTGGATTCATTTTCCAATTTTTCATTCGAAGTACTGAATCCCTGACACTAACCCATACCTAGTAGACTCAGACTATGCATCCTAATATAATGGGGAATATTAACCAAACACAATAGAAATACAAGCACTTCAGAGGAGACATGTTCTATAGTTGGACTTGACATTTGCATTATATAAGGTAGGAGTTATACATCTAGTCAAATTTTAATTAAAATATTCTCCATGTGTTTTTAAACTTAACAAATATGTGAATACTTGTTTCCAATTTCTGTAGCCTATTCACACATGTATATTTATATGCATATATAGAATCCTACCAGGTATCACACATACATTTTTGTAAGGTGGATGTTGGCAGATACAAATTGTGAGAAGTGTTCACTCCTCCTAAATGCTGTTGGAAATGAAAATTCAACCTATAAGAGAGCGTCCTAGAAGAACAACATTATACATAAACTCATGTTCAGTAACATAAATATTTTTGCATCTGTGGATGATATATATTTACTGATGAATTTCGATTGGCATTTATATTGGTACTTTTTAATGTCTGAGTGTTGTGTGTGTGTGTGTGTGTGTGTGTATGTGTGTGTGTATAGATATAGATATACTCTCCAAAGTTTTCCAAATATGAAATATATGTGTCTAGTACACACTCTCTAAATTCATTCATGTTCATGTATGTTGATTTATAATCACATTTTCACAAGATTATAATCAGAAATATTCATCCACCTGAAATACATATTTGTTTCCTAGTACTGACTACTAACTTCAGTGAAGGGTGCATACAAATCCTAATTATTCTACAGTATCTGACCCAGTCTAACATCAATGCAAGTAGACTCCTATGGGACATGATATGTAATTTGTCATTCATTTGTATTCGACACTGGTACATTATTGTTTCTTCAGTTTTTGCACATCATAGGATATACATTTCATCCACAAGTTCACAAATTAATAGGCATTTGTTTCAACATTAATCACTTCTTGCTTCAGAACATATGTATTGTCAGGGTTTCTTGACTGGTCTTTTCATGGGACTTCTTTCCAAACACATTATTTTGAATTTCCATAATCATTTTGAGGCAAAACTCACACACTCTTCATGATAAACCAAAACACTAATATTTCCATTAGATATATAACTGGTTGGAATGAATGATTGTATATCAATATACAATTTCCTTTAATTTTTCAGATATCAGTTCAATTCATTATTTAAAGTTCAAAAAAGTTATATTATTTATTCACAGTATGGTCTATTTGTGGTTTTTCTCTATGTTCCTAGAAACAGGGTACACCTCTTTGTACCCCCGATTCTCATTTTACATCTTCAATATATTGCTCCCAGAAATGGTGAAAGAAATACTCATGTCACCTCATTATCACAGTAATATTCTGGACAAAAAATGGAAAGGTCACACTTATGATTGTACCAAAGCCTAAATGGAAAGTGAACATGGATTTCTAAAAACATCCATGTCCAGGTTGCCTAATGCTGTCAATTGTCAATCCTATTGGTGACTACATATTTGTTTTTTCCTAATTTATATATTGAAACTCAACCCTGTTGAAAATGTCTAATTCTATCCCTCACTTTATACTTTGCCTGATTTCGTAATGTTTCCATTGATATCTGCTTTTCTACATATTTTCCCCAGTTCAACATAGTGTCTGACTCTTCATATGTGCTGACATTTACATTCACTCTATAACCAAAAGTCTATTGCTAAAGAACTTTTGGTCCAAATCCTATACTCACTCGTCTTCCTAAACCTACCGACTATCTTCCTAATCCTTCTGAATATCCCTTTTTGACTGGATGTTCTCTTCTAAATTCAATCATCCAATGTACAAGGTCCTATGCCATTGTATATCAAATTATCTGAGACATCTTTGCAGAACATAATTCAAAGCTAAGTATCCCAATCAAGGGCAAAACCCTTCTGGGCTTCAAAGCATACCTAGATTTCTCTTTTCATACTTATATTTCACCTCTATATTCTTGTAAATATTGCAGGTTCTCAATCCCATTATTCATCGCACAGAATCATTCGTCACCAAATCAAACCTGTTTTTAACCCCAAGTATACACTGTTCCCTCAATCATTTTACAGAAGAGCAGGGACAGAGGGGTTCTTACAATACAGGAAAGTTGGGGATCTTCCACCAGATGAGAACCTCAAATGTCCATGCACAAATGATGCCTGGGGAAGTTGTAGGCATGTATGATGCACCTGAGAGAGCGAAAGTCATCTTCCATGGCAAACAACCTGGTCAGGATGAAGGGATGTGTCTGAATCTGCCTCTCTCTTCTTATTGTAGACAAGGTGGAACAATCCAGGCCTGAGTGGAGAGCTGTTCCTGGGTGCCAATGGTTGATATACATTCTACCTTATGAAAGTGTCACAGGAAGTAGGGGAAACCTCCATCTTATGTAACCCTTGGAAGCAACTGTTAGGACAAAGTGGTTGCCAAGGCAGTGACCTCATTCAGTTCCAAAGAATGTGACATACCTCATTTCCTTGGTGATGGAACTCTCTGAACTTGGTATCCAAGAAGCCAGGCACCCAGAGGCAGTCCCAGTCCCAGGCCCAGTGGGCTCACTTGTTTGGATTTACCAAGGACAGAGTCAGTTTTCTTGGTACCTAATGATGTGAGGATGGCCAAATGCCAGGAGAGCTCTGAAGAGGGACCTTTCCTGAGAAAACAGGTAGTGGCTAACCACTTTTTCCTGACATCTTCACAGAGTTGGTCAAGGAAACAAGATCTGAGAGAAGACAGGCCATTTCGGGGGAACATAGTATGGCCCACCAGTCTGAGGACACTTCGGATACTCACAGAACTACTTGGGGGAAGGAGGTGCCTTTGTGGGAGTGGGTGTGGGTTTGTTGTTTTGTCTCATGTTCTGAGAATAGATCGAAAAGGCGGTTTGTTTGGTTTGGAGCAGACAGTTTCTAGTAAGTCATTTGACAAGGCGAGTGTTTCTGTTTGTGTGTATCCCACTGTGTACGTTGTTGTAGACATTAGAAAAGAGAATGCATTAATGGATGTGTCCTGTCTAGTTCAAATCTTCCCTGTAATTCATCCTGCCCAATATATGAATGGACTGTAGCTTGTCTTATCGAAGTGCAACACCTGCTATCTTTCTAAGTTGTTGTTTTCTTCCTGAATTCTGGCCACTCTCCAGAATGGGCTCAGGGATTTGTGTCGAAAATATGTACCACCTCCAAGCTCTGTGACATGGCCATGTAAAGGATAGTTGAAGAGAATGGCGAGCATCTCAGAAAACTCAGATATCAGTGTGACCAAGAATGTCTTAGTGCAGAAACACTGCTTTGGGCTTTTTGCTTACTTATTGTTGTGTTGCACTGAATGTCAGGAAGGTCTTTGCCTCAGGCCACCCCTTTGTGAAGCCTGAAGAAAACAGTTTTCAAATGGAAATGAATGGGCCTCACCTGTGGTTCTTTGCTTAATTGCTTTGGAAAGGGATGTGTCTTTATCAGCCTCTTGGTCCTGTGTGTGGCTGTGACTTAGATTCTCAGCACCTGATGGATCTTAAGAATGATCCCATGTGAGCTTCCAAAACTAAATGGCAAAAAATATCATTCATTGTGGATGAAGACTCTTGCCTTCCTCTGTTAGGTTCCTGCACTCCAACAAATATGAATAGGGATTCTGTGAGTCAAATGAGTTCTTCAAAGCCCTGCAGAGGTGCTTGTGTTTTCCCATGACTCTAAATCACCTAAAGAATCGATACCTAAAATCAGTAGCCCTCAAATTGGAGAAACATAGAAGTATTAACGGCAGGCTTATTTGTTCACCCCTGGTTCACAGCAACGGTGTCCAGGCTACCCTGACTTTAGGCAAATGAGGGGCAAACGAGCTGATTTTGGACACTGTCTTGGGCTGCACCCCTCATGGAAACCTCCAGCCAGAGTTTAAGATGATTGACTATATGGAATAAGGTGAGGGCCATGTGGGAGTGTTTTGGTTTTAATGTTGGTCATTTGTGTGGCATTGGAAAAAATGACTGGTTCCACGTGGGCTTGAACTCTGGTGTGATTCCCCTTAAACACTGGGTTTTGGAACTGAACTCAAAGAAGCATTGCTATGAATTTTGTTGGGATTTTAAGAGGCCACGCATGAAAGTCGCTCTTGGAAACTGAGACCTAGGCCCCGGGTAGATTTCCACAGAGGCCTGGGAATCTCAGCAAGGATATCACATGATTTTATTCTTAAAGAAATGGAATCCACAGTTGAGAGTCAAAACACACATGCACCTCACATTGTAGACCTCAATGGGCCTGGCCTAATGTGACCTTTTTTCCATTCTTTGGGAAGCCTTGCCTGTGAGATTTCTCCAGAGATTTCATTGAAATGAGCTTCCTCACCATTTAATCTTTGCTGAATGAATTGAAACCCACAGTGCCTCCAACTTCATGCTTGAAAAATGGCTAGATAAATACCATGAAATTTTTGAAAATCCTATGACCAGGTGGCACTGGAGAAACATTGGATGTCCTATTGCTGATCATGAGTATACCAGACAGTGCCTAGATTTACTGAGTTTCATAAAAATGGTGTAGAACAGAGATGCCAGTAAGGTGGAGCCTGCCTAGTAGTGGGTCTAGAGCAGTGCTGGGGAGGTGTTTGATAAAACATCCGTGGTAGGGCCATGTGGATCTACCATTGGATTCCAAATGGCTTGTAACTGACATGGTGCTGCCAGCAGACCCTTATATGTAAAGGCATCTTGTTATATGGAGAGTTTTAAGAGGAAAATTAAGAATCAGGTTGATATGGACAAGGGGGCAATGGGGCAAGCTGTGAGAGATAGAAGCCTAGTTGGTGCATTCTGTTGCAGAACCTGACCCACCACACGTGACAGAACTCCCTCCAGCACTGTGTCCCAGTTTAGCTGCTAGTATTTCGTGAAACAAATACCAAACTCACAGTGCAGCAGCCTAAACACCACAAAAAGTGGAGGAGGACCAAATGGCTTCACAGTCCACACGGGGAGACACTTAGTCCCCAGTGGCCTCAGTTTACCTACAAAGAGAGGATTCAGCACTGCTTCATCTTGTTCATTGGAAAATAAGAAACCATGTCCTCCAGGTCACATAGATGCAGACCCAGCTTTGATGGTCTCACTACAAAGGAAGCCAAATCTCATGAAAACAACATATATTTCAAGTGCGGAAGCTCAGAGGCAGTTTCTCAAAAAGTTTTTAGGCCAGCAGAGTTACATGTTTGTGGAGTGTTTACCATGTCCCTTACTTTTGGAAACTCCTAAACCACCTCCAAGGTTGTGAACTCCTGAGCATTTTCCATTCCAGATATGTATTCACTGATTGTGTAACTCTTCTCCTCTAATTGTGACTTACTTGGGGTGAAGGTAATGTCAAGGCATTGTTTTGGATGAGAGCGGGAGGATATTTGTGCAGCATATATTTACATACACATTGGATTCATTTTCCAATTTTTCATTCGAAGTACTGAATCCCTGACACTAACCCATACCTAGTAGACTCAGACTATGCATCCTAATATAATGGGGAAAATTAACCAAACACAATAGAAATACAAGCACTTCAGAGGAGACATGTTCTATAGTTGGACTTGACATTTGCATTATATAAGGTAGGAGTTATACATCTAGTCAAATTTTAATTGAAATATTCTCCATGTGTTTTTAAACTTAACAAATATGTGAATACTTGTTTCCAATTTCTGTAGCCTATTCACACATGTATATTTATATGCATATATAGAATCCTACCAGGTATCACACGTACATTTTTGTAAGGTGGATGTCTTGGCAGATACAAATTGTGAGAAGTGTTCACTCCTCCTAAATGCTGTTGGAAATGAAAATTCAACCTATAAGAGAGCGTCCTAGAAGAACAACATTATACATAAACTCATGTTCAGTAACATAAATATTTTTGCATCTGTGGATGATATATATTTACTGATGAATTTCGATTGGCATTTATATTGGTACTTTTTAATGTCTGTGAGTGTTGTGTGTGTGTGTGTGTGTGTGTGTGTGTGTGTGTGTGTATAGATATAGATATACTCTCCAAAGTTTTCCAAATATGAAATATATGTGTCTAGTATACACTCTCTAAATTCATTCATGTTCACATATGTTGATTTATAATCAACTTTTCACAAGATGATAATCAGAAATATTCATCCACCTGAAATACATATTTTTTTCCTAGTACTGACTACTAACTTCAGTGAAGGGGGCATACAAATCCTAATTATTCTACAGTATCTGACCCAGTCTAACATCAATGCAAGTAGACTCCTATGGGACATGATATGTAATTTGTCATTCATTTGTATTCGACTTGGTACATTATGGTTTCTTCATTTTTTGCACATCATAGGATATACATTTCATCCACAAGTTCACAAATTAATAGGCATTTGTTTCAACATTAATCACTTCTTGCTTCAGAACACATGTATTGTCAGGGTTTCTTGACAGGTCTTTTCATGAGACTTCTTTCCAAACACATTATTTTGAATTTCCATAATCATTTAGAAGCAAAACTCACACACTCTTCATGATAAACCAAAACACTAATATTTCCATTAGATATATAACTGGTTGGAATGAATGATTGTATATCAATATACAATTTCCTTTTATTTTTCAGATATCAGTTCAATTCATTATTTAAAGTTCAAAAAAGTTATATTATTTATTCACAGTATGGTCTATTCGTGGTTTTTCTCTATGTTCATAGAAACAGGGTACACCTATTTGTACCCCCGATTCTAATTTTACATCTTCAATATATTGCTCCCAGAAATGGTGAAAGAAATACTCATGTCACCTCATTATCACAGTAATATTCTGGACAAAAAATGGAAAGGTCACACTTATGATTGTACCAAAGCCTAAATGGAAAGTGAACATGGATTTCTAAAAACATCCATGTCCAGGTTGCCTAATGCTGTCAATTGTCAATCCTATTGGTGACTACATATTTGTTTTTTCCTAATTTATATATTGAAACTCAACCCTGTTGAAAATGTCTAATTCTATCCCTCACTTTATACTTTGCCTGATTTCGTAATGTTTCCATTGATATCTGCTTTTCTACATATTTTCCCCAGTTCAACATAGTGTCTGACTCTTCATATGTGCTGACATTTACATTCACTCTATAACCAAAAGTCTATTGCTAAAGAACTTTTGGTCCAAATCCTATACTCACTCGTCTTCCTAAACCTACCGACTATCTTCCTAATCCTACTGAATATCCCTTTTTGACTGGATGTTCTCTTCTAAATTCAATCATCCAATGTACAAGGTCCTATGCCATTGTATATCAAATTATCTGAGACATCTTTGCAGAACATAATTCAAAGCTAAGTATCCCAATCAAGGGCAAAACCCTTCTGGGCTTCAAAGCATACCTAGATTTCTTTTTTCATACTTATATTTCACCTCTATATTCTTGTAAATATTGCAGGTTTCCAATCCCATTATTCATCGCACAGAATCATTCGTCACCAAATCAAACCTGTTTTTAAACCCAAGTATACACTGTTCCCTCAATCATTTTACAGAAGAGCAGGGACAGAGGGGGTTCTTAAAATACAGGAAAGTTTGGGATCTTCCACCAGATGAGTACCTCAAATGTCCATGCACAAATGATACCTGGAGAAGTTGTAGGCAGGTATGAAGCACCTGAGAGAGCAAAAGTCAACTTCCATGGCAAACAACCTGGTCAGGATGAAGGGATGTGTCTGAATCTGCCTCTCTCTTCTTATTGTAGACAAGGTGGAACAATCCAGGCCTGAGTGGAGAGCTGTTCCCGGGTGCCAATGGTTGATATACATTCTACCTTATGAAAGTGTCACAGGAAGTAGGGGAAACCTCCATCTTATGTAACCCTTGGAAGCAACTGTTAGGACAAAGTGGTTGCCAAGGCAGTGACCTCATTCAGTTCCAAAGAATGTGACATACCTCATTTCCTTGCTGATGGAACTCTCTGAACTTGGTATCCAAGAAGCCAGGCACCCAGAGGCAGTCCCAGTCCCAGGCCCAGTGGGCTCACTTGTTTGGATTTACCAAGGACAGAGTCAGTTTTCTTGGTACCTAATGATGTGAGGATGGCCAAATGCCAGGAGAGCTCTGAAGATGGACCTTGCCTGAGAAAACAGGTAGTGGCTAACCACTTTTTCCTGACATCTTCACAGAGTTGGTCAAGGAAACAAGATCTGAGAGAAGACAGGCCATTTCGGGGGAACATAGTATGGCCCACCAGTCAGAGGACACTCCGGATAGTCACAGACCTACTTGGGGGAAGGAGGTGCCTTTGTGGGAGTGGGTGTGGGTTTGTTGTTTTGTCTCATGTTCTGAGAATAGATCGAAAAGGCGGTTTGTTTGGTTTGGAGCAGACAGTTTCTAGTAAGTCATTTGACAAGGCGAGTGTTTCTGTTTATGTGTATCCCACTGTGTCCGTTGTTGTAGACATTAGAAAAGAGAGTGCATTAATGGATGTGTCCTGTCTAGTATAAATCTTCCCTATAATTCATCCTGCCCAATATATGAATGGACTGCAGCTTGTCTTATCGATGTGCAACACCTGCTATCTTTCTAAGTTGTTGTTTTCTTCCTGAATTCTGGCCACTCTCCAGAATGGGCTCAGGGATTTTTGTCCAAAATAAGTACCACCTCCAAGCTCTGTGACATGGCCATGTAAAGGATAGTTGAAGAGAATGGCGAGCATCTCAGAAAACTCAGATATCAGTGTGACCAGGAAAGTCTTAGTGCAGAAACACTGCTTTGGTCTTTTTGCTTACTTATTGTTGTGTTGCACTGAATGTCAGGAAGGTCTTTGCGTCAGGCCACCCCTTTGTGAAGCCTGAAGAAAACAGTTTTCAAATGGAAATGAATGGGCCTCACCTGTGGTTCTTTGCTTAATTGTTTGGAAAGGGATGTGTCTTTATCAGCCTCTTGGTCTTGTGTGTGGCTGTGACTTAGATTCTCAGCACCTGATGGATCTTAAGAATGATCCCATGTGAGCTTCCAAAACCAGAATGGCAAAAAATATCATTCATTGTGGATGAAGACTCTTGCCTTCCTCTGTTAGGTTCCTGCACTCCAACAAATATGAATAGGGATTCTGTGAGTCAAATGAGTTCTTCAAAGCCCTGCAGAGGTGCTTGTGTTTTCGCATGACTCTAAATCACCTAAAGAATCGATACCTAAAATCATTAGACCTCAAATTGGAGAAACATAGAAGTATTAACGGCAGGTTTATTTGTTCACTCCTGGTTCACAGCAACGGTGTCCAGGCTACCCTGACTTTAGGCAAATGAGGGGCAAACGAGCTGATTTTGGACACTGTCTTGGGCTGCACCCCTCATGGAAACCTCCAGCCAGAGTTTAAAATGATTGACTATATGGAATAAGGTGAGGGCCATGTGGGAATGTTTTGGTTTTAATGTTGGTCATTTGTGTGGCATTGGAAAAAATGACTGGTTCCACGTGGGCTTGAACTCTGGTGTGATTCCCCTTAAACACTGGGTTTTGGAACTGAACTCAGAGAAGCATTGCTATGAATTTTGTTGGGATTTTAAGAGGCCACGCATGAAAGTCGCTCTTGGAAACTGAGACCTAGGCCCCGGGTAGATTTCCACAGAGGCCTGGGAATCTCAGCAAGGATATCACATGATTTTATTCTTAAAGAAATGGCAGCCATAGTTGAGAGTGAAAACACACATGCACCTCACATTGTAGACCTCAATGGGCCTGGCCTAATGTGACCTTTTGTTCATTCTTTGGGAAGCCTTGCCTGTGAGATTTCTCCAGAGATTTCATTGAAATGAGCTTCCTCACCATTTAGTGTTTGCTGAATGTATTGAAACCCACAGTGCCTCCAACTTCATGCTTGAAAAATGGCTAGATAAATACCATGAAATTTTTGAAATTCCTATGACCAGGTGGCACTGGAGAAACATTGGATGTCCTATTGCTGATCATGAGTATACCAGACAGTGCCTTGATTTACTGAGTTTCATGAAAATGGTGTAGAACAGAGATGCCAGTAAGTTGGAGCCTGCTGAGTAGTGGGTCTAGAGCAGTGCTGGGGAGGTGTTTGATAAAACATCCGTGGTAGGGCCATGTGGATCTACCATTGGATTCCAAATGGCTTGTAACTGACATGGTGCTGCCAGCAGACCCTTATATGTAAAGGCATCTTGTTATATGGAGAGTTTTAAGAGGAAAATTAAGAATCAGGTTGATATGGACAAGGGGGCAATGGGGCAAGCTGTGAGAGATAGAAGCCTAGTTGGTGCATTCTCTTGCAGACCCTGACCCACCACACGTGACAGAACTCCCTCCAGCACTGTGTCCCAGTTTAGCTGCTAGTATTTCGTGAAACAAATACCAAACTCACAGTGCAGCAGCCTAAAAACCACAAAAAGTGGAGGAGGACCAAATGGCTTCACAGTCCACACGGGGAGACGGGGAGACACTTAGTCCCCAGTGGCCTCAGTTTACCTATAAAGAGAGGATTCAGCACTGCTTCATCTTGTTCATTGGAAAATAAGAAACCATGTCCTCCAGGTCACATAGATGCAGACCCAGCTTTGATGGTCTCACTACAAAGGAAGCCAAATCTCATGAAAACAACATATATTTCAAGTGCGGAAGCTCAGAGGCAGTTTCTCAAACAGTTTTTAGGCCAGCAGAGTTACATGTTTGTGGAGTGTTTACCATGTCCCTTACTTTTGGAAACTCCTAAACCACCTCCAAGGTTGTGAACACCTGAGGATTTTCCATTCCAGATATGTATTCACTGATTGTGTAACTCTTCTCCTCTAATTGTGTCTTACTTGGGGTGAAGGTAATGTCAAGGCATTGTTTTGGATGAGAGCGGGAGGATATTTGTGCAGCATATATTTACATACACATTGGATTCATTTTCCAATTTTTCATTCGAAGTACTGAATCCCTGACACTAACCCATACCTAGTAGACTCAGACTATTCATCCTAATATAATGGGGAAAATTAACCAAACACAATAGGAATACAAGCACTTCAGAGGAGACATGTTCTATAGTTGGACTTGACATTTGCATTATATAATGTAGGAGTTATACATCTAGTCAAATTTTAATTGAAATATTCTCCATGTGTTTTTAAACTTAACAAATATGTGAATACTTGTTTCCAATTTCTGTAGCCTATTCACACATGTATATTTATATGCATATATAGAATCCTACCAGGTATCACACGTATATTTTTGTAAGGTGGATGTCTTGGCAGATACAAATTGTGAGAAGTGTTCACTCCTCCTAAATGCTGTTGGAAATGAAAATTCAACCTATAAGAGAGCGTCCTAGAAGAACAACATTATACATAAACTCATGTTCAGTAACAAATATTTTTGCATCTGTGGATGATATATATTTACTGATGAATTTCGATTGGCATTTATATTGGTACGTTTAATGTCTGTGAGTGTTGTGTGTGTGTGTGTGTGTGTGTGTGTGTGTGTGTATAGATATAGATATAGATATACTCTAAAAGTTTTCCAAATATGAAATATATATGTCTAGTATACACTCTCTAAATTCATTCATGTTCATGTATGTTGATTTATAATCACAATTTCACAAGATTATAATCAGAAATATTCATCCACCTGAAATACATATTTGTTTCCTAGTACTGACTACTAACTTCAGTGAAGGGTGCATACAAATCCTAATTATTCTACAGTATCTGACACAGTCTAACATCAATGCAAGTAGACTCCTATGGGACATGATATGTAATTTGTCATTCATTTGTATTCGACACTGGTACATTATGGTTTCTTCATTTTTTGCACAACATAGGATATACATTTCATCCACAAGTTCACAAATTAATAGGCATTTGTTTCAACATTAATCACTTCTTGCTTCAAACACATGTATTGTCAGGGTTTCTTGACTGGTCTTTTCATGAGACTTCTTTCCAAACACATTATTTTGAATTTCCATAATCATTTTGAAGCAAAACTCACACACTCTTCATGATAAACCAAAACACTAATATTTCCATTAGATATATAACTGGTTGGAATGAATGATTGTATATCAATATACAATTTCCTTTTATTTTTCAGATATCAGTTCAATTCATTATTTAATGTTCAAAAAAGTTATATTATTTATTCACAGTATGGTCTATTCGTGGTTTGTCTCTATGTTCATAGAAACAGGGTACACCTATTTGTACTCCCGATTCTAATTTTACATCTTCAATATATTGCTCCCAGAAATGGTGAAAGAAATACTCATGTCACCTCATTATCACAGTAATATTCTGGACAAAAAATGGAAAGGTCACACTTATGATTGTACCAAAGCCTAAATGGAAAGTGAACATGGATTTCTAAAAACATCCATGTCCAGGTTGCCTAATGCTGTCAATTGTCACTCCTATTGGTGACTACATATTTGTTTTTTCCTAATTTATATATTGAAACTCAACCCTGTTGAAAATGTCTAATTCTATCCCTCACTTTATACTTTGCCTGATTTCATAATGTTTCCATTGATATCTGCTTTTCTACATATTTTCCCCAGTTCAACATAGTGTCTGACTCTTCATATGTGCTGACATTTACATTCACTCTATAACCAAAAGTCTATTGCTAAAGAACTTTTGGTCCAAATCCTATACTCACTCGTCTTCCTAAACCTACCGACTATCTTCCTAATCCTACTGAATATCCCTTTTTGACTGGATGTTCTCTTCTAAATTCAATCATCCAATGTACAAGGTCCTATGCCATTGTATATCAAATTATCTGAGACATCTTTGCAGAACATAATTCAGAGCTAAGTATCCCAATCAAGGGCAAAACCCTTCTGGGCTTCAAAGCATACCTAGATTTCTTTTTTCATACTTATATTTCACCTCTATATTCTTGTAAATATTGCAGGTTCCCAATCCCATTATTCATCGCACAGAATCATTCGTCACCAAATCAAACCTGTTTTTAACCCCAAGTATACACTGTTCCCTCAATCATTTAACAGAAGAGCAGGGACAGAGGGGTTCTTACAATACAGGAAAGTTGGGGATCTTCCACCAGATGAGAACCTCAAATGTCCATGCACAAATGATACCTGGAGAAGTTGTAGGCAGGTATGAAGCTCCTGAGAGAGCAAAAGTCATCTTCCATGGCAAACAACCTGGTCAGGATGAAGGGATGTGTCTGAATCTGCCTCTCTCTTCTTATTGTAGACAAGGTGGAACAATCCAGGCCTGAGTGGAGAGCTGTTCCCGGGTGCCAATGGTTGATATACATTCTACCTTATGAAAGTGTCACAGGAAGTAGGGGAAACCTCCATCTTATGTAACCCTTGGAAGCAACTGTTAGGACAAAGTGGTTGCCAAGGCAGTGACCTCATTCAGTTCCAAAGAATGTGACATACCTCATTTCCTTGCTGATGGAACTCTCTGAACTTGGTATCCAAGAAGCCAGGCACCCAGAGGCAGTCCCAGTCCCAGGCCCAGTGGGCTCACTTGTTTGGATTTACCAAGGACAGAGTCAGTTTTCTTGGTACCTAATGATGTGAGGATGGCCAAATGCCAGGAGAGCTCTGAAGATGGACCTTGCCTGAGAAAACAGGTAGTGGCTAACCACTTTTTCCTGACATCTTCACAGAGTTGGTCAAGGAAACAAGATCTGAGAGAAGACAGGCCATTTCGAGGGAACATAGTATGGCCCACCAGTCAGAGGACACTCCGGATAGTCACAGACCTACTTGGGGGAAGGAGGTGCCTTTGTGGGAGTGGGTGTGGGTTTGTTGTATTGTCTCATGTTCTGAGAATAGATCGAAAAGGCGGTTTGTTTGGTTTGGAGCAGACAGATTCTAGTAAGTCATTTGACAAGGCGAGTGTTTCTGTTTATGTGTATCCCACTGTGTCCGTTGTTGTAGACATTAGAAAAGAGAATGCATTAATGGATGTGTCCTGTCTAGTATAAATCTTCCCTATAATTCATCCTGCCCAATATATGAATGGACTGCAGCTTGTCTTATCGATGTGCAACACCTGCTATCTTTCTAAGTTGTTGTTTTCTTCCTAAATTCTGGCCACTCTCCAGAAAGGGCTCAGGGATTTGTGTCCAAAATAAGTACCACCTCCAAGCTCTGTGACATGGCCATGTAAAGGATAGTTGAAGAGAATGGAGAGCATCTCAGAAAACTCAGATATCAGTGTGACCAGGAAAGTCTTAGTGCAGAAACACTGCTTTGGGCTATTTGCTTACTTATTGTTGTGTTGCACTGAATGTCAGGAAGGTCTGTGCCTCAGGCAACCCCTTTGTGAAGCCTGAAGAAAACAGTTTTCAAATGGAAATGAATGGGCCTCACCTGTGGTTCTTTGCTTAATTGCTTTGGAAAGGGATGGGTCTTTATCAGCCTCTTGGTCCTGAGTGTGGCTGTGACTTAGATTCTCAGCACCTGATGGATCTTAAGAATGATCCCATGTGAGCTTCCCAAACCAAAATGGCAAAAAATATCATTCATTGTGGATGAAGACTCTTGCCTTCCTCTGTTAGGTTCCTGCACTCCAACAAATGAGAATAGGGATTCTGTGAGTCAAATGAGTTCTTCAAAGCCCTGCAGAGGTGCTTGGGTTTTCGCATGACTCTAAATCACCTAAAGAATCGATACCTAAAATCAGTAGCCCTCAAATTGGAGAAACATAGAAGTATTAACGGCAGGCTTATTTGTTCACTCCTGGTTCACAGCAACGGTGTCCAGGCTACCCTGACTTTAGGCAAATGAGGGGCAAAGGAGATGATTTTGGACACTGTCTTGGGCTGCACCCCTCATGGAAACCTCCAGCCAGATGTTAAGATGATTGACTATATGGAATAAGGTGATGGCCATGTGGGAGTGTTTTGGTTTTAATGTTGGTCATTTGTGTGGCATTGGAAAAAATGACTGGTTCCACGTGGCTTGAACTCTGGTGTGATTCCCCTTAAACACTGGGTTTTGGAACTGAACTCAGAGAAGCATTGCTATGAATTTTGTTGGGATTTTAAGAGGCCACGCATGAAAGTCGCTCTTGGAAACTGAGACCTAGGCCCCGGGTAGATTTCCACATAGGCCTGGGAATCTCAGCAAGGATATCACATGATTTTTACTTAAAGAAATGGTATCCATAGTTGAGAGTCAAAACACACATGCACCTCACATTGTAGACCTCAATGGGCCTGGCCTAATGTGACCTTTTGTCCATTCTTTGGGAAGCCTTGCCTGTGAGATTTCTCCAGAGATTTCATTGAAATGAGCTTCCTCACCATTTAATGTTTGCTGAATGAATTGAAACCCACAGTGCCTCCAACTTCATGCTTGAAAAATGGCTAGATAAATACCATGAAATTTTTGAAATTCCTATGACCAGGTGGCACTGGAGGAACATTGGATGTCCTATTGCTGATCATGAGTATACCAGACAGTGCCTTGATTTACTGAGTTTCATAAAAATGGTGTAGAACAGAGATGCCAGTAAGTTGGAGCCTGCTGAGTAGTGGGTCTAGAGCAGTGCTGGGGAGGTGTTTGATAAAACATCCGTGGTAGGGCCATGTGGATCTACCATTGGATTCCAAATGGCTTGTAACTGACATGGTGCTGCCAGCAGACCCTTATATGTAAAGGCATCTTGTTATATGGAGAGTTTTAAGAGGAAAATTAAGAATCAGGTTGATATGGACAAGGGGGCAATGGGGCAAGCTGTGAGAGATAGAAGCCTAGTTGGTGCATTCTCTTGCAGACCCTGACCCACCACACGTGACAGAACTCCCTCCAGCACTGTGTCCCAGTTTAGCTGCTAGTATTTCATGAAACAAATACCAAACTCACAGTGCAGCAGCCTAAACGCCACAAAATTGGAGGAGGACCAAATGGCTTCACAGTCCGCATGGGGAGACGGGGAGACACTTAGTCTCTAGTGACCTTAATTTACCTAAAAAGAGAGGATTCAGCACTGCTTCATCTTGTTCATTGGAAAATAAGAAACCATGTCCTCCAGGTCACATAGATGCAGACCCAGCTTTGATGGTCTCACTACAATGGAATCCAAATCTCATGAAAACAACATATATTTCAAGTGCGGAAGCTCAGAGGCAGTTTCTCAAAAAGTTTTTAGGCCAGCAGAGCTCCATGTTTGTGGAGTGTTTACCCTGTCCCTTACTTTCGGAAACTCCTCTACCACCTCCAAGGTTGTGAACTCCTGAGCATTTTCCATTCCAGATATGTATTCACTGATTTTGTAACTCTTCTCTTCTAATTGTGCCTTACTTGGGGTGAAGGTAATGTCAAGGCATTTTTCTGGATGAGAGCGCGATGATATTTGTGCAGCATATATTTACATACACATTGGATTCATTTTCCAATTTTCCATTTGAAGTACTGACTCCCGGACACTAAAACTTACCTAGTAGACTCAGACTATTCATCCTAATATAATGGGGAAATTTAACCCAACACAATAGAAATACAAGCACTTCAGAGGAGACATTTTGTATAGTTGGACTTGACATTTGCATTATATAAGGTAGGAGTTATAAATCTCGTCAAATTTTAATTGAAATATTCTCCATCTCTTTTTAAACTTAACAAATATGTGAATTCTTGTTTCCTTTTTCTGTAGCCTATTCACACATGTATATTTATATGCATATATAGAATCCTACCAGGTATCACACATACATTTTTGTGAGGTGGCTGTCTTGGCAGATACAAATTGTGAGAAGTGTTCACTCCTCCTAAATGCTGTTGGAAATGAAAATTCAACCTATAGGAGAACGTCCTAGTAGAACAAAATTATGCATAAACTCATGTTCAGTAAAATAAATATTTTTGCATCTGTGGATGATATATATTTACTGATGAATTTCGATTGGCATTTATATTTGTACTTTTTAATGTCTGTGAATGTTGTGTGTGTGTGTGTGTGTCTGTGTGTGTGTGTGTGTCTGTGTGTGTGTGTGTCTGTGTGTGTGTATAGACATAGATATATATATACTCTCCAAATTTTTCAAAATATGAAAAAATGTGTCTAATATATAGTCTCTAAATTCATTCATGTACATGTATGTGGATTTATAATCAACTTTTCACAAGATTATAATCAGAAATATTCATCCACCTGAAATACATATTTGTTTCATAGTACTGAAACCTAACTTCAGTGAATGTTGCATACAAATCCTAATTACTCTACAGTAACTGACCCAGTCTACATCAATGCAAGAAGACTCATATGGGACATGATATGTAATTTGTCATTCATTTGTATTTGACACTGGTACATTATTGTTTCTTCAGTTTTTGCACATCATAGGATATACATTGCATCCACAAGTTCACAAATTAATAGGCATTTGTTTCAACTTTAATCACTTCTTGCTTCAGAACACATGTATTGTCAGGGTTTCTTGACTGGTCTTTTCATCAGACTTCTTTCCAAACACATTATTTTGAATTTCCATAATCATTTTGAAGCAAAACTCACACACTCTTCATGATAAACCAAAACACTAATATTTCCAATAGATATATAACTGGTTGGAATGAATGATTGTATATCAATATACGATTTCCTTTAATTTTTCAGATATCAGTTGAATTCATTATTAAAGTTGAAAAAATTATATTATTTATTCACAGTATGGTCTATTCATGCTTTTTTTCTATGTTCATAGAAACAGGGTGCACCTCTTTGTACCCCGATTCTAATATTACATCTTCAATATATTGCTCCCAGAAATGGTGAAAGAAATACTCATGTCACCTCATTATCACAGTAATATTCTGGACAAAAAATGGAAAGGTCACACTTATGATTGTACCAAAGCCTAAATGGAAAGTGAACATGGATTTCTAAAAACATCCAAGTCCAGGTTGCCTAATGCTGTCAATTGTCAATCCTATTGGTGACTACATATTTGTTTTTTCCTATTTATATATTCAAACTCAACACTGTTGAAAATGTCTAATTCTTCCCTCACTTTATACTTTGCCTGATTTCGTAATGTTTCTATTGATATCTGCTTTTCTACATATTTTCCCCAGTTCAACATAGTGACTGACGCTTCATATGTGCTGACATTTACATTCACTCTATAACCAAAACTCTATTGCTAAAGAACTTTTGGTCCAAATCCTGTACTCACTCTTCTTCCTAAACCTACCGACTATCTTCCTAATCCTACTGAATATCCCTTTTTGACCTGATGTTCTCTTCTAAATTCTATCATCCAATGTACAACGTCCTATGCCATTGTAATTCGAATTATCTGAGACATCTTTGCAGAACATAATTCAAAGCTAAGTATCCCAATCAAGGGCAAAACCCTTCTGGGCTTCAAATCATACCTAGATTTCTGTTTTCATACTTATATTTCACCTCTATATTCTTGTAAATATTTCAGGTTCCCAATGCCATTATTCATCGCACAGAATCATTCGTCACCAAATCAAACCTGTTTTTAAACCCAAGTATACACTGTTCCCTCAATCATTTTACAGAAGAGCAGGGACAGAGGGGTTCTTACAATACAGGAAAGTTGCGGATGTTCCACCAGATGAGAACCTCAAATGTCCATGCACAAATGATACCTGGAGAAGGTGTAGCCAGGTATGAAGCACCTGAGAGAGCAAAAGTCATCTTCCATGGCAAACAACCTGGTCAGGATGAAGGGATGTGTCTGAATCTGCCTCTGTCATCTTACTGTAGACAAGATGGAACAATCCAGGCCTGAGTGGAGAGCTGTTCCCGGGTGCCAATGGTTGATATACATTCTACCTTATGAAAGTGTCACAGGAAGTAGGGGAAACCTCCATCTTATGTAACCCTTGGAAGCAACTGTTAGGACAAAGTGGTTGCCAAGGCAGTGACCTCATTCAGTTCCAAAGAATGTGACATACCTCATTTACTTGGTGATGGAACTCTCTGAACTTGGTATCCAAGAAGCCAGGCACCCAGAGGCAGTCCCAGTCCCAGGCCCAGTGGGCTCACTTGTTTGGATTTACCAAGGACAGAGTCAGTTTTCTTGGTACCTAATGATGTGAGGATGGCCAAATGCCAGGAGAGCTCTGAAGATGGACCTTGCCTGAGAAAACAGGTAGTGGCTAACCACTTTTTCCTGACATCTTCACAGAGTTGGTCGAGGAAACATGATCTGAGAGAAGACAGGCCATGTCGGGGGAACATAGTATGGCCCACCAGTCAAAGGATAGTTCGGATAGTCAAAGACCTACTTGGGGGCAGGAGGTGCCTTTGTGGGAGTGGGTGTGGTTTTGTTGTTTTGTCTCATGTTCTGAGAATAGATAGGAAAGGCGTTTTGTTTGGTTTGGAGTGGACAGTTTCTAGTAAGTCATTTGACACGGCGAGTGTTTCTGTTTCTGTGTATCCCACTGTGTCCGTTGTTGTAGACATTAGAAAAGAGAATGCATTAATGGATGTGTCCTGTCTAGTATAAATCTTCCCTACAATTCATCCTGCCCAATATATGAATGGACTGCAGCTTGTCTTATCGATGTGCAACACCTGTTATCTTTCTAAGTTGTTGTTTTTTTCCTGAATTCTGGCCACTCTCCAGAATAGGCTCATGGATTTGTGTCCAAAATATGTACCACCTCCAAGCTCTGTGACATGGCCATGTACTGGATAGTTGAAGAGAATGGCGAGCATCTCAGAAAACTCAGATATCAGTGTGACCAGGAAAGTCTCAGTGCAGAAACACTGCTTTGGGCTTTTTGCTTACTTATTGCTGTGTTGCACTGAATGTCAGGAAAGTCTTTGCCTCAGGCCACCCCTTTGTGAAGCCTGAAGAAAACAGTTTTCAAATGGAAATGAATGGGCCTCACCTGTGGCTCTTAGCTTAATTGCTTTGGAAAGGTATGTGTCTTTATCAGCCTCTTGGACCTGTGTGTGGCTGTAGCTTAGATTCTCAGCACCTGATGGATCTTAAGAATGATCCCATGTGAGCTTCCAAAACCACAATGGCAAAAAATATCATTCATTTTGGATGAAGTCTCTTGCCTTCCTCTGTTAGGTTCCTGCACTCCATCAAATGAGAATAGGGATTATTTGGGTCAAATGAGTTCTTCAAAGCCCTGCAGAGGTGCTTGTGTTTTCGCTTGACTCTAAATCACCTAAAGAATTGATACCTAAAATCAGTAGACCTCAAATTGGAGAAACATAGAAGTATTAACGGCAGGTTTATTTGTTCACTCCTGGTTCACAGAAACGGTGTCCAGCCTACCCTGACTTTAGGCAAATGAGGGGCAAACGAGCTGATTTTGGACACTGTCTTGGGCTGCACCCCTCATGGAAACCTCCAGCCAGATGTTAAGATGATTGACTATATGGAATAAGATGAGGGCTATGTGGGAGTGTTTTGGTTTTAATGTTGGTCATTTGTGTGGCATTGGAATAAATGACTGTGTCCACGTGGGCTTGAACTCTGGTGTGATACCCCTTAGAGACTGGGTTTTGGAACTGAACTCAGAGAAGCATTGCCATGAATTTTGTTGTTATTTTAAGAGGCCATGCATGAAAGTCGCTCTTGGAAACTGAGACCTAGGCCCCGGGTGGATTTCCACAGAGGCCTGGGAATCTCAGCAAGGATATCACATGATTTTATCCTTAAAGAAATGGCAGCCATAGTTGAGAGTCAAAACACACATGGACCTCACATTATAGACCTCAATGGGCCTCGCCTAATGTGACATTTTGTCCATTCTTTGGGAAGCCTTGCCTGTGAGAATTCTCCAGAGATTTTATTGAAATGAGCTTCCTCACCATTTAATCTTTGCTGAATGAATTGAAACCCACAGTGCCTCCAACTTCATGCTAAAAAATGGCTAGATAAATACCATGAAATTTTTGAAATACCTATAACCAGGTGGTACTGGAGAAACATTGGATGTCCTTTTGCTGATCATGATTATACCAGACAGTGCCTTGATTTACTGAGTTTCATGAAAATGGTGTAGAACAGAGATGCCAGTAGTTTGTAGCCTGCTGAGTAGTGGGTCTAGAGCAGTGGTGGGGAGGTGTTTGATAAAACATTCGTGGAAGGGCCTTGTGGATCTACCATTGGATTCCAAATGCCTTGTAACTGACATGGTGCAGCCAGCAGACCCTTATATGTAAAGGCATCTTGTTATATGGAGAGTTTTCAGAGGAAAATTAAGAATCAGGTTGATATGGAAAAGGGGGCAATGGGGAAAGCTGTGAGAGATAGAAGCCTAGTTGGTGCATTCTCTTGCAGACCCTGACCCACCACACGTGACAGAACTCCCTCCAGCACTGTGTCCCAGTTTAGCTCCTAGTATTTCGTGAAACAACTACCAAACTCACAGTGCAGCAGCAAAAACTCCACAAAAAATGGAGGAGGACCAAATGGCTTCACAGTCCACACGGGGAGACACTTAGTCCCCAGTGGCCTCAGTTTACTTACAAAGAGAGGATTCAGCACTGCTTCATCTTGTTCATTGGAAAATAAGAAACCATGTCCTCCAGGTCACATAGATGTAGACCCAGCTTTGATGGTCTCACTACAAAGGAAGCCAAATCTTCTGAAAACAACATATATTTCAAGTGCGGAAGCTCAGAGGCAGTTTCTCAAAAAGTTTTTAGGCCAGCAGAGCTCCATGTTTGTGGAGTGTTTACCCTGTCCCTTACTTTTTGAAACTCCTCTACCACCTCCAGAATGTGAACTCCTTAGCATTTTCCATTCCAGATATGTATTCACTGATTTTGTAACTCTTCTCCTCTAGTTGTGTCTTACTTGTGGTGAAGGTAATGTCAAGGCATTGTTCTGGATGAGAGCGGGAGGATATTTGTGCAGCGTATATTTACATACACATTGGATTCATTTTCCAATTTTTCATTCGAAGTACTGAATCCCTGACACTAACCCATACCTAGTAGACTCAGACTATTCATCCTAATATAATCGGGAAAATTAAACGAACACAATAGAAATACAAGCACTTCAGAGGAGACATGTTGTATAGTTGGACTTGACATTTGCCTTATATAAGGTTGGAGTTATAAATCTAGTCAAATTTTAATTGAAATATTGTCCATGTGTTTTTAAACTTAACAAATATGTGAATTCTTGTCTCCCTTTTCTGTAGCATATTCACACATGTATATTTATATGCATATATAGAATCCTACCAGGTATCACACGTACATTTTTGTGAGGTGGCTGTCTTGGCAGATACAAATTGTGAGAAGGGTTCACTCCTCCTAAATGCTTTTGGAAATGAAAATTCAACCTATAGGAGAGCGTCCTATTAGAAAAACATTATATATAAACTCATGTTCAGTAAAATAAATATTTTTTGCATTTGTGGATGATATATATTTACTGATGAATTTCGATTGGCATTTATATTGGTACTTTTTAATGTCTGTGAGTGTTGTGTGTGTGTGTGTGTGTGTGTGTGTATATATATATATATATATAGATATAGATATAGATATAGATATAGATATAGATATAGATATAGATATATAGATATAAATATAGATATACTCTCCAAATTTTTCAAAGTATGAAATATATGTGTCTTATTTTGCACTCCCTAAATTTTTCATATTCATGAATGTGGATTTATAATTATCTTTTCACAAGATTATTCTCAGAAACATTCATATACCCTACGAGACTCTTACCACTAATACTAATATAATGGAGAAAAAGAACCCAAACAGAATAGATACAAGCATTTCAGAAGAGACGTGGTGTATAGTTGGACTTGCCTTTTGCATAATATAAGGTAGGAGTTATAAATCTATTCAATTTATTGAAATAATTTTCCATGTGTTATTTTTTTTGACACAACACAAAATTTAATCTTTGAAAAATAAATAAAATTGACACTTCCTTAACCAAGCTAATGAAGAAAAAAAACCTCAAATTACTAAAATTAAGGATCATAAAGGAACTTTTACAGAGTACACAACTAAAATACAGAGAATAATTGAAAACTAATTTGAAAATTTATAGTCTAATAAATTAAAATACCATGATGACATCAATAAAATTTTAGAGATATACCCAAACTTAATTAGTAGGACGTGAACAATTTAAACAAATCAATTTCAAGCAATGAAATAGAAGTTGCTGTCAACAGCCTACCAATCAAGCAAAGCCCAGGAACAGACAGATTCTCAGCCATGTTCTACAAGACCTTCAAAGAAGCATTCATCACAATACTCCTCAAATTATTCCATAAAATAGAAAAGGATGGAACTCCTCCAAACTCATTCCATGAGGCTATTATCACTCACATACCAAAATCAGACAAAGACACATCAAGGAAAGAAATCTTCAGAGCAATATTCCTGACAAAGATATATACAAAAATTCTCAATAAAATTCTTTTTTTTAAGCCAAAGTTAATCAAAAGGGATAAAGAGGGACACTACACACTATTCCATGTGTTTTTAAAGTTAAGAAATATATGAATTCCTGTCTCCCTTTCTCTGTAGCCTATTAAGCACATGTATTTTTATATGCACAAATAGAATCCTACCTGGTTTCACACGTACATTCTTGTAAGGTGGCTGACTTGGCAGATACTATTTGTGAGAAGAGATCACTCCTCCTAAACGCTGTTGGTACAGAAAATTCAACCCATGGGTGAGCTTCCTAGATGAACAACATTATACATACATCCATGTTCAGTAAAATGAATATTTTGGGATATGCGGATGAGTTATTTTTCATGATGAATTTCGATTGACATATATATTGCGAAATTATAATGTGTGTGTGTTTCTCTCTCTCTCTCTCTCTCTCTCTCTCTCTCTCTCTCTCTATATATATATATATATATATATATATATATATATATATATATAGTCTCCAGATTTTCCAAAATATGAAATATATGTCTTCTTATACACCACCTGAATTCATTCATATTCATATATGTGGATTTATAATCAACTTTTAACAAGTTTATTCTCAGAAATATACATCCACTGAAATACATATTTGTTTCCTAGTACTGAAAACTAAATTCAGGGAAGCGTTCTTACAAATCCTAATATTTCTAGACTAACTGACCAAGTTTAACATAAATGCAAATACATTCCTATTGGATATGATGTGTTTTTTAAAGTTCATTTTTATTCAAACTTGGTGCGTTATTATTTATTCAGTTTATGGACATCATAAAATATATCCTTTCATTCACAAGTTCACAAATTTATAAATATTTGGTTTACTTTCAATCACTTCCTCCTTCGGAACACATATATTCCTCTATGTTTCTTGACTGGTCTTTTCACTAGACTTCTTTCTAAACACATTATTTTCGATTCCATTATCATTTTTGAAGCAAAACTCACACACTATTCATGATAAACGGTAACCCTAATAATACCATTAGATATATAACTTGTTGGAATGAATGTACATATATCAATATATGATTTCGTCTATATTTTCAGATATTAAAACAATCCATTATGTAAATTTGGAACCAGTCACATAATTTTTTCACAGTATGGTCTATTAATGCATCATCTCTATATTCATCAACACAGGGTAAACCTCTTAGTATCCCCAGTACTAATTTATATGTTTTCAAAATATTGCTCCCAGAAAAGGTGGAAGAAATACTCATGTCACCTGATCTACATATACATATTATCACAGTAATATTCTGGACACAAAATGCAAAGGTCACCATTATGATTGCAATAAAGCCTCAATGGAATGTGAACATGGATTACTAAAAACATCCATGTCCAGTTTGCCTAATGCTCTCAAATGTCAATCCAATTGGTGACTACATTTTTGTTTCTTTTTAAGATTATGTATTCAACCTCAACCCTGTTGAAAATGTCAAATCTTATCACTCACGTTATACTTTGCCTGATTTCCTAATGTCTCTATTGATGTCTGCCTTCCTACATATTTTTCCCAGTTCATCATTGTGCCCAACTTTTCACATATGGTGCCATTTATATTCACTCTCTAACCGAAACCTATTGCTAAAGAACTTTTGGTCCAAATCCTAGACTCACTCTTCCTCCTAAACCTACTGACTGTCTTTCTAATCCTACACACTATCCCTTTTTCACTGGATGTTCTCTTCTACATTCAATCATCTGAGGTACAGGGTCTTATGCCATTGTATATCGATTTGCATCGACCTCGGTGCAAAACATTACTCAAGCTAAGGATCCCAATCAAGAGCCCAAATCCTTCTGGGCTTCAAATATTACCTAGATTTTTGTTTTCATACTTATATTTTACCTCTATATTCTTATAAATATTGCTGGTTCCCAATACCATTATTCATCCAGCAGAATTATTCCTAAGCCAAATGGAACATGCTATTAACCCTAACCATACAATGTTCCCTCAATCTCACTTTACAGAAGAGCAGGGATAAAGTTGATCTTACAATACAGGAAGTTAGGAGATCTTCCACCTGCTGAGTACCTCAAAATCCATGCAGAAATAATCCCTGGACAAGATGTAGGCAGCTATGAAAGACCTGAGAGAACAAAAGTCATATTCCATGGCAAACAACATGGTCAGGATGAAAGGATGTGTCTGAGTCAGCCTCTCTATTCTTAATGCAGGGAAGATGGACCAAAGCAGGCCTGTGTGGAGAGCTGTTCCCAGGTGACTATGGTTTCTATACCATTCTAACATGTGAAAGTATCACAGGAAGTAGGGCAGCCTCCATGTCAGGAGACACTAGGATGCAACTGTTAGGACAAAGTAGTGGCCAAGACAGGGACCTCATTTATTTCCTGAAGGTAGTGACCTCACCTCATTTCCTTGGCGATGGAACTCTCTGAATTTTGTGATCCAGGAAGCCAGGCACCAGAGCCAGTCCAAGTCCCAGTCGCAGTGGGCTCACTTGTTTGGATTTACTAAGGACAGAGTCAGTCTTTCTTGGTACCTACTGATGTAAGGGTTGCCAAATACTAAGAAAGCTCTGAAGAGGGGTCTTTCCTGAGAGGACAGGAATTGGCTCACCACTGCCTCCTGACAACTTCACAGAGTTGACCAAGGAGACCAGATCTGAGACAGAAAGGCCATTTGTGGGGAACATCGTATGGCCTACCAGTCAGAGGACACTCCAGATAGTGACAGACCTACTTGGGGGAAGGAATTGCATTTGTGGGTGTTGGTTTGTGTTTGTGGTTTTTTTCCATGTTCTGAGAATAGGTAAAAAAGGAGGTTTGTTTGGATTGGAGTGGACTGTTTCCAGTAAGTCATTTGACAAGGAGACTGTTTCTATGTCTGTGTATCCCACTGTGTTTTTCTTTGTGGATATTAGAAAAAAAAAGCTCATTGGGTGTGTCCTGTTTAGTAGAAAGCTTCCCAGCATGCATCCTTTCCAATTAATGAATGGACTGAGGCTTGCCTTATCCATGGGCAACACCTGCTATCTACCTAATTTTCCATTTTTTCATGAATTCTGGCCACTCTCAAGATTAGTATCATGTATTTTTGTACAAGATATGTACCACCTCCAAGCTCTGTGACATGGCCATGTACTGGATAGCTGAAGGGAATGGCGAGCAACTCAGAAAACTCACATATTAGAGTAACAAGGAAAGTCTCCGTGGAGAAACCCTGCTTGGGGCCTTTTGATTACCTATTGTTCTGTTGCTCTGAATGTCAGAAAGGTCTTTGCCTCAGGCCACCCCTTTGTGAAGCCTGAAGAAAACAGTTTTCAAATGGAAATGAATGGGCATCACCTGTGGCTCTTTGCTTCATTGCTTTGGAAATGGATGTATCTGAATCAGCCTCTTGGCCTTGTGTGAGCCTGTGGTTTAGATTTTCAGCACCTGATGAATCTAAAGAAAGATCCCATGTGGGCATCCAAAACCTAAATGGAAAAAAGATCAGTCATTGTGGATGAAGCCTCTTGCCTTCCTCTGTAAGATTCCTGACCTCCATCAAGTGAGAATAGGGATCATTTGTGTCAAATAAGTTCTTCAAAGGGCATCAGAGGGGAGACAATAGGTGCTTGGGTTTTCTTATAACTCCAATTCACACTAAAAATCTATACCCCACAGTCAGTAGGCCTCAAATTTGAGAAGTGGAGTAGTATTAACGGCAGGCCTATTTGATCACTTCTGGTTCACACTAACGTTGTCCAGGCCACCCTGACTTTAGGCAAATGAGGGACAAGGGAGATTATTTTTGACACTGTCTTGGGCTGTGCCCCTCAAGGAAACCTCCAGCTAGAGGTTATGATTAGTGTCTATATAAAAAGATGAAGAGGGCCATGTGAGAGTGTTTTGGTTTTAATTGTCATCATTTGTGTGGCAATTTGAAGAGATGCCTGGGTCCACCTGGGCTTGAACTCTGTTGTGATTCCCCTTAGAGACTGAGTTGTGTAACTGACCTCAGAGAAGTATTGCCATGAATTGTGTTGGGATTTCAGGAGGCCACACATGAGATTCACCATTGGAATCTGAGATCTTGGCCCAGGGTGACTTTACACAGAGCACTGGGAATCTAAGCCAGGATATCACAAGATTTTATTCTGAAAGATTCCAGTCATAGTTAAAACACCAACAGGGAATCTTTAGATCACTTATAAGCAAATTAAAAAACAAAATTTTTTAACAAGAGTAAAAATACTTAGTTAATGTAATGCTACCCTGAATTTTTTGGGTGAGTTTTACTTTATATTCCCTGTTTGAGATCCTAGTAAACTTGAGAGAAAAAAAAAAAAAGAAAAAAACAAAACTTTTGAACATAACTTTAAATGAAATAAAATCTGACCTACTGCTTTCGTAGTCATTCTCACATGTAGTAAGATGGGACACAGAGCCTTATCTCAGGTAAGACAGGGCTCTTTATAAATCTTAAGTGTTTTAGTTCTAAAGCTGATCTTCGTTTTTTAATATCCTTTTACAAAGTTTACATAAATTGTTTGAGGTCACATGAACATTAGCTAACACCATATAATTTCACTTTTGAAACATGAATTAAAGAATGGCTGAATGTTTTTAACATTCAAATAGATTAGGCTCTCATTAATTTAAAAATACATTTAAATTGTTGCACAATGTAAAGTGTAACATAAAACTTTACATATCTTATTGATAACAGGTAAATAAATCCCGAATATATATTTTATTTACCATACAACTTCAGAACACCAGCTTGATATAATGCTCTTTTAATGTTTCTACCTTATCGAGTTGTATAACTGGAAGATATGAGCACATTAATAGCATCACAGTTACATTGATGTTTCTACATTAACCAAGTTTATCTTTTAAAGAAATGGCAGTACAGTGCTCTAAAATAACAGTTCTGTTTTAAACAGTTGTTTAATTTTTATGGTTGCTTGCTCTGGAAAAAATAAAACTTAATAAACACAATGTTATGAGTAATCTTATGTTTTAAGAAATTTTTGTCTCTTTAACACATGACTAATTTTTACAATCTTACACAGACTTTAGTAGAAAGTCTGTATAAGATTGTAAAATTTTATACAGATTTTGTACTAAAAATTGATAGACCTTAGTATATCAATCAGATATCAAACAAAAACACTCATGAATGAGTAAATCCAAATCAAATTTACTTTACTTTTTAATCAAAATATTAGACAAATGTATTGAACAGTGTAAACCATTTTTTGGTTGAAGGAAAAGTCCTAGAACAAAGTCATATAGACCTTTGGTAGACAATAATATTTTATTAGATTTTTGAACACCTAGAAAAACTTATAGGCATAAATTTGAAGACATTTATATTTATCTGTTTATCCAATCTAAATTGAAACATTTAAACCACGTGAATTAAAGATCTGTGGTCCACTTTTTAAAATTTGTTTTTATGAGCGCTTTTTTATATGAGTGCTCCTTATATATGTTAATTTGTGTATCATTTGAATGATATACGGACATATGTGTATATATATATATATATATATATATATATATATATATATATATATATATATATAGAGAGAGAGAGAGAGAGAGAGAGAGAGAGAGAGAGACATACAACACATAACAAAAGTGTGCACACCTAATAATAGTGAAGGCCTTGTAGCTTTTCACAGGTGAAATCACCATTGCAATGTTTTTAAAACTCCACAGTTGGTCAAAGATAAAACTGTTCAGAAAAACATTAACCTAGGTCTGTAGGATCAAAATCATAAACTCAAAAAAAAAAAAGAATCTAAGAAAAAATTATGAGTCCTAGAAAAAATGACTGGCCGGTAATTAGTAAATACCATACAATTTACCATTTTTTTCCCTTAGGCCTCAGATCAGTCTCCTACTGAGCTTACAGGAGACTTTCATTTGCATTTCAACAGAAGTCCTGGCTGAGGTCTGGAAGGAGCAGGAAAAAACTGCTATTCTGAGCAGACACCTCAGGCCTAAGGCATTTTAACCATAATTTTCTGGTTAGGATGTTGAAAATTATGCTACAAGTTTAAGATACAATTCAAAAAATTTTATATCTTTACATCTTGTTTTGTCAACAGATATCATACTATGATTTACTATCCTTGTCCAAATTAATGCACTGGTAAACACAGTGACATTTTCCCAGGCTACCCAATTCAGAATTGGAGAAAAAAAGACTGCATGATTGGGAAGTTACTTGCCAACTTGGAAGTAGAGTTCTTTAGTTTTCCATCCTAAGTATTTAAGTTCTCTGGCATGAATTATCTGAAATCAAAAACTAAACAATTACCTAAACCCGACTTTTAACTGCAATATTGTGCAATGCTTCAAAAAACACATTCAGATACCAGATTTTTACAATAAAACATCATCATTTAGACACAAATTCAGCTAAGATCATTCTCAAGAAACAATTTATAATATAAACACATTATTGCACATGTCTTAAAGGGCCAAAAACAAAGGCACAAGACAGACAGAAAGGAACTCCAGAATATGGCTGACAGACAGAAGCCTTTAAAACAGAGCAGATAAGAGAAAAATCTCCTGCACCAGTGGCACCACAGATGTCCCCACAAGGGGACCAGATGTTTTCACAGAGAAGCTACCTGAAATGTAAAATCAAGGGTCTCCATGGTGACTTTACTGCATTTAGTGTCCCCTTTTAATTTTTCTCTTTTAAAAGAAGACAGAGGTGTCATAATGCTTACAGTGCAGGGAAGGAAGGAGGGAATTCCCTTAAGCAACAGGGCTTTGGCAGTTGCTGGGGTCCCTCAGTCCCTCCTTTTACTTACAGGATTAGCTCTTCTGTTTCGGATCCACTCCAAGCATGCTCCATCTCCTTACATTTCAGTCGTCAGCTCTCAAAAAGTTCTGGGACGGGGCCGGGTATCAAAATTTGTAACTTAAAGTTCAAATTAATGCTAATTAATGCTAATTTAATAATGAGGACAGGGTTTTGAGAAAAAGAAAATGGAGGTTTATTGCTTTGCTAACAAAGGAAAAACAAGGGGACTCTGCCAAAAGGTTGTGACTCTCATGATCTGGAGGGACAAGGGATTTTAAAGAGTTTCACTTGTTAAACTGGGGTATACTCAGTTCTTCGTTCCCCAGCAGGCATTGCCCTGTGCAGTGGGTGTGCTCCAGGCAGCCAGCTAGGGGCTTCTTTCTTCCTGCTTAACAAAGGTGGGTAAAGTTCATCAGAGTTCCTTAAAACACAGTCGAAAGGGTGTCAGGCTTACTTGCTTTGTTACCCTTTTTCACGTCCAATATCCTTAAAATTTTACCACAGAAATCAAACAAAAAAACGCACAAAAACAAACAACAAAAAACATATAGACCACAGAACAAAACACAGAAAAACAGAATCCTGGTGCCGAAACAGAAAAATAGAGGAGCAATGCAACATCTTGCTAAAGCTCCAGGGTAGGAGCGTGTGTGTGCCCATCGGCACCTCTCTACCCTTCCAGAGGAATTCCCTACAGAACAGAACAGAGGACAGCATGATTCTCATTACTGTCCTGGACAGGAGTGTATGTGAGCCTCCCCAGGCCACCTCTCTGTCATCAGAAGAGATCTCCCTTAACCAGATATCAGATGTTATAAAGGCGCCACTTACCTATGGAGGCCTCCTCCACCAGGGGCTTGATAATAGTTTTAGTGTGGTGGTTCACTGCAGTGCTCCCCAGACTGACGGCTCACTCCAAGGCCTTGGAACATCTCAAGTTGTGCACCCCCTAGAGTGGTTCTCCAGCCCAGTGCCCTGGAGGGAAGGCCAGCTTCAGAATTTTCAGCAGTCTGGTTTTGTGATCTGCTCGGGCAGGGTCATCTCACTGGGGAACTCCAAAATTTTGGACTAGGATGCAAGAAAAGACCACTGACTCCAATTAAAATCAAATTAAGGCAAGCTTATTATTTCGACAGGCTGTGCTGCCTCTCCTTCCCAAAATGGCGGGAACAAGACAGCAACCCCACCTTTCCTACAGCCCAGCTATATAGCCCAGAAAGTTACACAAACGGGTGGTTACAGATAACAAAACTTTGAAAGCATCACACTAATGGTAGTTTACATTTTTTTTTTTTTTGCTGGCCCCAATATCAGAAATAATGAGGACCATTAGGGCCTCAGAGAGGGTTGTTGTCTGGCCAGGGAAGGCCAATATTTATGAGGTGTCACTAAAGTTTCAGAAAGTACTGTTATCTGGTCAGAGAGCCAGGTGTGGATGAGTTCAAGGCACGGGCAGGCGTTCCAAGCAGGTTCAGAATTTGCAGTAATTTAGAGTAAAGCCAAAATTATCTTTTCACGGCTTTGTGGCAAGATGGTTCCCAATTTTAATAAAAAATCAGGTTGGGTCTATCAAGCCTCTCCCTTACTTTTGGAAACTCCTCTGCAAACTCCAATGTTGTGAACTCCCGAGCATTTTAATTCCAGATATGTATTCACAGAATTTCTAACTCTTCTATTCCAATTGTGTCTTTCTTGGGGCGAAGGTAATATCAAGTCATTGTTCTGGATGAGAGTGGAAATATTTTTGTGTAGCACATATTTGCATACACATTTAGGAGATCACTCCTCCTAAACACTGTTGGAACAGAAAATTCAAACTATGGGGGAGCTTCTTAGTTGAACAACATTATTCATGAATCCAAGTTCATTAAACAAATAGTTTTGGATCAGTGGATGATATATATTTCAAGATGAATTTCAATTGGCATATACTATGCTACATTTTAATGTCTGTGTGTGTTTTTTGTTTATAATGTTTTGCGATTTATATGGATTTAAAATCAAGTTTCCACAAGATTATTCTCAGAATATTCATCCACCTGAAATACATATTTGTTTCCTAGTACTGAAAACTAACTTCAGTAAATGGTGCATAAAAATCCTAATATTTCTACAGTAACTGACCCAGATTAATATCAATGCAAGTAGATTCCTAGGGGACATGATGTGTATTTTGATGTTCATTTTTATTCAACACTGCGACATTACTATTTCTGCAGCTTATGCACATCATACTGTATATATTTCATTCAAAAGTTCGCAAATTTATATGCATGTGTTTCACGTTCAATCACTTCCTGCTTCAGAACACATGAATTCCTCCAGGTTTCTTGACTATTCTTTTCATGATACTTCTTTCCAAACACATTATTTTTGATTTCCATAATCACGTTTGAAGCAAAACTCACACACTTTTCAGGATAAAATATAACCCTAATATTACCATTAGATGTATAAGTGGTTGGAATGAATGATTGCATATCAATATGAGATTTCTTTTATATTTTCAGATATCAATTCAATCCATTATTTAAAGTGGAACCAGTTATATTATTTATACACAGTATGGTTTATTCATGCATAATCTGCATATTCATAGACACAGGGTACACCTATTTGTACCCCAAATACTAAATTATACGTCTACAAAACATTGCTCCAGAAATGGTGGAAGAAATATTCATGTCACCTGATCTACACATACATTTTATCACAATAATATTCTGGACACAAAATGCAATGGTCACACTTATGATTTTAAAAAAGCCTAAATGGAAAGTGAACATGGGTTACAAAAAAACATCCAAGTCCTGGTTACCTAATGCTCTCGAATTCAATCCTATTTGTGACAACATATTTGTTTCTTCCTAAGATTATATATTCAAACTCAACCCTGTTGAAAATGTCTAAACCAATTACACACTTTATACTTTTGCTGATTTCCTAATGTCTCTATTTATGTCTGCTTTCCTACATATTTTCCCCTGTTCATCATTGTGACTGACTCTTCACATGTGCTGACATTTACATTCACTCTCTACCCGAAACCCTATTTGTAAAGAACTTTTGGTCCAAATCCTATACTCACTCTTCTTTATAAACCTGCTGACTACCTTGGTAATCCTACGGACTATTCCTTTATGACTAGATGTTCTGTTTGTTATTCAATCATCCGAGGTACAAGATCCAATTTCATTGTATATTGACTTATCTGAGACATCTGTGCAGAATATAATTCAAAGCTAAGTATCCCACTCAAGGGCCCAATGCCCTACTTGGCTTCAAATCTTCCCTAGATTTCTGTTATATTTTACCTATATATTCTTGTAAATATCACAGGTTTCCAATACCATTATTCATCCAGCAGAATGATTGCTAACCAAAATTGAACATATTATTAACCCTAACCATACACTGTTCCCTCAATCTAACTTTAGAGCAGTGCAGGGACAGAGTTGGTCTTACAAAAGAGGAATGTTGGGGATCTTCCACCTGCTGAGAATATCAAAGATCCATGCAGAAATGATCCCCGAAGAAGATGTAGACTGCTATGAAGGACCTGAGAGAGCAAAAGTTAGCTTCCATGGCAAACAACCTGGTCACTATGAAGGGATGTGTCTGAATAAGCCTCTCTCTTTTTAATATAGAGCAAATGGACCAAACCAGGCCTGTGTGTAGATCTTTTCCCCGGTACCAATGGTTGATATACCATTCTAACTTGTGAAAGTGTCACAGGAAGTAGGGGCAGCCTCCATCTCATGGGACCCTTGGAAGCAACTGTTAGGACAAAGTGGTTGCCAAGGCTGTGAGCTCATTCACTTCATGAAGGAAGTGACCTACCTCACTTTCTTGGTGATGGAACTCTCTGAACTTGGGATCCCTGAAAACAGGCAGCCAGAGTCAGGCCCAATAACAGTCACAGAAGTCTCACTTTTTGGATTTACCAAGGAGAGAGTCAATCTTTCTTGGTATCTACAGATGTGAGGATGGCCAAATGCCAGGAAAGATCTGAATTGGGGTCTTTCCTGAGAAAGCAGGTATTGGCTCACCGCTGGCTCCTGACAACTTCACAGAGTGGGCCAAGGAGTCCAGATTTGAGAATAGAGAAGCCATTTCGGGGGAACATAGTATGGCCCACAAGGCAGAGGACACTCTTGATAGTCACAGACCCTCTTGGGGGAAAAAGGTGCCTTTGTGGGAATGAGTGTGTGTATGTGGTTTTGTCTCATGCTCTGAGAATAGGTAGGAAAGGCGGTTTCTTTTGGTTTAGAATGGACTGTTTCTAGTAATTCATTTGACAAAGCAAGTGTTTCTATGTCTGTGTATCCAACTGTGTCCATGGTTGTAGACATTACAAAAGAAAATGCATCAATGGATGTGTCCTGTCTAGAGAAAGCTTCCCCACATTCATCCTGCCCAATTTATGAAAGGACGGAGGCTTGCCTTATTGATGGGCAAGACCTGCTGTCTTCCTAAGTTTCTGTTTTCTTCTTGAATTCTGGCCACTCTCCAGAATAGACTCATGGTTTTGTCACCAAGATATGTAGCACCTCAAAGCTCTGTGACATGGCCGTGTACTGGATAGCTGAAGGGAATGGCGAGAATCTCAGGAAACTCAGATATCTGTGTGATCATGAGTGTCTCAGTGGAGAATCCCTGCTTTGGGCCTTTGCTTACCTATTGTTCTGTAGCACTGAATGTCAGGAAGGTCTTTGCCTAAGGCACCACTTTGTGAAACCTGAATAAAACAGTTTTCTAATGGAAATGAATGAGCATCACCTGTCTCTCTTTGAGTAATTGCTTTTGAATGGGATGTGTCTGAGCCAGTCTGTTGGCTGTGTGTGAGGCTGTGGCTTGCATTCTCAGCACCTGATGGATCTAAAGAAAGATGCCATGTGTGCATCCAAAACCAAAATGGCCAAAAGAGCAGTCATTGTGGATAAAATCTCTTGCCTTCCTCTGTAAGGTTCCTGACCTCTATCAAGTGAGAATAGGAATCCTTTGGGTCAAATGACTTCTTCAAAGCCCTGCGGAGGTTAGCCAATAGGTGCTTGGGTTTTCTCATGACCCCAATGCACATAAAGAATCTAAACCCCACAGTCAGTAGGCCTCAAATTGGAGAAGCTGAGCAGTATTAATGGTAGGCCTTTTTGATCACTTCTGGTTCACAGAAGGGGTGTCCAGGCCACTCTGACTTTATGGAAATGACGAGCAAGAGTGCGTATTTTGGACACTGTCTTGTCCTGTGCTCCTCATAGAAACCTCCAGCTAGAGGTTATGATGAGTGTCTATATAAAAGAAGATGAGAGCCATGTGAGATTATTTTGGTTTTAATTGTGGTCATTTGTGTGGCACTTGGAAGAGATGACTGGGTCCACCTGGGTTTGAACTCTGGTGTGAATCCCCTTAGAGACTGAGTTCTGGAAGTGACCTCAGAGAAGTATTGCCATGAATCGAGTTGGGATTTTAGGAAGCCATGCATGAGAGTCGCCCTTATAAACTTAGATCAAGGTCCAGGGTGGCTTTCCACAGAGCACTGGGAATCTCAGCCAAATTATCCCATGATTTTATTCTTAAAGACTTGGCAGCCATACTTGAGAGTCAAAACACACATGGAACTCACATTGTAGACCTCAATAGGCCTGGCTTCATGTAACCTTTTGGCCAGTCTATGGGAAGCATTGCCTATGAAAGTTCTCCAGAGTTTCACTGAAATGAGCTTCCTCAACATTTATTGGTTCTTGAAAGCCACAGTGCCTCCCAACTACATCCTTGAAAAATGGCTAGATAAATACTTTGAAATTTTTGAAATTCCCATGACCAGGTGGCACTGGAGTATCTTTGGATGTCCTGCTGCTGATCATGAGTGTACCAGAGAGTGCCTTGATTGACTGGAATTTATAAAAATAATGTAGAACAGAGATGGTAGTAAGTTGGAGCCTGCTGAGTAGTGGGCCTAGAGCAGTGGTAGCCACGTGTGTGATAAAACATCTGTGGTGGGTCCATGTGATTAGCCCATTTGCTTCCAAATGGCTTGTGACTGACATGGTGCAGCCAGCAGACCCTTATTTGTAAAGGCATCTTTTTATTTGGAGAGCTTTCAAGGTAATGATCAGAATCAGGTTGATATGGTCAAGGGTGCAAGCTATGTGAGAAAGAAGCCTGGTTGTTTCATTCTCCTGCAGACCCTAACCCACCACACGTGACAGAACTCCCTCTAGCACTGTGTCCCAGTTGAACTTGTTGTTCAAAAAGCCCAGTGCAGCAGCAAGAACCAAAAGCCCCAGTGCAGCAGCAAGAACCACCACAAAAATTTGAGGAGGACCAAATGGCTTCACAGTCCACACGGGGTGAAACTTAGCCTCCAGTGGCCACACTTTACCTACAAAGAGAGAATTCAGCACTGCTGCCTCAGGTTCATTTGAAAATAAGAATCCATGTTCTCCAGGTCATATAGATGCAGACCCAGCTTTGATGGTCTCACTACAAAAGAAGCTAAAACTCCTTAATACAACATATATTTCAAGTGCCCAGCTTCAGAGGCAGTTTCTCAAGAAGTCTTTAGGCCAGCAGAGCTCAATGTTTGTGGAGTGTTTACCATGTCCTTTACTTTTGGAAACTGCTCTACCACCTCCAAGGTTGTGAACTCCTGAGCATATTCCATTCCAGATTTGCATTCACAGATTTTCTAACTCTTCTCCTCTAATTGTGTCTTACCTGGGGTGAAGGTAATGTCAAGGCATTGTTGTGGATGAGAGTGGGAAGATTTTTGTGTAGCACATATTTGCATACACATTGGATTCATTTTCCAATTTCCCATTAAAAATACTGAATCCCTGACACGAACCCATACCCTACTAGACTCTGACTACTAATCCTAATATGATGGAGAAAAATAACCCAAACAGAATAGAAATACAAGCAGTACAGAGAAGGCATGGTGTATAGTTGGACTTTCCTTTTGCATTATGTAGGGTAGGTGTTATAAATCTAGATAATTTTTAATTGAAATAGTTATCCATGTGTTTTTAAAGTTAACAAATATGTGAATTTCTATCTCCCTTTCTCTGTAGCCTATTCAGCAAATGTATTTTTATATGCACATATAGAATCCTAGCTGGTATCACATGTACATACTTGTTTGGAGGCTGACGTGGCAGATAAAAATTATGAGAAGAGATAACTCCTCGTAAATGCTGTTGGATCTTAAAATTCAAACTATGGGTGATCTTCCTAGTTGAACAACATTATTCATAAATCCATGTTCAGTAAAATTAATATTTTTGGATTAGTGGATGATATATATTTCACCATGAATTTCGATTGGCATATATACTGCTACTCTTTAATGTCTGTGTGTTTTTTGTGTTTGTGTGTGTATATATATATATATATATATATATATATATATATATATATATATATATACAATCTCCAGATTTTTTAAAATATAAAATATATGTGTCTTATTATACACTCCCTAAATACGTTCATATTCATGTATGTGGATTTATAATCAAATTTTTACTAGATTATTCTCAGAAATATTCATCCCCCTGAAACACATATTTGTTTACTAGTACTGAAAACTAACTTCAATGAAAGGTGCATACAAATCCTAATATTTCTGCAGTAACTTACCCAGGTTAATATCAATGCAAGTAGATTCCTATGGGACATGATGTGTATTTTGACATTCATTTTTATTCAACACTGGTACAGTAATATTTCTTCAGTTTATGCACATCAAAGGATAAATGTTTCATGAAAAATTTCAAAATTTAAAACTTTTGATTCACTTTCAATCACTTCCTGCTTCAGAACACATGTATTCCTCCATGTTTCTTGACTGGTCTTTCATGAGACTTCTTTGCAAACACATTATTTTCGATTTGCATAATCAATTTTGAAGCAAAACTCACACACTCTTCATGATCAACCGTAACACTAATATTACCATTAGATGTACAACTGGTTGTAATGAATGTATGTATGCCAATATCAATATAAGATTTCCTGTATATTTTCAGATATCAATTTATTCCAATTCCAATTTCTAATGTTGGGTCCAGTTATATTATTTATTCACAGTTTGGTCTATTCATTCATCATCTCTATATTCATCAAAACAGGGTACACCTATTTTTTTCCCCAATACTAATTTATAGGTTGTAAAAATATTGCTCCCCATAATGGTGGAAGAAATACTCATATCACCTGATCTACATATACATTTTTATCACAGTAATATTCTGGACACAAATGTAAAGGTAACACTTATGATTGTACCAAAACCTAAATTGAACGTGAATATATATTACTAAAACCATCCATGTCCAGGTCGCCTAATGCTCTCAAATTTCAATCCTATTGGTGACTACATATTTGTTTCTTCTAATATCATATATTCAACCTCAACCCTGTTGAAAATGTCTAATCCTGTTACTCACTTTATACTTTGCCTGATTTCCTAATGTCTCTATTTTATATCTGCTTTCCTACATATTTTCCCCAGTTCATCATTGTGACTGACTCTTCATATGTGCTGATATTTTCATTCAGTCTCTAAACGAAACCCTATTGCTAAAGAACTATATTTCCAACTCAAAGACTCACTCTTCAACCTAAACCTACTATTTTCCTAATCCTACTGACTATCCCTTTTTGACTGGATGTTCTCTTCGACATTCAGGCATCTGAGGTACTAGGTTTTATTCCATTGTATGTAGATTTACCTGCGACCACATTGCAGAATGTAATTCAAAGCTAAATATCATAATCAAGGGCCCAATGCCCTTCCTGGCTTCAAATCTTACCTAGATTTCTCTTTTCATACTTATATTTCAAATACATATTCTTATAAATATTTCAGGTTCCCAATACCATTATTCATCCAGCAGAATGATTCCTAACACAAATAAAACATGTTGTTAACCCTAACCATACACTGTTCCCTCAATCTAAATTTACAGAGGGAAGAGACAGAGTTGGTCTTACAGTAAAGAAATGTAGGGGGTCTTCCACCTACTGAGACCCTCAAAGTTCCATGCTGAAATGATCACTGGAGAATATATACGCAGCTATGAAGGACCTGAGAGAGCAAAAGTCATGTTCAATGGCAAACAACCTGGTCAGGATGAAGGTTTCTGTCTGAATCAGCCTCTCTATTCTTAATGTAGAGAAGATGGACCAAACCAGGCCTGTGTGGGTAGCTGTTCCCGGGTGCCTATGGTTGATATAAGATTCTAACTTGTGAAAGTGTCACAGGAATTAGGGACAGCCTCCTTTTCATGTGAGACTTGGAAGCCACTGGTTGGACAAAGTGATTGCCAAGGCAGTGACCTCATTCAGTTCCTGAAGGAAGTGACCTCACATCACTTCCTTAGTGAAGGAAATCTCAGAACTTGAGATTCATGAAGCCAGGCACCCAGAGTCAGTCCCAGTCCCAGTCCCAGTGGTCTCACTTGTTTGGATTTACCAAGGACAGAGTAAGTCTTTCTTGGTACCTATTGATGTGAGGATTGCAAAATGCCAGTAAAGCTCTGAAGAGGGGCCTTTCCTGAGAAAGCAGGTAGTGGCTCACCTCTGGGTCCTGACACCTTCACAGAGTTGGCCAAGGAGACCAGATCTGAGACATTTCAGGCCATTTAGGGGGAAAATAATATGGCCCACCAGTCAGAGGACACTCCGGATAGTAACAGACCTTCTTGGGGGAAGGAGCTGCCTTTGTGGGTGTTGGTTTGTGGTTTTGTCTCATTTTCTGAGAATAGGTAGGCAAGGCGCTTTATGTGCTGTGGAATGAACTGTTTATTGTAAGTCATTTGACAAGGCGAGTGTTTCTATGTCTGTTTACCTCACTGTGTCCGTGGTTGTACTCATTAGAAAAAAAGAATGCATCAATGGATGTGTCCTGTCTAGTAGAAAGCTTCCCAGAATTCATCCTGCCCAATTTATGAATGGAGTTCAGATTGCCTTATCAATGGGTAACACCTGCAATCTTCCTAAGTTACAGTTTTCTTCCAGAATTCTGGCCCCTCTCCAGAATAGTCTCATGGTTTTGTCTCTAAGGTATGTACCACCTCCAAGCTCTGTGACATGGCCATGTACTGGATAGCTCAAGTGAATTGTGAGCATCTCAGAAAAATGAGATATATGTGTGACCACTAAATCTCAGTGGAGAAACCCTGCTTTGGGCCTTTTTATTTTTTAATTAATTTTTATTGTAGGTTGTTCAAAACATTACATAGTTCTTGATATATCATATTTCACACTTTGATTCAAGTGGGATATGCACTCCTTTTGCTTACCTATTATTCTGTTGCTATGAATGTCACGAAGTTCTTTGCCTCGGGCCACCAATTTGTGAAGCCTGAAGAAAACAGTTTTCAAATGGAAATGAATGGGCATCACCTAGGGCTCTTTGCTTAATTGCTTTGGAAAGGGGTGTGTCTGAATCAGCCTCTTGGCCCTGTGTGAGGCTGTGGCTTAGATTCTCAGCACCTGATGGATCTAAAGAAAGATCCCATGGATGCATACAGAACCAAAATAGCCAAAAGAGCTGTCATTGTGGATGAAGACTCTCGCCTTCCTTTCAAAGGTTCCTGACATCTATCAAGTGAGAATAGGGATCCTTTGGGTCAAGTGAGTTATTCAAAGCCCTGCAGAGGCTAGCCCATACGTGCTTGGGTGTTCTCATTACTCCAATTCACATAAAGAATCTAAACTCCACAGTCAGTAGGCCTCAAATTGGAGAAGCCAAGCAGTATTAATGGCAGACCTATTTGATCACTCCTCGTTCACAGTCAGGGTTTCCAGGCCACACTGATTTTAGGCAAATCGGGGGAAAGGTAGGTTATTTTGGACATTGTCTTGGTCTGTGTCCCTCATGGAAAACTCCATCCAGAGGTTATGATGAGGGTCTACATGGAAGAAGATAAGGGCCATGTGGGAGAATTTTGTTTTGAATTGTGGTAAGTTGTGTGGCAGTTGGAAGAGATGCCTGGGTTTACCTGGGCTTTAGCTCTGGTGTGATTCCCCTTAGAGTCTGAGTTCTAGAACTGACCTCAGAGAAGCATTGTCATCAATTGTGTTTGAATTTTACTAGGCCATGCATGAGAGTTGCCCTTGGAACCTGAGATCTAGGCCCAGAGTGGCTTTCCACAGAGCACTGGGAATCTCAGCCAGGATATCACATGATTTTATTCTGAAAGACTTTGCAGCCACAGTTGAGTCAAAACACGCATGGACCTCACATTGTAGACCTCAATGGGCCTGGCTTCATGTGACCTTTTGGCTACTCTTTGGGAAGCTTTGCCTGTGAGTGTTCTCTAGAGCTTTCATTGAAATGAGCTTCCTCAACATTTAATGGTTCCTGAATGAATTGAAACCCCCAGAGCCTCCAACTTCATCCTTGACAAATGGCTTGATAAATACCATGAAATTTTTGAAATTTTCATGACCAGGTGGCACTGGAGAACTTTTGGATGTCCTGTTGCTGATGATGAGTGTACCAGACAGTGCCTTGATTTACTGGGTTTTATGAAATTTGTGTAGAACAGTGATGCCAGTAAGTTGGATCCTGCTCATTAGTGGGCCTAGAGCAGTGGTGTGAAGGTGTGTGATAAAACATGTGTGGTGGTGACATGTGGATCTGCCATTGGCTTCCCAAAGGCTTGTGACTGACATGGTACAGCCAGCAGACCCTTCTATGCAAAGGTGTTTTTTATATAGAGAGGTTTCAGGGCAATGTTCAGAATCAGGTTGCTATGGAAATGGGGGCAACTTATGTGGAATTGAATCCTGGTTGGTGCATTCTCATGCAGACCGTGACCCTCCACACGGGACAGAACTCTCTCCAGCACTGTGTCCCAGTTTAGCTCCTTGTATTTCATGAAGCAAATACCAAACTCCCAGTGCACCTGTGAGAAACACCAGGAAAATTGGAGAATGACCAAATGGCTTCACAGTCCACACGTGGAGACACTTACAACCCAGTGACCATAGTTAAACTACAAAGAGAGAATTCAGCATGGCTGCCTCATGTTCATTGGAAAATTAGAAACAATATCCTCCAGGTCACATTGTTGCACACCCAGATTTGATGGTCTCCCAACAAAGGAAGCTAAAGCTCCTAACAACAACATATATTTTTAAGTGCCCAACCTCAGAGGAAGTTTCTCAAGAAGTCTTTACACCAGCAGAGCTCCATGTTTGAGAAATGTTTACCGTGTCCCTTACTTTTGAAAACTCCTCTACCACCTCGGAGGTTGTGAACTCCTGAGCATTTTTCATTCCTGGTATATATTCACAGATTTTCTAACTTTTCTCCTCTAATTGTGTCTTACTCAGAACAAAGGCAATGTCAAGGCAATGTTCTGGATGAGAGTGTGAACATTTTTTTGTAGCACATATTTACATACACATTGCATTCATTTTACAATTTTCCATTCAAAATACTGAATCTCTGAGATGAACCCATACCCTACTAGACTCTGACTACTACTCCTAATATGATGGAGAAAAATAACACAAACAGAATAGGAATACAAGCAGTTAGGAGAAATCATAGTGTATAGTTGTACTTGTATTTTGCATGATTAATGGTAGGTGTTATAAATCTAGTCAATATATAATTTAAATAGTTCTCCATGTGTTTTTAAGGTTAACAAATATGTGAATTCCTGTCTCCCTTTCTCTGTATCCTATTTAGCACATGTACTTTTAAATGCACATATAGAATCATACCTGGTATCACATGTACATTTTTGTGAGGTGGCTGATTTGGCAAATACAATTTGTGAGAAGTGATCACTCCTCTTAAACGCTGTTGGAACTGAAAATTCAACCTATAGGTGAGCTTCCTAGTTGAACAACATTATACATAAATCCATGTTCAATTAAAGAAATATTTTTGCATCTGTGGATGATATATATATCATGATAAATTTTGATTGGCATATATATTGCTAATTTAATGTCTGTGTGTGTGTGTGTATTTTGTGTGTGTGTGTATGTGTGTGTGTGTGTATATATATATATATATATATATATATATATATATATATATATATATATATGTATATATACTCTCCAGAAATATATGTGTCTTATATACACTCTCTAAATTCATTCATGTTCATGTATATGGATTTATAATCAACTTTTCACAAGATTTTTCACAGAAATATTCATCCACCTGAAATACATATTTGTTTCCAGTACTTAAAACTAACTTCAGTTTATTTTGCATACAAATACTATTATTTTTACAGTAACGGACCCAGTTTAACATCAATGCAAGTAGATTCCAGTGGGACATGATGTGTATTTTGAAGGTCATTTTTATTCAGCACTGGTACAATACTATTTCTTCAATTTATGCACATGATAGGATATATATTCCATCCACAAGTTAGCAAACTTATAGGCAGTTGTTTCACTTTCATCACTTCCTGCTTCAGAACACATAAATTCCTCTAGGTTTCTTGACTGGGCTTTTCATGAGACTTCTTTCCAAACACATTATTTTTAATTTCCATGATCACTTTTGAAGCAAAACTCACACACTCTTCATGATAAACCATAATCCTAATATTACCATTAGATGTATTAGTGGTTGAAATGAATGTATGTATATCAATATAAGATTTCCTGTATATTTTCAGATATCAATGGAATCCATTATTTAAATTTGGAACCCATTGTATTATTTATTCACATTATGGTCTATTCATGCATTATCTCTATATTCAGAGTCACAGGATATACCTATTTGTACCCCCAATACTAATTTATACATCTTCAAAATATTGCTCCCAGAAATGGTGGAAGAAATACTCACGTCACCTTATCTACATATACATTTTATCACAGTAATATTCTGGACACAAAAAGCAAAGATGACACTTATTATTTTACCAATGTAAAGGTCAGGCGAGTGTCGGAGGAAGAGACTACCAGAGACTGTCTCATGCAACAGCCAAGGATTTATGGGGGTCCAGCATGCTGGGGTCAGAGCTCCCTTGAATAGAGCACAGAGTCCTGAGAACAGCTTAAGCAGAGCTTATATACTTTCCTTGGAGAGGGCAGATAGGAAAGTTTATTGATGGGTCAGGGCGAGTGGGCGGTTTGCGTCCAAATGGGTGAGGAAGTACATTCTGCAGTTTTGCAGTTGGGTACAGCACTTTCAGGGAACTAGATTAGCAAACAGTTCTCAAGACATCAACAGTGTTTTGTTAAGCATACCGAAAAACTGGAAGTGACAAGTACCTATTTTATTAACCTTTCATTCCCCACTTTTCTTTTGGTTACTTTTAATCATAAAAATGATCATTGGGGGTGTCACATTTTATGTTTACTAGTGTGGTATATTGTTTTCTGATTACCATAAGTTTAACTTGTCCAATTTGAGCATGGAGAAAGGAAACTACACGGTTGATCAAACAGGGTCCTACAATTACCAATAATATGAGGATTATTAATGGACCGGCCAGGGCTGATGAAAACGTAGTTAATGAGGGGGCTTTGTGAACCAAGACTCAAACCACCTTTTTTGGGCCTCTCTCTCTTGTTGATGCTCTTCAAGGCATCTTCTTAATTTAATCATAGATTCTTTTACAACTCCAGTATGGTCGGCATAAAAACAACATTCTTCCCTCAATGCAGGACGAAGGCCCCTTCTCTCATGAAGAGGAGGTCCAACCCTCGACTGTTCTGTAAAATAACTTCAGAGAGAGAGGTTAAAGATTCGTGTAAAGCTGTGAAGGAGGTTTTTAATATCTTTAAGTTTTGGTCTATTACTGCTTCTAATTGGGTCATTTGTTGTGTCCCATGGACCAGGGCAGTGGTTCCTGTGCCCACCCCTGCAGCAACTCCTATTCATAATAGGATGACTAAAGTGAGGGATACAGGTTCCTGGCAGAACCGGGTTGTTTGCCCCGCTATTTGATATTTAAATGTACCTGCGTCATGATAGAGCACTCTGGAAAACATCTGCACCATTACATAATTAATCACATCTGTTGACCATTTTATGAAAACATAAACAATGTTTAAGTGTATAGAATTGTACTGCTGTAGAGATGGACAAGGCAAGGTACCTAAGATAGCACAGAAGACAGGGAAACAGTCTTATTTGGTTGCATCCGGATTTAGAGGGCATTGCTTCTGTTGTAATCAATTAATCCCTGAACCCAAAGTTTAGGTTGTTTCAGAATTTTGTACCCAGCATGTAAGGGAAGGGGCTCAGAAGTTCACAGTCTGCAGAAGTTCACAAAAAGCAGTTTTTGTTTCTGTTTTTTTTTTTTTCCTCTGTTCTGGGAAAGTTAACTTCTTAAGGACACCTGGGAGGGGGAGAGCTTTTTTCTTCTTTTTTTTTTCTTTTCCTCCCTGCCAGCTGGTACCATGGAGCCCAGTTGGTAACTTCTATATCTTAGAAATGTAGCCATCTCTATGAAGCCCCAGCTCTAGGGCAGAGGCCTTCTTCATATATTTTGTTAAAAACTACTAAGGGGGTGTCTAGCTTAGGAGTGCTGATTTTTCCAGCCAGTTGCCAAGTAGAACAGAGCAACACGAATAGAGGAAGTTTATCTACATTGAACTCTTTTATAGGAACTGTGTTGCTGAAAGGCTTAAAGTCAGCCATGGTGAAGACTTCTGGAGAAGGTCATTTAAGACTTTTCTGTGGGCCTGGTACAGAGGGGAAGACAGGGAAGGCAGGGGATGAGAGCAGCTCCGTGGATCTGAGAATGAGGAAAAAGAGATATAAAAGAATTATGGGAAAGGGGTTTGGGATTTTCCTGGCAACAAAACTTGAGCAGTAGAACAGGTAGAGCAGAGGGGAAGACGGGAGTGAGTATCCCAAAAAGCCTGTGAGGGACTTTAAATTCTTAGTAACCTGTTTTCAGTGATGACAAAGCAACTTTAAAGGCCATTTTAATTACATCTTTGATAGGCGTCTGAGGGCACTCCTTAGCTGGTTTGAGCTTTGGGTTAGCTGGTAAGAGGACCTGGTGGGACCCGGTGTGGGCACTGACAGGAGGAGAGAGGAGTGAGTGGGTGGAAGGGTACCTAAGTACCTACAAGCTTAGCAAGGGGCAATGGTCTGAGAACCGACGGAAATTTGGGTTTTTGATCTAGTAACTGGAGCTGAGAAATCAGGTTGCTGATGTGGGAGTGACAGCAGAGAGTCTGGGGCAGAAGGCTGCGGGTGAGTATCTATTGGAGAAGCATAGTTCAGGATTTGAGCATAGGAGGGAAAAGGCCTACACGTAGGGGAATTTCCTTCCACACTTTTGAGCACTTGTCGAAGTTTAAAAGGTCACGCAAAATTTGAGGATCTAGAGACCCTTCTGGTGGCCATCGGTTTTTGTTATCTAACTGGTAATATGGCCAATGCTGTGTACTGAATTTGATGAGGAGTTTTGCTTCCACCAGGTAGCCCCTGTATCCTCACATCCCCATTATTTACAGAAGAAGTTGGCTTTTCCCCCACACAGTCGTGGCTGTTTTTGGCTTTGGTAGTCCGCCAGGCAAACATAGTAATCTAGGCTAGCCAACCTGTATCTGGCTCGCGTGTCCCTACATCCATAATATTTGTTTCCATTATCTATTGTATGGAAAGTATTTAATGGAATTTTTGGGGATCCTCTTCCTCAGGGATTTCCCAATAGGAAAGACGTATAGCCAGCTGACAAATTTCTTGGTGGAGAGATGGCCACCAGGTCCCTAAGTGGGCTGTATGTGCGATAGACCATACTTCTTGTCTAGTAGGATTTGTGATCAGCCATCGCTGCTGAATGGGTTGATGAGGGTTAGGACTACTGGTGACCAATTGGAGAGTCTATAGTCTTATTCACATGGCGAATATACAATTTGAAAATGTTACCAGTCTTTTCCATTTTTCAGCCAGATTCTGGATAGGGCACAGGCTTGAGATGAGAATTAGGAACCAGGAAGTGATTCCGTCTAACTTTAGCACTGTAGGTGTTATAAGTAGCACCTGGTATGGTCCTGTCCAGCCGGGTTCCAGGGGTGACACCTGATGTTGTCTTATGTAGACAAAGTCTCTTACTTGATATAGATGTGGAGTACCCTCTTCAGCAGGTTGGTAGGCAGTGGCCAGCTGTTTCCACAGGTATTGCTGAGTTCCTTCCAGAACTTTAAGTCTGTCAAGCAAGGTGGTGTGGAAGGGATCGTTAGATCTTTGAGTTAGGGTTAGGTCCCTTACTGGAGATGGGGCCCCATAGAGAATTTCATAGGGGGTGAGGTTACACAAAGAAACAGAGGGAGTATTTCTTGCATTAAATAGTGCATGAGGCAGGAGCATAGTCCAATCTTTTATGCTACTCTTTAAGCTTAATTCCGTTTAGGTCTCTTTAATGGTTCTATTTAATTTTTTTACCTGTCCTGAACTCTGGGGTCTATAAGCACAATGTAACTTCCAATTAATCCCCAGGTTCCTGGCTAACCCCTGAGTTACCTGGGCCATGAACGCTGGTCCATTATCAGACCCTATTACCTTAGGCAGGCCGTACCTTGGAAAAATATCTTTCAGGATCTTCTTGACCACCATTTGCGCCTTTTTTTTTTGGCGGGGGGGAGGCTTCAATCCATCCTGAAATATATCTACAAAGAGTAGGAGATATTTAAGTCCATACCATGCTTGCTTAATTTCAGTAAAGTCCACTTCCCAGAATTGTCCTGGTCTGGTTCCTCGTAGGTGCTTTCCTGCAGGAAGCTTGGAAGTGTAAGCATTAACCTATTGACAGACCCGACAGGCTTTTTTTTACCTGTTCAGTTATTTCCTTTCACTGTGAGTCGGTTAGTGGAAAACTCTGTTCTTGATCCTTCAGGAATGCCTGCAATTTCTTTGAACCAAGGTGAGTGAACTGATGTACATTTTTAACGTAGTGTAGGGCTTTCTGAAATTTCAGGCTTTGCTCAGTGAAGTTGAGGAGTACAGTGTCAGTGTCCTTAGATGTTATCAAAAGCTTGCTGGATCTCAGGGGTCCATTAGAATTGGGCATCTCCCTTTAACAGCGGGTGTAAATGAGAAGTTAAGGACCCAAACACAGGAATCCTTAACCTGCAAAACCCAGCAGTCCCAAGAAACTCTCTGTGTTGTCTGCTGTTAGATGGGGGTGGTTTCTGCACAACCGTTTGATTTCTGGGCTCAGTGAGCCATCGTTTACTGCCCCTAAAGGAATAGCCCAGGAAGATTACTTCTTGCTGGCAAATTTGGGCCTTTTAGGAAGAAGCTCTATACCCGAGTTGAGGAAGCTCACATAATACTGCTTGGGTCCCAGATTCACAGATATCCTTGGTGTTGGGTGCCAGTAGCAGGTCATCCACGTATTGAAGCTGGGTGACTTCGGGGTGCGTAGTTCTGAAGCTGTTGAGATCTTTTTGGAGGGCTTCATCAAAGAGAGTGGGGGAGTTTTTCAACCATTTTGGGGAGTCTAGTCCAAGTTAGTTGACCACACGTTCCAGTTTCTGGGTCTACCCACTAGCAAGCAAACAGCAACTGACTATATTTATGCAGAGGCAAGCAAAAGAAAGCATCTTTTAAGTCCAGAACAGTATACCATTTCCTCTCAGGGTTCAGAGTGATAAGCAGATTGTACGGATTAGGTACACTGGGGTGAATGTCCTACACTCTGTTGTAGGTCTCTCTTATGTCTTTAATGGGGGATAGTCCCCGGCTCCTGGCTTTTTATACTGGTAGCGGGGGAGTGTTTTAGGATGATTGACAAGGCCTTAGGACCCTAAGGCCAGATATTTCTGAATATGGGGCCTTATCCCATCTTTAGCTTTTTTGCTCAGAGGATATTTTTTGACATTGATTGAGGAGGCTGAGGTTTTGAACTCCACTGTTTTTGGAGGTTGTTTCATGGCTAGTCCTACCCCAGCAGTTTTTTTCCAGGCATCTGGGTAATCTGTTATCCATTTCTGGGGTAGCTTGCCTGTTTGATCAGTCTTGGGGGGTGTGAAGAGTTGCTGTTCATCTTCTACTGACATATTTAAAGCCGTGAATATAGGAGTTTATACTAAAGGATTTAGAAATATCATTTTGGGGCCTTCATGGTTAAAAGTCATTTTGGCCCGGAGCTTGGTGAGCAGATCTCTGCCCATCAATGGGGCCAGGCATTCTGGGATTATTAGGAAGGAGTGATGGATTTTTCCTTTCCTCATGTCCATGGTTTTCTTAGTTGTCTAATTCCCATATTTACTGGTGTTAGCACTTTGAACTAGAGAGCTTTTATTTGATAGAGGGCCCAGTGGGGCCTTAAGGACTAAGTATACTGCCCCTGTATCCACTTCAAAGTTTACTGGGGTCCCCTCCACATCAAAAGTTACCCTGGGTTTATTGGGAGTCTAGCAATCTGGGGCTCAGTGCTCACTTGAATAGAGAGGAGAGCAATGAGAACAGCTTAAGCAGAGCTTATATACTTTTCTTGAAGAGGGCAGGGAGGGAAGCTTATTGATGGGTCAGGGCGAGTGGGCGGTTTGCGTGCAAACAGGTGAGGGTGTACATTCTCTGTTTGGCAGTCGGGGACAGCACATTCTGGGAAAAAAATTAGCAAACAGTCCTCAAGGTTTCAACAGTGTTTTGTTAAGCATACAGAAAAACAGGAAGTGACAAGTACCTATCTTATTAACCTTTCACCAAATCCTAAATGGAAAGTGAGCATGGATTTCTAAAAACATCCATTTCCAGGTTGCTTAATGCTCGCAAATCAATCCTATTGGTGACTACATATTTGTTGCTTTCTAAGATTATATATTCAACCTCAACCCTGTTGAAAATGACTAATACTAACCCTCACTTTATGCTTTTCCTGATTTCCTAATGTCTCCATTGATATCTGCTTTCATACATATTTTCCTGAGTTCATCATTGTGACTGACTCTTTACATGTGCTGAAATTTACATTCACTCTCTATCCGAAACCCTATTGCTACAGAACTTTTGTTCGAAATCCTATACTCACTCTTTTTTCTATACCTACCAACTATCTTCCTAATCCTACCGACTATCCCTTTTTGACTGGAAATTCTCTTTGACAATCAATCATCCAAGGTACAAGGTCCTATGCCATTGTATATCAATTTATCTGAGACATCTGTGCAGAATATAATTCAAAGCTAAGTATCCCAATCAACAGCCCAATGCCCTTCTTGGATTCAAACCTTATCTAGATTTCTGTTTTCATACTTATATTTCACCTATATATTCTCGTAAATATTGCGAGTTCCCAATACCATTGTTCATTCCTCAGTATGATTTCTAACCTAAATCATACCTGTTATTACTCTAACCATACACTGTACCCTCAAACTAACTGTACAGAAGAGCCAGGAGAGAGTTTGTCTTACAATACAGTAATGTAGGGGCTCTTCCACCTGCTGAGAACATCAAAGGTACAAGCAGAAATGATACCCTGGAGAAGTTGCAGGCAGCTATGAAGGACCTAATAGAGCAAAAGTCATCTTCCATGACAAACAACCTGGTCAGTATTAAGGGATGTGTCTGAATCAGCCTCTCCTTTCTTAATGTAGAGAAGATTGATCAAACCATGCCTGTGTGGAGAGCTGTTCCCAGGTGCCTATGGTTGATATACCATTCTAACTTGTGAAAGTGTCACAGGAAGTAGTGGCAGCCTCCATCTCATGGGAACCTTGGATGAATCTGGTAGGACAAAGTGGTTGCCAAGGCAGTGACCTCATTCAGTTCCTGAAGGAAGTGACCTCACCTCACTTTCCTGGTGATGGAAATCTCTGAATTTGGGATCCAGGAAGCCAGGCACCGAGTGCCAGTCCAAGTTCCAATCCCAGTGGTCTCACTTGTTTGGATTTACCAAGGACAGAGTCAGTCTTCCTTGGTACCTACTGATATGAGGATTGCCAAATGCCTGAAGAGCTCTGAAGAGGGGCCTTTACTGAGAAAGCAGGTAGTGGTTCACCGCTGGCTGTTGACAACTTCACAGAGTTGGCCAAGGAGACCAGATCTGAGACAGTACAGGCCATTTTAGGGGAACATAGTATGGCCCACTATTCAGAGGACACTCCGGATAGTCACAGACCTACTTGAGTTAAGGAGGTGCCTTTGTGGGTGTGGGTGTGAGTTTGTGGTTTTGTCTCATGTTCTGAGAATAGGTAGGAAAGGCTGTTGTTTTGATTGGAGTGGACTGTTTCTAGAAAGTCGTTTGACTAGGCGAGTGCTTCTATGTCTGTGTATCCCACTCTGTCCATGGTTGTAGACATTCGAAAAGATAATGTATCAATGTATGTGTCCTGTCTAGTGGAAAACTTTCCAGCATTCATCAGGCCTAGTTGATGAATGGACTGTGGCTTTCCTTATGGATGGGCAACACCTACTAACTTCCTAAGTTCCTGTTTTCTTCCTGAATTCTGGCCACTCTCCAGAATAGCCTCATAGTTTTGTGTCCAAGATACATACCACCCCCAAGCTCTGTGACATGGCCATGTACTTGATAGCTATAGGAAATGGGAACATCTTAGAAAACTCAGACATCATTGTGACCAGTAAACGCTCAGTGAAGAAGCCATATTTTGGTTCATTTGCTTACCTATTGTTCTGTTGCCCTGAATGTCAGGAAGGTCTTTGCCTCAGGCCACCCCTTTGTGAAGCCTGAATAAAACAGTTTTAAAATGGAAATAAATGGGAATAACTTGTGGTTCTTTGCTTTGGAAAGGGATGTGCTTGAATCAGCCTCCTAGCCCTGTATGAGGTTGTGGCTTAAATTTTCAGCACATGATGGATCTAAAGATAGATACCATGTGTGCAATCAAAACCATAATGGCAAAAATTCAGTAATTGTGGATGAGTCTCTTGCCTTCCTCTGTTAGGTACCTGACCTCTATCAAGTGAGACAGGGATCCTTTTGGTCAAATGAGTTTTTCAAAGTCCTGCAGAGGTGCTTGTGTTTTCTCGTGACTCCAAATCACGTAAAAAAATCTATACCTGAGAGTCAATAGTGCTCAAATTGGAGAAGCAGAGCAGTATTAACGGCAGGCCTATTTGATCACTTCTGGTTCACAGGAAGGGTGTCCAGGCCACCCTGACTTTAGGCAAATGAGGGGCAAGGGAGAATATTTTGGACACTGTCTTGGGATGCGTCCCGCATGGAAACCTCCAGCCAGAGTTTATGATGAGTGTCTATATTTAACAAGATGAGGGCCATGTGGGAGTGTTTTGGTTTTAATTGTGGTCATTCGTGTGGCGGTTGGAAGAGATGACTTTATCCAAATGGGCTTGAACTATGGTGTCATTCCCCTTAGAGACTGAGTTCTGGAACTTACCTCAGAGAAATATTGCCATGAATTGTGTTGGGATTTAGGAGGCCACGCATGAGAGTCACCCTTGGAAACTGAGATCTAGGCCCAGTGTCGCTTTCCACAGAGCACTGGGAATCTCAGGAGGATATCACACAATTTTATTCTGAAAAACTTGTCAGACATATTTGATAGTCAAAACACACATGGACCTCAATTGTAGACCTCAATGGGCCTTGCTTCATGTGACCTTTTGGCCACTCTTTGGGAAGCCTTGCCTGTGAGAGTTCTCCAGAGCTTTCATTGAAATGAGCTTCCTCACCATTAAATAATTTCTGAATGAATTGAAACCCACAGTGTCTCCAACTTCATCCTTGAAAATTGGCTAGATAAATACCATGAAATTTTTGAAATTTCCTTGACCAGGTGGCACTGGAGAACATTTGGATGTCCAGTTGCTGATCATGAGTGTACCAGACAGTGTGTTGATTGCCTGGTTTTCATGAAAATGGTGTAGAAAAGAGATGCCAGTCATTTGAAGCCTGTTGAGTAATGGGCCCAGAGCGGGGGTGAGCAAGTGTGTGATAAAACATCTGTGGTGGGGTCATGTGGATCTGCCATTGGCTTCCAAATGGCTTGAGACTGACATGGTGCAGCCAGCAGATCCTGTATGTAAAGACATCTGGTTATATAGAGAGGTTTCAGGGCAATGTTCAAAATCAGGTTTCTATGGTCAAGGGAGCAACCTATGTGGTATACAAGCCCTGTTGGTGCATTCTCCTGCAGACCCTGACCCACCACACGTGAAAGAACTTCCTCCAGCCCTTTGTCCCAGTTGAACTCCTTGTATTTCATGAAGCAAATACCAAACTCCGAGTGCAGTATCAAGAAACGTTTTGAAAAGTGGAGGATGACCTAATGGCTTAGCAGTCTACATGGGGAGACACTTAGACCCAGTGGCCATAGTTTACCTACAAAGAGAGAAATCAACACTGCTGCTTCATGTTCATTGGAGAATTATAAACCATGTCCTCCAGGTCACAGATGTGCAGACCAAGCTTTGATTGTCTCACTAGAAAGGAAGCTAAAGCTCCTGACAACAACATATATTTCAAGTGCCCAACCTAGAGGCAGTTTCTCCAGAAGTCTTTAGGCTGGTAAATCTCCATGTTTGTGGACATTTTACACTGTCCCTTACTTTTGGAAACTCCTCTACCAACTCCAAGGTTGTGAACTCCTGAACATTTTTCATTTCAGATATGCATTCAAAGATTGTCTAACTCTTCTCCTCTAAATGTGTCTTACTTGGGGTGAAGGTAATGTCAAGGCATTGTTCTGAATGAGAGTGGGAAAATTTTTGTGTAGCACACATTTGCATACACATTGATTCATTTTACAATTTTCCATTTGAAATACTGAATTCTTGACACTAACTCATACCCTACTAGACTCTGACTACTAATCCTAATATGATGGAGAAAAATACCCAAACAGAATGAAAATACAAGCAGTTTACAGCAGGCATGGTGTATTGTTGGACTTCCTTTTTGCATGATAGAGGGTAGGTATTCTAAATCTACTCAATTTTTAATTGAAATAGTCCTCCATGTGTTTTTAATGTTAACACATATGTAAATTCCTGTCTTCCTTTCTATGTAGCCTACTCAGCACATGTATTTTTATATGCAAATATAGAATCCTACGTGGTCTCACACGTACATTTTTTTGAGTTGGCTGACTGGGCAGAAACAAGTTGTGAGAAGAGATCTCGTAAACGCTGGTGGAACTGAAAATTAAAACTATGGGTGAGCTTCCCAGTAGAACAATTTATACATAAATCCATGTTCAGTAAAATAAATATATTTTCATCTGTGGATGATATATATTACTGATAAATTACGTTTGGCATATATATTGATACTTTTTAATGTATTTTTGTGTTTTTCTGTATATATATATATATATATATATATATATATATATATATATATACACACACACACACACACACTCTCCAGATTTTATAAAATATGAAATATATGTCTCTTATATACACTCCATCAATTCATTCATGTTCATGTATGTGGATTTATAATCAACTTTTCACAAGATTATTCTCAGAAATATTCATCTACCTGAAATACATATTTGTTTCCCAGTATGAGAACTAACTTCAATCAATGGTGCTTACAAATCCTAATATTTCTACAGTAACAGACCCAGTTTAACATCAATGCAAGTAGATTCCTATGGGACTTAATGTCTATTTTGACCTTTATTTTAATTCAACACTGGTACATTAGTATTTCTTCAGTTTTTGCACATCATAGGACATATATTTCATCCACAAGTTAGCAAATTAATAAGAATTTGTTTCACTTCCTGCTTCAGAACACATGAATTCTTCCATGTTACTTGACTGGTCTTTTCATGAGACTTCTTTCCAAACACATTATTTTCGATTTCCATAATCAATTTTGAAGCTAAACTCACACACTCTTCATGATAAACTATAACATTAATATTACCATTAGATGTAAAACTGGTTGGAATGAATGTATGCATATCAATATAAAATTTCCTGTATATTTTCACATTTCAATTCAATCCATTATTTAAAGTTGGAACCAGTTATGTTATTTATTCACTGTATTGTCTATTAATGCATTATCTCTATATTCATAAACACAGTGTACACCTATTTGTCCCCCCATTACTAATTTGTACCTCTTCAAAATATTGCTCCCAGAAATGGTGGAAGAAATACTGATGTCACCTTATCTATATATACATTTTATCACAGTAATATTCTGGACACAAAAAGCAAAGGTCAAACTCATGATTGTATCAAAGCCTAAATGGAAAGTGAGCATGGATTACCAAAAACAACCATGTCCTGGTTACCTAATGCTCTCAAATGTCAATCCTATTGATGACTACATATTTGTTTCTTCCTAAGATTATATATTCAACCTCAAGCCTGTTGGAAATGTCTAATTCTATCACTCACTTTACACTTTGCCTGATTTCCTAATATCTCTATTGATATCTGCTTTCCTACATATTTTCCCTAGTTCATCATTGTGACTCATACTTCACATATGCTGACATTTACATTCACTCTCTACCCGAAACTCTATTGCTAAAGAACTTTTGGTCCAAATCCTATACACATTCTTCTTTATAAACCTACTGACTATCTTACTAATCCTACTGACTATCACTTTTTAACTCGATGTTCTCTTCAACAATCAATCATTCAAGGTAAAAGGTCCTATGCCATTTTATATCAATTAATCTGAGACACATGTGCAGAACATAATTCAAACCTAAGTATCCCACTCAAGGGCCCAATGCCCTTCTGGCTTCATATCTTACCTACATTTCTGTTTTCATACTTATATTTCACCTATATATTCTTGTAAATATCACAGGTTCCCAATACCATTATTCATCCGGCAGAGAGATTCCTAACCCAAATCGAACATGTTATTAACCCTAAATATACACTGTTACCTCAATCTAACTTTACAGAAGAGGAGGGACAGAGTTTCTCTTTAAATACCGGAATGTAGGGAATCTTCCACCTGCTGAGAACATCCAAGGTCCATGTAGAAATAATCCCTGGAGAAGATGTAGGCAGCTGTGAAGTTCCCGAGAGAGCAAAAGTCATCTTCCATGGCAAACAACCTGGTGAGGATGAAGGGATGTGTCTGTATCAGCCTCTATCAACTTAATGTAGAGAAGATAGACCAAACCAGGCCTGTGTGAAGAGGTGTTCCCAGGTGTCTATGGTTGATATACCATTCTAACTTTTGAAAGTGTTACAGGAAGTAGGAACAGCCTCCATCTCATGGGCCCTTAGAAGTAACTATTTGGACAAAGTTGTTGCCAAAGCAGTGACCTCATTCAGTTTCTGAAGGAAGTGACCTCACCTCTCTTCCTTTGTGATGGAACTCTCTGAACTTGGGATCCAGGAAGAATGGCACCCAGAGCCAGTCGCAGTCCCAGGCCCAGTGGTCTCACTTGCTTCAATTTACCAAGGACAGAGTCAGTCTTTCTTAGTGCCTACAGATGTGAGGATGTTCAAATGCCAGAAAAGCTCTGAAGAGGGGCCTTTCCTGAGAAAGCAGGTAGTGGCTCACCCATGGCTAATGACAACTTCACAGAATTGGCCAAGGAGACCAGATTTGAGACAGGACAGGCCATTTCGGGGGAATATAGTATGGCCCACCATTCAGAGGACACTCTGGGTAATCACAGAACTACTTGGAGCAAAGGTGGTGCCTTTGTGGGTGTGGGTGTATGTTCATGGTCTTGTCTCATGTTCTGAGAATAGGTAGGAAAGACTGTTTGTTTGGATTGGCGTGGACTGTTTCTAGTTAGTCGTTTTGCAATGCGAGTGCTTCTATGTCTGTGTATCCCACTGTGTCCGTGGTTGTAGACATTAGAAATAAGAATGCATCAAAGGATGTGTCCTGTCTAGTAGAAAGCTTCCCAGCATTCATCTTGCCCAATTTATAAATGGACTGTGGCTTTTGTTATCAAAGGGCAACACCTGATATCTTCATAAGTTTCTGTTTTCTTTCTGAATTCTGGACACTCTGCAGAATAGCTTCATGGTTTTGTGTCCAAGATATTTACCACCTGAAAGCTCTGTTATATGGCCATGTAGTGGGTAGCTAGTGTGACCAGGAAAGTCTCAGTGGAGAAACCCTGATTTGGGCTTTTTGCTTACCTATTGTTCTGTTGCCCTGAATATCAGGAAGGTATTTACCACAGGCCAATTCTTTGTGAAGCCTGAAGAAAAAAGTTTTCAAATGGAAATGAATGGACATCACCTGTAGCTCTTTGCTTAATTGCTTTGGAAATGGATTTGTCTGAAACAGCCTCTTGGCCCTGTGTGAGGCTGTGGTTAGATTCTCAGCACCTGATGGATTCCATGTGTTCATCCAAAACCAAAATGATCAAAAGAGCAGTCATTGCGGATGAAGTCTCTTGCCTTCCTCTGTAAGGTTCCTGACCTCCATCAAGTGAGAAGAGGGATTCTTTGGGTCAAATGCATTCTTCAAAGCCAAGGAGAGGCAAGCCCAAAGGTGCTTGCATTTTCTCATGCTTCCAATTCACATAAAGAATCTAAACCCCACAGTCAGTCGTCCTCAAATTGGAGAAGCAGAGCAGTATTAACGGCACACTATTTGATCACTCCAGGTTCACAGGAAGGTGTTCAGGCCACCCCGACTTTAGGCAAATGAGGGGCAAGGGAGCTAACTTTGGACACTATCTTGTTCTGCATCCCTCATGGAAACCTCCAGCCATAGTTTATAATGAGTATCTATATGGAAGAAGATGAGGGCCTTGTGGGAGTGTTTGGGTTTTAATTTTGGAAGTTTGTGTGGCGGTTGAAAAAGATGACTGGCTCCACCTGGTCTTGAACTCTGGTGTGATTCCCCTTAGAGACTGAGTTCTGGAACTGACCTCAGAGAATTATTGCCATGAGTTGTGTTGGGATTTTAGGAGGCCATGAATGACAGTCGCCCTTTGAAACTGAGATCTGTGCCCAGAAAGGCTTTCCACAAGGCACGAGGAATCTCAGCCAGAATATCACATGATTTTATTCTGAAAGACTTGGCAGCCATAGTTGAGAGGCAAAACACACATGATCTCACATTGCAGACCTCAATGGGCCTGGCTTCATGTGACCTTTTGGCTACTCTTTGGGAAGCCTTGCCTGTGAGTGTTCTCCAGAGCTTTCATTGAAATGAGCTTCCTCAACATTTAATGGTTCCTGAGTGAATTGAAAATCATAGTGCCTCCAACTTCATCCTTGAAAAATGGCTAGAGAAATACCATGGAATTTTTGAAATTTTCATGACCAGGTGGCACTGGAGAACTTTTTGATGTCCAGTTGCTGATCATGAGTATACCAGACAGTACCTTGATTGACTGCGTTTCTTAAAAATGGTGTAGAACAGAGATGCCAGTAAGTTGGAGCCTGCTGAGTAGTGGGCCTAGAACAGTGGTGGGCAGGTGTGTGATAAAACATCTGTGTTGGGGCCATGTAGATCTGCCATTGGCTTCCAAATGGCTTGTAACTGACATGGTGCAGCAAGCAGACCCTTATATGTAAAGGCATCTTGTTATATGGAGAGGTTTCAGGGCAATGTTCAGAATCAGGATGCTATGGACAAGGGGTCAAACTATGTGAAATAGAAGCCTGACTGGTGCATTCTCCTGCAGACCCTGAGGCACCACATGTGACAGAACTCCCTCCAGCACTCTGACCAAGTTGAACTCCTTGTATTTGTGAAGCAAATAACAAACTCCCAGTGCTCTTCTAAGAAAAGTAGAGCATGATCAATTAGCTTCACAGTCCACACAGAGAGACCCTTAGACTCCAGTTGCCACAGTTTACCTACAAAGTGAGAATTCAGCACTGCTGCCTCATGTTCATTGGAAAATAAGATACCATGTCCCCCAGGTCACATAGATGCAGACCAGTTTTGATGCTCTCACTATAGAGGAAGCTAAAGCTTCGGACCACAACATACATTTTAAGTGGCCAAACTCAGAGGCAGTTTCTCAATATGTCTTTAGGCCTGCAGAGCTCCATGTTTGTGGAGTGTTTACCCTGTCCCTTACTTTTGGAAACTCCTCTACCACCTCCAAGCTTGTGAACACCGAGAATATTCCATTCCAGATATGTATTCACAGATTTTCTAACTCTTCTCCTCTAATTGTGTCTTATTAGGGGAGAAGGTAATGTCAAGGCATTGTTCTGAATGAGAGTGGGAAGATTTTTGTATCACACATATTTGCAAACACAATGGGTTTATTTTCCTATTTTCTATTCGAAATACTGAATCTCTGACACTAATCCATAACCTACTAGACTCTGACTACTAATCCTAATATGATGGAGAATAGTAACCCTAACAGAATGGAAATACAAACAGTTCAGAGAAGGCATGGTGTATACTTGGACTTCCCTTTTGCATTATATGGGGTTGGAGTTATAAATATAGTCAATGTTTATTGAAATATTTCTCCATGTGTTTTTAACATTAACAAATATGTGAATTCCTCTCCCATTTCTCTGTCACCTATTCAGCACATGTATTTTTATATGCTCATATAGAATACTACCTGGTATCACACAGATTTTCTTCTGAGGTGGCTGACTTGGCAGATAGAAATTGTGAGAAGAGATCACTCCTCCTAAACCCTTTTGGAACTGAAATTTCAACCTATGGGTGAGCCTCCTAGTTGAACAACATTATACATAAATCCATTTTCAGTAAAATGTATTTTTTTGGATATGTGAAGGATATATATTTCATTTTGAATTTCGATTGGCATATATATTGCTACTTTTTAATGTCTGTGAGTGTGTTTCTGTGTGTGTGTGTATATATATATATATATATATATATATATATATATATATATATATCACTCTCCAGATTTTTCAAAATATGAAATATATGTGTCTTATTATACACTCCCTAAAATCATTCATATTCACGTATGTGGATTTATAATCAACTTTTCACAAGATTATTCTCAGAAATTCAGATTATTCATTCACCTGAAATACATATTTGTTTCCTAATACTGAAAACTAACTTCAGTAAATGCTGCATACAAAGCATAATATTTCATCATTGCCTGATGGCCACGAATAGAGTGCATCACACCCAGTGTAACGCGCCACTGCACAGGTGAATAACGAGATAGAACCACAAAAAACTATCTTGTTAAGAACTTACAGCAAAATGGGGGTGCACCAAAACCTATAAGAAAGATTTTTAGCACTGAGATCTGGTAATTGCGTCTGAAAAACGAGCCAAATGTGCAACCGGAGATCCGGTCTGACTGATCCTCAAAACAATAGAGTGTCTGGGTTCCAATAGACACCCTCCACACCCAACAAATGACAGGCCCAGAATACAGATTGAACTGCAGAGAAGCATCACTCAGGGGAAATCTAGTCTAGCAGGAGAAACCAGGACTAGCAGGAGAAACCAGGGGACTAGAGGCCAGGCTCTTCTGACTGGGAAGCTGGAGAACACAGAAGCGCAGGTGACAGTCCACCTGCTGTCCGCGTGACTGGGCGTCTGGAGAACACCGGCGCACAGGAGACCGACTGCGCCACTGGGTGGCTAGTGATTGCCCACCCGCCAGTGACCTAGAGCTGAAACCAACTGGAGACAGTCCAGTTCCATCCCCGTATTCGAACATTTCGGCAAGGAGCCTGGGCCCGCCAAAGCAGAGGGGTGACGTCACTGGAGCTCGGCCTTCGGAATTCCCTACAAGTGGAATCCACTTTAGCAGGCATAGTCTACCAACACAAAGGAGAGACAACAGAGATACACAACACCGAAACAAATCTATAGAATAAAACAGAAACACAGCAATCAAATAGAGCTGGAAAGTAACATGAGCATCATGAAAAAACAAGGGAAAGAAAGGAGTACAAACAATGCAGGACAACTTAATTCTACAGGAGGACCTAGAAGCATCAGAAACAGGGATAGGGAAAGAACTTAAGGCATTCCTAACTCAGATGGAAAGGAATATTAGAGAAGACATGAGGCAGCAAGTCCAAGCAATAAAAGTATATTTTGAAAATGAATTAAACAAACAAACTCAAATGGCAAACAACGAGCTTTACCAGGAGATAGAGATCTTAAAAGAAATCAAACAGTAATACTAGAAATGCAGGAAAGTATTAACCAAATTAAAAACTCAAACGAGAATATTACAAATAGACTAGATCAAGCAGAAGTCAGAATATCAGATAATGAAGACAAAGTTTATCAACTTGAAAAGAATATAATCAACACAGAAAAGAGGCTTAAATCCCACTAGCAATCTATTCAAGAGATATTGGATGTCATAAAAAATGAGAGTCATTGGGATAGAAGAAGGCATAGAGATTCAAACCAAAGGAATGGAGAACATATTAAATAAAATAATTCTAGAAAACATCCCAGAGATGAAAGATGGATCGGATTGTCAAATCCTGGAAGCCTACAGGACCCCAAACATTCAAAATCATAATAGACAAACTCCAAGACATATAATTATGAAGATAGCCAACATACAGAACAAGGAGAGAATATTAAACACTATAAGAGAAAGGAGGCAGATTACATTCAGGGGAAAACCAATTAGGTTAATGACTGATTTTTCATCACAGACTTTGAAAGCGAGAAGATCCTTGAACAATGTATTTCAAATGCTGAAAAATAATGGATTCCAACCAAGAATACTGTATCCAGCAAAATTAAGGTTCAGATTTGAAAACGAAATTAAAGTCTTTCACAATAAACAAAAGCTAAAAGAATTCGCAGCCAGAAAACCAGCACTGCAAAGCATTTTGAGCAAAATACTACAAGAAGAGGAATTGATAAATAGTGCCGAAAACTAACAGCAGGAGGTATCTCAATAAAGGGGGAGGAAAATAACCAAAAAAGTAAAAACTAGCCAAACTAAAACATAATAAATAAATAAACATGATTGGAAGAACAAATCATATTTCAATTGTAACCTTAAATGTTAATGGATTATATTCACCAATCAAGAGAATGGGCTAGTAACCTGGATCAAAAAAAATAAATCCAACAATATGCTGCCTTAAGGAGACTCATATGATAGGAAAAGACATACACAGGGTGAAGGTAAAAGGTTGGGAAAAATCATACCACTCACATGGCCCTCAGAAGCAAGAAGGAGTGGCCATACTCATGTGGAATAAAATCAACTTCAAACCTAAGTTAATCAAAAGGGGAAAAGAAGGGCACTATATTCTGTTAAAAGAAACCATCCACCAACAAGACATAACAATTATGAATTTGTATGCACCAAGCAATGGAGCTGCAATGTTCATAAAACAAACTCTCCTCAAGTTCAATAGCCAAATAGACTACAACACAATAATTATGGGTGACTTCAAGACACCACTCTCGGCATTAGACAGATTCTCTAGACAAGAACTGAATAAAGAAACTATCAAACTCAACATCACAATTTGTAACCTAGACTTGAACGACATATATAGAATATATCAGCCATCATCAAGTGGATACATGTTCTTCTCAGTTTCACATGGATCCTACTCAAAGATAGACCATATATTATGCCATAGGGCAATTCTTAGTAAATATAAAAGCATGGAGATTATACCATGCACTATATCTGATAATAATGGAATGAAACTGGAAATCAATGATGAAAGAAGGAAGGAAAAACCCTACATCACATGGAAAATGAACAACATGCTACTGAATGATCAATGGGTTACAGAAGACATAATGGAGGAGATAAAAAAAATTCTTAGAGACAAATGACAATACAGACACAACATACCGGAATCGATGAGACACAATGAAAGCAGTTTAAGAGGGAAGTTCATTTCTTGGAGTTCTTTCCTCAAAAAAAGAAAAAAATCAACAAATAAATGAACTCACACTACACCTCAAAAACCTAGAAAAGGAAGAGCAAAACAACAGCAAATGTAGTAGAAGACAAGAAATAATTAAATTTAGAGCAGAAATCAACAAAATTGAAACAAAAAAAAATTTAAAAATTTGATAAAACTAAAAGTTGGTTCTTTGAAAAAATAAATAAGATTGACAGGCCCACAGCCATGCTAATGAAGAGAAGAAGAGAGAGAACTCAAATTACTAACATACGGGATGAAACAGGCAATATCACAACAGACACTACAGAAATACAGAAGATAATTAGAAAGTATTTTGAAACACTATATTCCAATAAAATAGAAGATAGTGAAGATATCGATGAATTTTTTAAGTCATAAGATCTGCCCAGATTGAGTCAGGAAGACACACGCAATTTAAACAGACCAATAACAAAGGAAGAAATGAAAGAAGCCATCAAAAACTACCAACCAAAAGAAGCCATGGACCGGATGGGTATACAGCGGAGTTCTACAAAACCTTTAAAGAAGAATTAATACCAATATTTTTCAAGCTATTTCAAGAAAAACAAAAAGAAGGAGCTTTTCCAAATTTATTCTATGAGGATAAATCACCCTGATCCCGAAACCAGACAAAGACACTTCAAAGAAAGAAAACTACAGACCAATATCTCTAATGAACTTCGATGCAAAACTTGTCAATAAAATCCTGGCGAATCGAATACAAAAGCATATAAAAAAATTGTGCACCATGATCAAGTAAGATTCATCCCTGGGATGCAAGGCTTGTTCAATATACAGAAATCAATAAATGCCATTCACCACATCAATAGACATAAAGACAAGAACCATATGATCATCTCAATAGATGCAGAAAAAACATTTGACAAAGTTCAGCATCACTTTATGTTCAAAACACTAGAAAAACTAGGGATAACAGGAACTTACCTCAACATTGTAAAAGCTATATATGCTAAACCTCAGGCTAGCATCATCCTAAATGTGGAAAAACTGAAGGCATTCCCTCTAAAATCTGGAACAAAACAGGGATGCCCTCTATCACCACTTCTATTCAATTTAGTTCTTGAAATACTAGCCAAAACAATTAGACAGACAAAAAAAATTAAAGGCATAAAAATAGGAAAAGAAGTATTCAAATTATCGCTATTTGCAGATGTCATGAAAATATATTTAACAGACCCCAAAGGGTCTACAATGAAACGGCTAGAGTTAATAAATGAATTCAGCAAAGTGGCAGAATATAAAATTAACACGCATAAATGAAAGGCATTCCTGTATGTCAGCAACACAACTTCTGAAATGGAAATGAGGAAAACCACTCCATTCACAATATCCTCAAATAAAATAAGATACTTGGGAATCAACCTAACAAAAGACGTGAAAGTTTTATATACTGAAAACTACAGAACCCTAAAGAGAGAGAGAGAAGAAGATCTTAGAAGATGGAAAAACAAAAGACCCAGAATAGCAAAAGCAACTCTAAACAGAAAATATGAATCTGGAGGTATAGTGATACCAGAGTTCAAACTGTACTAAAAGCAATAGTAACAAAAACAGCGTGGTACTGGTAACAAAATAGGCAGGTGGAACAATGGTACAGAATAGAGGACACAGAAACCAATCCTCAAAATTACAACTTTCTTATATTTGAAAAAGGGGCTAAAAGCATGCAATGGAAGTAGGATAGCATCTTCAAACAATGGGGTAGGGAAAATTGGGGAAAGGTGGGGCAAGGGAGAGAAGTGAACAACAGCAGATGAGGTAGAGAAAGAAGATGGGAGGGGATGGGAGGGGTATAGTAGGGAATAGTAGGGGATAGGAAATGTAGCAGAATACAACAGTCACTAATATGACATTATGTAAAAATGTGAATGTGTAACCGATGTGATTCTGCAACTCGTATTTGGGGAAAATTTGGAGTTCATAACCCAATTGAGTCAAATGTATGAAAGATGATATAGGATGAGCTTTGTAATGTTTTGAACAACCAATAAAAAATAAATAAATAAAGGTTTAAAGTTGAGTGGGAAGAAATCAGCTAAAAAAGAGTTGAGATGCATTCATTTTGCTAAGCAGAAACTTTGTTTTGTGTACTTGTAACTATCACAAATTTATTTTACCAGAAAACTGGCTTTTAAAAATGCACATAATTGAGATTAAAGGATAATCCACTTACCTTCAAGAAAAACTCATAGCATTTCCTATATTTTTCATATTTTATTTTTTTGTGAATATTTTGACATGGTCCAGGTCTAGACTTAGGCTATTCTTCCAGAATACTACCTCATCTGACAAGTTGGTACAATGTGTTGAATTGTTCTTTTCATCTTTTGTTTAATAGTTTCTAGATGATAATGTGTATTTTTCCATATGTTTGTTTGGACATACATACCCAACTCTATCTTTGCATTTTCTGTTTTACTGGGGAAGAGACTCATCAAAAGCTCTTTATTATATGTATCAACAATCAAACATTTAGAGCATGCAATTATACATAATTTTGCATGAAAATATTTTTGTACCATTTTTATAAAGATTTAGAATTATTAATACTGTCCCTACTGTAATTAGTAACTCCTTACAAAAAGAATTAATCAATTGACTTTATATCAATTATGAATATGAAAATTACTAAAATAAGTATTTGGCAATTAATATGCAATTGATAGAAAGTGAAATCACAAGAAAGCCATTTAAAATGTCAGTGCATATGGTCCTTAAATAATAGGTTGTTCAAAAAAAAATTCTCTAATTCAAAAGAGTTAATATGCCATATTACAGCTAAATGTGATATAAAAACCTTAAATTATCAGTATTGATAAATAAGAATGATACCTGTTTACTTAAATATGTTTATTTGATTTTCACTGTAAGATGTTAATTCTGGAAGACTTGAGAATTAAGAAAGACTTGGTCTATATTATTTCTAACAGGCTAATCAAAGTACTTTTAAATATATATGTATATATATATTATATATATATATATATATATATATATATATGTAACACATATGCATGAATATAGATACATATGCATAATAAATGTATTGTAATATATTTATCAGGTGGTTATAATTTTTAAATTTTCTCAAGAAAAGAATGACTATAAAAAACAGTTTTAAATGTAAATTTCATAGCATAGTACTGTTTGTAATGCTATGAGAGAAAAATACTTATGGAGGGAAAATGAAAAAGGAAGAGAGAGAAGGGGGAAAATGAGGAAGAAAGTGAGTAAAGAAGAGGGAGAGGAGTGTTTGATGAAAAGATAAAAGTGGAGGGCCTGGGTTTGTGACTCAGTGTTAACATGCTTGTCTAGCATGTGTGAGGCAGTGGGTTATATTCTCAGCACCACATACGAATAAATAAAATGAAGGTCTATCAACAACTGAAAAAATAAAAAAAGGAGAAATATTACCAAAATTCCAAGATTTTATGAATGTTAAATACAAAAAATTATGTTGCATAGCCTTATGTAAATTCTAGACTCCCCAAAATAATCATTAAATGCTAGATTATTAGTGTTATAACTAAAAATCCATTGCTCTTTCTTCTACATTCTGTGGCATGCTAGTGCTAAAATAAATTGTATTATAACACCAAAATAAAATTCTAATATTTATACAGTAACTGACCCAGTTTAACATCAATGCAAGAAGATTCCTATGTGATATAATGTGTATTTTGACGTTCATTTTTATTCAACACTGGTACATTACTATTTCTCCAGTTAATGCACATCATAGGATGTATATTTCATCCACAATTTAGCAAATATATACACATTTGTTTTGCTCTCAATCACTTTTGCTTCAGAACACATGTATTCCTCCATGTTTCTTGACTTCTCTTTTTGTGACACTTCTTTCCAAACACATTATTTTCGATTTCCATTATCACTTTTGAAGCCAAACTGACACACCCGTCATGATAAAACATAACACTAATATTACCATTAGATGTAAAACTGGTTTAAATGAATGATTGTACATCAATATAAGATTTCTTGTATACTTTCAGATATCAATTCAATCCATTATTCAAAGTGAAACCAGTTATATCATTTATTCACAGTATGGTCTATTCATGCATTGTCTATATATTGATAGACACATGGTACACCTCTGTGTACTCCCAACAATAATTTCTATATCTTCAAAATATTGCTCCCAGAAATGGTGGAAAAAATATGCATGTCAACTGATCTACATATACATTTTATCACAGTAATATTCTGGACACAAAATGCAAAGGTCACACTTATGACTGTCCCAAAGCCTAAATGGAAAGTGAACATGGATTACTAAAAACATCCATGTCCAGGTTGCCTAATGCTCTCAAATGTCAATCCTATTGGTGATTACATATGTGTTTCTTCCTAAGACTACATTTTCAATCTCACCCTGTTGAAACTGTCTAAACCTCTCACTCATTTTATAATTTGCCTGATTTCCTACTCTCTATTCACATCTGCTTTCCTACTTTTTTCCTAAGTTCATCATTGTGACTGACTCTTCACATGTGCTGACATTTATATTCAATCTCTACCAGAAACCCTATTGCTAAAGAACTTTTGGTCCATATTCTATACTCAATCTTCTTCGTAATCCTACCGACTATATTCCTAATCCTAGCAAAAATCCCTTTTTTAACTGGATGCTCTCTTCTACATTCAATCATCGAAGGTACAAGGATCTATGCCATTGCATATCAATTTATCTGAGACATATGTGCAGAACATAATTCAAAGCTAAGTATCCCACTCAAAGGCCAAATTCCCTTCTAGGATTCAAATCTTACCTAGATTTATATTTCAATACTTATATTTCACCTATATTTTCATGTAAATATCGCAGGTTTCCAATAACATTGTTCATCAAGCAGAATGATTCCTAACCCATATTGAACATGTTATTAATCCTAACCATACACTGTTCCTCAATCTAACTTTACAGAAGAGCAGAGACAGAGTTGGTATTACAATACAGGAATGTATGGATCTTCCACCTGCTGAGAACCTCAAAGGTCCATGTAGAAATAATCCCTGGAGAATGTGTAGGATGCTATGAACGACCTGAGAGGGCAAAAGTCATCTTCCATGGCAAAAAAACATGGTCAGGATAAAGGGTTGTGTCTTAATCAGAATCTCTCTTCTTAATGTAGAGAAGATGGACCAAACCAAGCCTCTGTGGAGAGCTGTTCCCCAGTACCTATGGTTGATATACCATTCTAACTTATGAAAATGTCAGAGGAAGTAGGTGCAGCCTCCATCTCATGGGACCCTTGGAAGCATCTGTTAGGACAAAGTGGTTGCCAAGGCTGTGACCTCATTCAGTTCCTGAAGGAAGTGACCTACCTCACTTTCTTGGTGATGGAATCTCTGAACTTGGGATCCAGGAAACCAGGCACACAGAGCCAGTCCCAGTACCAGTCCCAGTGGTCTCACTTGTTTGGATTTACCAAGGACAGAGTCAGTCTTTCTTGGTACCTACTGATGTGAGGATGGCCAAATGCCAGAAAAGCTCTGAAGAGGGGCCCTTCCTGAGAAAGCAGAAAGTGGCTCACCAATGGATCCTCACAACTTCACAGAGTTGGCCAAAGAAAACAGATCTGAGACAAGACAGGCCATTTTGGGGTAACATAGTATGGCCCACCATTCAGAGGACACACTGTATAGTCACAGACCTACTTGGGGAAAGGAGGTGCCTTTGTGGGTGTGGGTGTGAGTTTTTGGTTCTGTCTCATTTTCTGAGAATAGGTGGAAAAGGCGGGGTTTTTTTTGGTTTGGTGTGGACTCTTTATAGTAGGTCGTTTGACAAGGTGAGTGTTTCTTTATCTATGTATTCCACTGTGTCCATGGTTGAAGACATTAGAAAAGAGAATGCATCAAGGATGTGTCCTGTCTATTAGGAAGCTTCCCAGCATTCATCCTGCCCGATTAATTAATGGACTGTGGCTTGTCTTATAGATATGCAACACCTACTAAATTCCTAAGTTCAGGTTTTCTTCCTAAATTCTGGCCACTCTCCAAAATAGTCTTATGGATTTGTGTCCAAGATATGTACCCCTCCAAGCTCTGTGACATGGCCATGTACTGGATAGCTGAAGGAAATGGGAGCATCTCAGAAAACACAGATATCAGTGTGACCAGTAATGTCTCAGTGGAAAAACCCTTCTTTTGGCCTTTTGCTTACCTATTGATCTGTTGACCTGAATGTCAGGAGGTCTTTGCCTCAGTCCACCCATTTGGGAAGACTGATGAAAACTGTTTTCAAATGGAAATGCATGTGCATCACCTGTCGCTCTTTGTTTAATTGCTTAGGATAAGGATGTGTCTGATTCAGCCTCTTGGCCCTGTGTGATGCTGTGGCTTAGATTCTCAGCACCTCATGGATCTAAAGAAAGATTCCATGTGTGTATCCAAAACAAAAATGGTAAAAAACCACGCTGACTTTAGGAAAATAAGTGGCAAGGGAGCTCTTTTGAACACTGTCTTGGGCTGCGCCCCTCATGGAAAACTCCAGCAAGAGGTTATGATTAGTGTCTATATGGAAGAGGATGAGGGCCTTGTGGGAGTGTTTTGGTTTTAATTGTGTTTATTTGTGTGGTGGTTGGAAGTGATGACTGGGTCCACCTGGGCTTGAACTCTGGTGTGATACCCTTAGAGACTGAGGTCTAGAACTGACGTCAGAGAAGTATTGCCATGAATTGTGTTGGGGTTTTAGGAGGCCATGCATGAGAGTCGCTCTTGGAAACTGAGATCTTGGACCAGGGTAGCTTTCCACAGAACACTGGGAATCACATGATTTCATTCTGAAAGACTTGGCAGCAATAGTTGAGAGTCAAAACTCACATGGACCTCATATTGTAGACCTCAATGGGCCTGGCTTCATGTGACTTTTTGGTCACTCTTTGGGAAGACTTTCCTCTGAGAGTTCTCCAGAACTTTCATTGAAATAAACTTCCTCAACATTTAATGGTTCCTGAATAAATTTAAACCCACAGTGCCTCCAACTTCATCCTTTAAAAATGGCTAGATAAGTACCATGACATTTTTTAAATTCCCATGACCAGATGGCACTGGAGTAACTTTGGATCTTATGCTGTTGATCATGAGTGTACAAGACAGTGCCTTGATTGACTTGGTTTCATGAGAATGGTGTAGAACAGAGATGCCAGTAATTTGGAGACTGCTGAGTTGGGGCCTAGAGCAGTGATGTGCAGGTGTGTGATAAAACATCTGTGTTGGGGCCATGTGGATCTGCCATTGGCTTCCAAATGGCTTGTGACTGACATGCTGCAGCCAGCAGACCCTTATATGTAAAGGCATCTTGTTATATGGAGATTTTTCAGGGCAATGTTCAGAATCAAGTTGCTATGGTCAAGGGGGCAAGCATGTGCGATAGAAGCCTGGTTGGTGCATTTATATGCAGACCCTGACACACCACATGTGACAGAAATCCCTCCAGCACTGTGCCCCAGTTGAAATCCTTGTATTTCAAGAAGCAAATACCAAACTCCAAGTGCAGCAGCAAGAAACACCACGAAAACTGGAGGATTACCAACTGGGTTCACAGTCCAAACAGGGAGACACTTAGCCCCAAGTTGCCACAGTTTACCTACAAAGAGAGAATTCAGAACTGCTGCCACATGTTCATTAGGAAAATAAGAAACAACATCCTCCAGGTCACATAGATGAAGACCCAGCTTTGATGGTCTCACTACAAAGAAAGCTAAAGCTTCTGACAACAACGTATATTTCAAGTGCCCAAACTCAGAGGCAGTTTCTCAAGAAGTCTTTAGGCAAGCAGAGCTCCATGTTTCTGGAGTGTTTACCCTTTCCCTTACTTTTGGAAACTCCTCTACCACCTTCAAGGTTGTGAACTCCTGAGCATTTTCCATTCCAGATATGTATTAACAGATTTTCTAATTCTTCTCCTCTAATTGTGTCTTACTTGGGGCGAAGGTAATGTCAAGGCATTTTTCTGGATGAGAGTGGAAAGATTTTTGTTTAGCATATGTTTGCATACACATTGGATTTCATTTTCCTATTTTCCATTTGAAATACTGAATCCCTGACACTAACCCATACTGTACTAGAATCTGACTACTAATCCTAATATGATGGAGAAAAAGAATCCTAACAGAAAAGAAATAGAAGCTGTTCAGAGAAGGCATGGTATATATTTGGACTTGCCTTTTGCAAGTAGGTGTTATAATTCTAGTCAATTTTTAATTGAAATAGTCCTCCATGTGTTTTTAAAGTTAACAAATATGTGAATTCCTGTCTCCCTTTCACTGTAGACTATTCAGCACATCTATTTTATATGCACATAAAGAATCCTACCTTTTATCACGTGTATATTTTTGTGCGGTAGCTGATTTGGCAGATACAAATTTTGAGAAGAGATCACTCCTCCTAGATGCTGTTGGAACTGAAAATTGAACCTATGGGTGAGCTTCCTAGGAGAACAACATTATACATAAATCCCTGTTAAGTAAATTGAATATTTTTAGATCTGTGAATGATGTATATTTCATGGCATATATGTTGCTACATTTTAAAATTTGTGTGTGTGTGTGTGTGTATACACACATACACACTCTCCAGATTTTTCAAAATATGAAATATATGTGTCTTATTTACACTCCCTAAATTCATTCATGTTCAAGTATGTGGATTTATAATCAACTTTTCACAAGATTATTTTCGGAAATATTCATCCACCTGAAATTCATATTTGTTTTCTATTACTGAAAACTAACTTCAGTGAATGGTGCATACGTATCCTGTTGATAGTCACAGCCGAAGGGGCCACAGCAAACTTCCAGGTGCCAGCAAACTTTCAGCTGCAGGCTGATGACTGGCTCACAGCGGCCTTAGCAACTTCTAGCTCATTGTCTCCTCTGTGGTGATGCTCATTGGAGATGCTCATTGAGATGTTTCCCCGACTTTCAGACTTCCAGCTTATGATTGGCTCACAGCAGCCCCAGCAACATCTAGCTGATTGGCTCCTCTGCGGTGATGCTTATTGGGCTGTTTCCCTGCCCATTCAGACCATGGAGCTGCTCATTGGGGGACTTTTTTGGCTCTGCCCACGTGACCCAGCCAATCTGCCTCAAGAGCAGGAGGATTGTGAGAAGTGGATAGAGGCTTTTGTGGGAGGGAGAGGCTTTTGGGAAGCTGGTGTTGGGAGTTGGGGTTCTGAGGATTTTTCCTGAGAGGCTGTTTTGCTTGGCGTGTGTGGTTCTAAAAATAAAGTTAGTTTCTTTTGACAAGTGGATTCTGATTGTGCCCAGCCAGACAGCGGCATTTGGTGGCTCATATGGGGAGCGACTGAGGGTAACTGATAAGGTAAACTGCTCGCTCTTGAGGGCAGGGCGAGAGGATGGGTAGCCATTTTATGATTCCTATTTTGTTTTAAGTTGCCTGTCCCTGGAGATGAGTGAGATGGAAGAAAAACTGCTCACATCTGAGGAAAAACTATTTGTGTCTGAGGAACAGATAGGGAAAAAGGCTATAATAATTTTTTGTTGTTCCATTTTTATTTCGTTCTATCTCTTTTTTTGTTTGGTGTTATCTTGTTGGTTTGTATTATAGTAGAAATATGGGATCAAAAATTAGTAAAAAACAAACCAAAAAAGTGTTAAGTAAATTGTTAGAGGAAGGAGGCATCCCAGTAAAATCAAGAGCAGTCATGGCAATTGTTGATACAATACAAAAATGTAGACCATGGCTTTTTAAGGAGGAGTTGTTAAATATATCACAATGGAACCATCATGGTGCAGATTTAAAAAGAATAGAAAAGAAAAGCCCAGGGATTCTGCCAGTTGGCACATTGCCATTGTGGACATTCATATCTTGTTTGCTTAGTTCAAAGCCTTCAGTTCAGTCAATGGTAGAGGAAGAAGAAGACATATTGATTCAAGTAAAACAGAAGGTGTCTCAAGTTAGTCAGACAGAAGAAAAAATTCAAGTAAAAGAGAAGGTCTCTCGAGCTAGTCAGATAGAGGAAACTATTCAAGTAAAAGAGAACGTCTCTCGAACTAGTCAGACAGAGGAAAAAATTCAAGTAAAAGAGAAGGCCTCTAAAGCTAGTTAGACAGAGAAAGAAAGTGTAAAACAGTAAAAAACATCAGGGGAAATTTACAACAGGAGACTGCTACTAACACCTTTCTATCACCAGATGACATAAGTGTCCAACTAACAAGGCCACTTTCTTATGCTGGGAGGCCCCCAACTCCCGCAGTTGATAGTTAGGATCCTGAGACAAGATCTCAAATATTAACATGCCCTGTATTTGAGGGAGGAGGGCAGCGTGTTTACCATGCTTTAAATTTCAAAACAGTGAAGCAGCTAAAAGAGGCTGTAACAACCTATCGTCCTCAAGCACCCTTCAATGTAATCATGGTCGAATCCATTAACAACTTGAACATGAAGCCAGTGGATTGGGCTAATATGTGTAATGTTGTGCTAAATGGAGGACAATGCATGTTATGGAAGGTTGCCAATGAGGAATGTTGAAAGGAGACAGCTAGGCGAAATGCAGGAGCTGGTTATCCTCAGAGAAATCTAGATATGTTGTTAGGAAAGGGACCTTATGAAGATCAGCCGCAGCAAATTGCATATGATCATGGTGTATGTGCAGAAATTGGTGTAGATGCAATTAAGGCATGGAAGACTTTACAAGAACATGGAGGTTTACAAGGTCAATTATCTAAGGTAATACAAGGAGCTAATGAACCTTATGCTGAATTTGTAGATAGGCTTATTCAAAGAGCTACCAGAGTTTTTGGGAATACAGAACAAGCAATGCCATTACTAAAACAACTGGCTTATGAGCAAGCGAATCGTTGTTGCAGAGATATCATTAGACCATGGAAAAATGAAGATTTAAACACATTGATTTAATTATGTAGAGACATTAATGAACAAGAGCAAGTCATGGCAGCTGCAGTAAAACAGGCTTTAGTTGCCAGATACATTAATGAACAAGAGCAAGTCATGGCAGCTACAGTAAAACAGGCTTTAGATGCCAGACCAAGAACATGCTACCAATGTGAAGAAACAGGACATTTTAAAAGGAATTGGCCCATAGAAGGAGGGTTTAACAATATTAGGTATCAAAGGAGTAGAATACCAGGTATTTGGCCACAATGCCATAGAGGGAGACATTGGGCTAATGAGTGCTGTTCTCAAACCACCATAGAGGGTACTCAATTATCAAAAAATGAACAAGGACCAGGTGTTTATCCACGATATCATGGAGAAAGGCATTGGGCTCAATTGCCAAATAAATGGACAGGGGGTTCCAATGCTCCGGGGCCCCAAACCACAAATATACAGAGCACTGGAGGAACCCAGCAACCCCAACAGGGTAGTGACCAGGACACATTGTCCATCAGATCCCTCATCAGACAAACCAGAGGGAGCACAGTGTTGGACATCTGCGCCTCTGCCAGATCAGTACTAACTCCAGAGATGGGAGTTCAAATCATTCCCACAGGGGTAAAAGGACCTCTTCCCAAAGGAACCATGGGCTTATTATTGGGATGCAGCTCTTCTACTCTAAAAGAACTTATGATAAGTCCTGGGGTGATTGATCCCGATTATGAAGGTGAAATAAAAATTATAGCCAGTTCTCCAAAGGACATATCAGTAATTTCACAAGGAGATAGAATAGCACAGTTACTAATAATACCCAGCCTATATGATAAATTTTCCAGTCGTACTGTAGAAAGATGTTCCAAGGGATTAGGCTCCACAGGTGTAGATTTGGCTATGCTTTCTTTAAATTTAGATTCTCGCCCCATGCTAAAACTAAATATTCAAGGGCATGAATTGAATGGGCTACTGGATACAGGTGCAGACATTAGCATCATCTCTCGTCAAGAATGGCAAAAACATTGGCCATTACAACAAGCCACTCAAACGCTTCAAGGCCTATAAGTGGCGACTAATCCCCATAGAAGTAAAATGGTATTAGATAGGAATGATCCTAAAGGATGTGAAGGAACTATACAGCCATATGAATTGGATCATCTTCCCATAAATTTATGGGGACGAGATGTCCTAGATCAATTAGGTTTGACATTAACAAATAACATCAACCAAAATGCAGCCACTATTATGACTAGACAAGGTTTTAGGAAAGAAAAAAGATTAGAAAAACAAGAATAAGTCATAGCAGCACCAATACAAATAGATCAAGGAACAGAGAGACATGGGTTGGATTTTCAGAAAGGGCCACTGAGACAATAAAAATTACCTGAAAATCAGAAAGACAGTATGGGTTCCTCAGTGGCCCCTGACTGAAGAAAAGATACAAGCAGTCCATGACCTGGTAAAACAACAATTAGCAGAAGGACATATACAACCGACTGTATATCCCCAAAATACTCCCATTTATGTCATCAAAAAGAAATCTGGTAAATGGAGACTATTGCAAGATTTTAGAGCCATTAATAATGAGATGGTTATTATGGGACCTGCTCAATCAGGGATTGTCTGCTTTGCCAATAACCTGGTATGTTTTAGTTATAAATATTAAATATTGTTTTTTTTTCAATTATAATTCATCCTAAGGATAGTCCAGGTTTTGCTTTTACTATCCCTGCACTGAATCATGAAGGTCCTGATCAGAGATATGAATAGAAAGTACTCCCTCAAGGGATGGCTAACAGCCCAACTATGTGTCATATTTATGTTAACAAAGTAATCCAGCCACTTAGAAATCAAAATTCTGAACACAAATATTTCACTATATGGATGATGTATTATTAGCACACAAAGCTAAAAACACATTGCTAGAAAGTTATGCCACACTTACAAACTTATTAAAAATTATAATGTAGAGATAGCAATAGATAAAGTACAATTAAATTTTCCAATTAATTATTTAGGAGTTCTGTTATCCTCAACCATGGTCAGTCCACCAAAAATTCAAATACGAGTAGATCAACTCAAATCACATAACGACTTTCAAAAGTTATTAGGAGACATTAATTGGATAAGGCCTTATCTAGGTATACCAACAGGAGAGTTGGGACCTTTATTTGATATCCTAAAAGGTCTATCAGATAAAAATTCACCCCGCATGTTAACACCTGAAGCAATAAAGGCATTAAAAATCAATGAAACATATATGGAAAATATGCATTTGGATAGAATTGATATAAGTTTGCCTTTATTATTTATTGTACTACCAACAAAAAATATTCCTACAGGAGTATTTTGGCAAGAAGGTCCATTATTATGGATACATTTATCTTATTCTCCTTACACTATTCTTACTAGGTATCCTGAGGCTTTAGGATAATTAATACTCAAAGGAATTAAAGCAGCAAAGGGAGTGTTTGGAATTTCTTCCAATAAAATTTTTACTCCATGTACTCTGAATCAAATTGATGAGTTAGCTAATGAGTTAAATACTTGGGCAATAATCATGGTCCAATCTAATGTTTCATTTGATAACCACTTACCATCTAACCCTTTATTGTCTTTTTGGTCATCGCATCCTGTAATTTTTCCAAAATTGAGAAGAAAAACACTTATCATGAATGCTTCAAATATATTCACTGATGTATCAAATAATGGTACAGCAGCAATAGTTATACCTGATAAAACTTATAAATTTTTAGTACCCAAACAATCAGCTCAAAAGGTAGAGCTTAATGCAGTATTACAAGCTTTTGAGATATTTAAATATTCTGTATTTAATTTATTTTCCGATAGTCAGTATATAGTTAATGCTATAGTATCCCTTAAAGTTGCTGGTAAGATTTCTCCTTTCTCTACTGTTTTCTCTTTACTTTCCAATATAAAAACTCTAATCTGGGACAGAAAAGATCTATTCTTTATAAGACATATCAGGGCACATCCAAAAAGAAGATGATTTGACTCAAGGCCTTATCAGCTGATATCCAAAATTCCAGTTTGACTATCCTTACATCTGAGATAGAACCAGGATGCTTTTTTCATTATCTATTTTATTATTGCCCTTTCCCACATTCTATTTTGTTTTTTGAGCTCATACAGACCTAGTTTAATGTTTTGCTGATCAGTTCTATTTTTTGACAAAAGAGTTTTTGAACATTGCAATGGAGATTTCACGTGTAAAAAGTTATAAGGCCTTTACTATTAGGTTATGTGTTGTATGTATTATATTATGTGTGCACACTTGTGTTTTGTGTTATATGTTTGAATGTTCGTATGTCCATATATGATATATGATGAGCGCTCATAAAAAAAATGGATCCAAATATTTTTTTATTCACATTATTTAAATGGTTTAATTTAAATTGGGTAAAGAGCTGTTGAGGTTTGTTTTAAAATTTGAAAAAAAAGGAGGTTAACAGATCTGTTTCCTTTCTTTCACCTTTCCTTTTCATTATATTTAATAATTATCTTCAAGACAATGTAAATAGTTAAGAAAATTGTTTTCTTTCAGTGCCTTCTGGAATGTTACATAATTTTTCTTTAGCCATTATTGCCAGAATTCCTATCTTCATCCCAGTGCTGGTGAAATCAAAGATAAAACCAATCTACAGCTTCTGCAATAGCCATCACTGAAATGCTTGCAGAACTTGCCTAGACACATTGAGAACTCTCCTGTATGCATTGTAAACTACCTGTTTGTGCAGCGACTTGTGGTAGTGTTCGGGTATATTTGCTGATGATGTCATCGGTGGTACAATTTTTCCAAAAGGAGCCGTCAATTGGCTTGGTGTATCTTCCTCTCTTCTGTGTGTCATTATCGTCCAGCTAATGTTTGGGGGCCATTAGAGGTGAGGCAAAGAACCTCACCACCACCCGGTGGTACAAAGACCTCTCCACAGGTGTTGCTGTAAACTGGACCGGTAGTCAGTGATGGGTAAGATCCAATTGCAATGGTACCAACTTAACGGGTAAGGACCATATGTACTATTGGACAACCTAAGGCAGGCACTGTCCCTAAGCCACATGTGTGTTGTTTAAACAGAAAGGGGGAGATGTTGAGAGCCACATCCGAAGGGGCCCCAGCAAAATTCCAGAAGCCAGCAAACTTCCAGCTGCTGGCTGATGATTGGCTCACAGCAACATCTAGCTGATTGGCTCCTCTGCGGTGATGCTCATTGGGCTGTTTCCCTGCCCTTTCAGACCACGGAGTTGCTCATTAGGGGACTTATTTGGCTTTGCCCACATGACCTAGCCAATCGGCCTCAAGAGCAGGAGAATTGTGGGAGGTGGAGAGAGGCTTGTGTGGGAGGAAGAGGCTTTTGGGAAGCCAGTGGTGGCATTTGGGGCTCTGAGGGTTTTTCCTGAGAGGCTGTTTTGTTTGGCGTGTGTGGTTTTAAAAATAAAGTTAGTTTCTTTTGACAAGTGGCTCCTGATTGTGCCCAGCAAGACTGCGGCATTATCCTAATATTTCTACAGTAACTGCCCCAGTTTAACAGTAATGCAAGTAGACTCTTATGGGACATGATTTGTATTTTGATGTTCATTTTTATTCAACACTGGTACATTACTATTTCTTCAGTTTATGCACATCAGAGGGTATATATTTCTTGCACAAGTTGGCAAATTTATAGGCATTTGTTTCACTTTCAATCACTTCCTGCTTCAGAACACATGCATTACTCCAGGTTTCTTAACTGGTCTATTCGTGAGACTTCTTTCCAAACATATTATTTCCGATTTTCTTTATAATTGTTTAAGCAAAACTCACACACCCTTCATGATAAACCATAACTATCATTTCACAATTAGATGTATAACTGTTTGGAATGAATGATTGTATATCAATATAAGATTTCTTATATATTTTCTGATATCAATTCAATCCATGATTTAAAGTGGAACCAGTTATATTATTTATTCACAGTATGGTCTATTCATGCATTATCTATATTCATAGACACAGGGTACACCTCTTTGTACCCCCAATACTAATTTATACGTTTTCAAAATATTGCTCCCAGTAATAGAGGAAGAAATACTCATGTCACCTGATCTAAATATGCATGTTATCACAGTAATATTCTGGACGCAAAATGCAAAATTCACACGTGTGATTGTACCAAAGCCTAAATGGACACTGAACATGGATTACTAAAAACATCCATGTCCAGCTTGCATAACGCTCTCAAATGTCAATCCTATCGGTGACTACATATTTGTTTCTTCCTAATATATTCAACCTCAAAACTGTTGAAAATGTCTAATACTATCACTCACCCTGTACTTTGCCTGTTTTCCTAATGTCTCTATTGATATCGGCTTTCCTACATATTTTCCCCAGTTCATCATTGTGACTGACCCTTCACATGTGCTGACATTGATATTCACTCTCTAACCAAAACCCAATTGCTAAAGAACTTTTGGTACAAATACTAAATTCACCCTTGTTCCAAAATCTACCGACTATCTTCCTGATCCTATTGATTATCCCTGTTTGAGTGGATGTTCTCCTCTTCATTCAATCATCCAAGGTACAAGTCCTATGGCATTGTATATCGACTTATCTGAGACATGTGTGCAGAACGTAATTTAAAGCTATGTATCGCAATCAATTGCCCAATGCACTTCTGAGCTTCAAATCTCACCTAGATTTCTGTTTACATACTTATATTTCACCTCTGTATTCCTATAAATATTGCAGGTTCCCAATACCATTATTCATCCCACAGAATGATTCCTAAACCAAATCGATCCTGTTATTATCCCTAACCATACACTGTTGCCTCAATCTAACATTACAAAAGAGCAGGGACAGAGTTCATCTTACAATACAGGAATGTAGGGGATCTTACACCTGCTGAGAACCTCAAATTTTTATGCAGAAATGATCCCTGGAGAAGATGTAGGCAGCTATGAAGGACCTGAGAGAGCAAAAGCCATCTTCCATGGCAAACACCTTGTGATAACGAAGGAATGTGTATGAATCAGCCTCTCTTTTCTTAATGTAGAGAAGATGGACCAAACCAGACCTGCGTGGAGAGGTGTTCCCGGGTGGCCATTGTTGATATACCATTCAAACTTGTCAAAGTGTCACAGGAAGTAGGGGCAGCCTCCATCTCATGAGACCCATGAAAGCAACTGTTAGGACAAAGTGGTTGCCAAGGCAGTGATCTCATTCAGTTCCTGAAGGAGGTGACCTACCTAACTTCGTTGGTGATGTAACTCTCTGAAATTGGGATCCAAGAAGCCAGGCACCCAGAGCCAGTCCCAGTCCCAGTCCCAGTGGTCGAACTTGTTTGGATTTACCAAGGACAGAGTCAGTCTTTCTTGGTACCTAATGATATGAGGATGGCCAAATGCCAGTAGAGCTCAGAAAAGGGGCCTTTCCCTAGATAGCAGGTATTGGCTCAATGCTGCCTGCTGACAACTTCGTAGAGTGGGCCAAGAAGAACAGATCTGAGACAGGCCAGGCCATTTTGGGGCAACATAGTATGGCCCACCAGTCAGAGGACACTCCAGATAGTCACAGACCTACTTGGGGGAAGGAGGTGCTTTTGTGGATGTGGATGTGAGTTTGTGGTTTTGTCTCATGTTCTGAAAATAGGTAGGAATGGTGGTTTGTATGGTTTGGAGTTGACTGTTTCTAGGAAGTCGTTTGGCAAGGCGAGTGTTTCTATGTCTGTGTATCCACTGTGTTCGTGGTTGTAGTCTTTAGAAAAGAGAATGCATCAATGGAGGTTTCCTGTCTAGTTGGAAGCTTCCCAGCATTCATCCTGCCCACTTTATAAATGGACTGTGGCTTGCCTTATGGATGGGCAACACCTACTATCTTCCTAAGGTCCTCTACACATCTTGATTTCTGGCCTCTCTCCAGAATAGGCTCATGGTTTTGTGGCCAAGATATGTACCACCTCCAAAATCTGTTACATGGCCATGTAATGGATAGCTGAAGGGAATGGGAACATCTCAGAAAACTCAGATATCAGTGTAACCAGTAAAGTCTCAGTTTAAAAACCTTGCTTTGGCCCATTTGCTTACCTATGGTTATGTTGCCCTGAATGTCAGGAAGGTATTTGCCTCAGGCCACCCCTTTCTGAAGCCTGAAGAAAACATTTTTCAAATGGAAATGAATGGGCATCACCTGTGGATCTTTGCTTAATTGCTTTGGAAAGAGATGTGTCTGAATCAGCCTCTTGGCCCTGTGTGAGGTTGGGGCTTTGATTCTCAGAAGGTGATAGATCTAAAGAAAGATCCCATGTGTGCTTGGGTGTTCTATTGCCTCCAACTCACATAAAGGATTTATACCCGACAATCAGTAGGATTAAATTGAAGAATCAGAACAGTATTAACGGCAGGCCTATTTGATCACTCCTGGTTCACAGGAAGGGTGTCTATGTCACCCTGACTTTAGGCAAATGAGGGGCAAGGGAGTTTATTTTGGAAACTGTCTTGGGCTTCGCCCCTCATAGAAAATTCCATTCAGAGGTTACGATGAGTGTCTATATGGAAGATGATGAGGGCCATGTGGCAGTGTTTTGGTTTTAATTGTGGTCATTTGTGTGCTGGTTGGAAGAGATGACTGGGTACACCTGGACCTGAACTCTGGTGTGATTCCCCTTAGAGACTGAGTTCTGGAACTGACTTCAGGGAAGTATTGCCATTAATTTTGGTGGGATTTTAGGAGGCCACACATGAGAGTCGCCCTTGGAAACTGAGATCTAGTCTCAGGGTGTCTTTCCACAGTGCACTGGGAATCTCCACCAGGATATAAGACGATTTTATTCTGAAAGACTTGGCAACCATAGTAAAGAGTCAAAACACATATTGAACTCACATTGAGTAGACATCAATGGGTCAGGCTTCATGTGACATTTTGGCCACTCGTTGGGAAGCGTTGCCTTTTAGAGTTCTCCAGAGCTTTCATCCTCACCATTTAATGGTTCCTGAATGAATTGAAAAACCAGTGCATCCAACTTGATACTTGAAAAATGGCTAGATAAATACCATGAAATTTTTGAAATTCCCATGACCAGGTGGCACTGGAGAACCTTTGGATGTCCTGTTGCTGATCATGAGTGTACCAGACAGTGCCTTGAATCACTGGGTTTCATGAAAATGGTGTAGAACAGAGATGCCAGTAAGTTGGAATTTGCTGAGTAGTGGGCCTAGAACAGTGGTGGGCAGGTGTGTGATTAAACATCTGTGTTGGTGTCATTGGCTTCCAAATGGCTTTTGACTGACATGGTGCAGCCAGCAGACCCTTTCATGTAAAGGCATCTTGTTATATGGAGAGGTTTCAGGGCAATGTTCAGAATCAAGTTGCTAGGGACAAGGTGGAAGTCTATGTTGGATATAAGACTGGTTGGTGCATTCTCCTGGCAGACCCTGACCCACCACACATGACAGAACTCCCTCCAGCACTGTGTCCCAGTTGAACTACTTGTATTTCGTGAAGCAAACACCAAACTCCCATTGCAGCAGCTAGAAAGACCATAAAAAATGGAGGATGACCACATGGCTTCAGAGTCCACACAGGAAGACACTTAGCCCCCATTGGCCACAGTTTACATACAAAGAGAGAATTCTGCACTACTGCCTCATGTTCATTAAAGAATAAGAAAACATGTGCTCCAGGTTACATAGATGCAGACCCAGCTTTGATGGTCTCACTGCAAAGGAAGCTAAAGCTCCTGACTACAACATATATTTCCAGTGCCCAAACTCAGAGGCAGTTTCTCATAAGTCTTCCGGTCAGCAGAGCACCATGTTTGTGAAGTGTTTACCCTGTCCCTTACTTTTGGAAACTCTTCTACCACCCCCAAAGTTTTGAACTCCTGAGCATATTCCATTCCAGATAAGTATTCATAGATTTTCTAACTCTTCTCCTCTAATTGTGTCTAACTTGGGGCGAAGGTAATGTCAAGGCATTGTTCTTGATTAGAGTGGGATGATTATTTTAGCACATATTTGCATAAACATTGGATTGATTTTCCTAATTTTCATTCGAAATACTGAATCACTCCCACTAACCCATACCCTACTAGACTCTATATTCTGACTCCTAATCCTAATATAATGGAGAAAAATAACCCAAAATGAATAGACATACAAGTATTTCAGAGGAGGCATGGTGTATAATTGGACTTGCCTTTTGCATTATGTAGAATTGGAGTTATAAATCTAGTCAATTTTTTGTTGAAATAGTTCTCCATGTGTTTTTTTAACTTTTGTTGTTTGTTGTTCAAAACATTATATAGTTCTTGATATATCATATTTCACACTTTGATTCAAGTGAGTTATGAACTCCCATTTTTATCCAGTATATAGTTTGCAAAATCATATCAGTTACGCATCCATTGATTTACATATTGCCATACTAGTGTCTGTTGTATTTTGCTGCCTTTCCTATCCTCTACTATGCCCCCTCCCCTCCCCTCCCCTCCCATCTTCTCTCTCTACCCCCTATACTGTAATTTATTTTTCCCCCTTGTATTTTTCCCTTTCCCCTCACTTCCTCTTGTCCGTAATTTTGTATAACCCTGAGGGTTTTCTTCCATTTCCATGTAATTTCCCTTCTCTCTCCCTTTCCCTCCTACCTCTCATCCCAGTTTAATGTTAATCTTCTTCTCATGCTCTTTATCCCTACTCTGTTCTTAGTTACTCTCCTTATATCAAAGAAGACATTTGGCATTTGATTTTTAGGGATTGGCTTCCTTCACTTAGCATAATCTGCTCTAAAGCCATTCATTTCCCTGCAAATTCTATGATTTTTTCATTTTTTAATGCTGAGTTAAACTCCATTGTGGCCTCTGGCGTGCGCCCAGGTTTCCGTTCCTGTCTTCCTGTTTGTTAATTTCTGGCCTATTTATTGTTGTCACCAGGACCTTAGTCAATGCCTTAGTCTGTCTTTTGCATCTCTAATCTTCCCTTTGCTCCCTTTCTTTCTCTTTGTTTCTCTCATATATTATACTTTCTCGGCTTCTCTGACTAAATCTCCCAAAGTCATATCTTGTGATCCCTCTAAGAGTTGTAACTTTCTTTTAATATCCAGGGCAGCTTGCCCAATGAAGGCCATCATGACAGATGCCTTTTGATCCTCTGCCTGAGGATCAATAGGGGCTCGAGCCTTTGACTGAGGGGGAAACCTGTCCTCAGGGAAGACTTAAAAAAGTGGAGCTTGCGATTGCCTCAGCAGACACCACCGAAAGACAGATCCAGGAGGAGAGTGGGGATGACACATGGTGAGTGACCCACCATGGGACAAGCAGTTTCGTCACATGATTTGTTTTTGTCAGGCCTCAAGGAGGCCCTCAAGACATAGGGGGCACATGTTAAGAAAAAGGACTTAAAATTATTCTTTTCATACATAGGAGAATTGTGTCCATGGTTTCCCCCTGAAGGGTCCATTGATGGTAGAAAATGGCTTAGAGTAAGAGACTGTTTAAACCATTTTTTTTGTTGTTGTTGAAGAAAAAGTCCTAGAACAAAGGTATATTAGACCTTTTGTAGACATTAATATTTTATAAGATTTTTAAAGACCTAGAAAAATTTGTAAGTTTAAATTTAAAGACATTTATATTTATCTGTTTATCCAATTTAAATTGAACCATTTAAATCACGTGAATTAAAGATCTTTGGATCCACTTTGAAATAGTAAGCTTGCCTTAATTTGATTTTAATTGGAGTCAGTGGTCTTTTCTTGCATCCTGGTGTAATATTTTGTAGTTTCCCATCGAGATGACCCTGCCCCAATAGATCACAAGACCAGACTACTGGAAATTCTGAAGCTGGCCTTCCCTCCAGGGCTCCGGCATGGAGAGGCAATTTCCAAGGCCTTGGTGTGAGATTTTGGTCCAGGGAGCACTGCAGTGAACCACCGCCCTAAAACTATTAGCAAGCACATGGTGGAGGAGGCCTCCATAGGTAAGTGGCGCCTATATAACATCTGATATCCGGTTAAGGGAGATCTCTTCTGATGACAGAGTGGTGTCCTGGGGAGACACACATATACTCCTGTCTGGTACAGTAACGAGAATCATTCTGTCCTCTGTTATGTTCTGTAGGGAATTTCTCTGAAAGCATAGAGAGGTGCCAATGGGCACGCAGGAGCTCCTATCCCAGAGCTTTAGCAAGACGTTACATAGTTCCTCTGTTTTTCTGTTTCTGCGCTGGTTTTCTGTTTTTTTTGTGTGTTTTGTTCTGTGTTTCATATGTTTTTTTTTTTTTTTGGTTTGTTTTAGTGTGTTTTGTTGTGTGATTTCTGTGGTAAAACTTAACTGAAAATGGGTAATAAAGCAAGTAAACTGACACCCATTTGGACTGTGTTTTAAAGAACTGTGATGAACTTTAATACCCTTTGTTAAGCAGGATGAGAGAAACCCCTAGCTGGCTGCCTGGAGCACACCCACTGCAGAGGGCAATGCCTGCTGGGGACCTAAGAACTGAGTATCTCCCAGGTTAACACGTGAAACTCCTTAAAACCCCTTGTCCCTTCAGATCGATAGAATCACAACCATTGGGCAGAGACCCCTGTTTTTCTCCTTTGTTAGCAAAGCAGTAAATCTCCCTTTTTCTTTTTCTCAAACCCTGTCCTCATTATTAAATTGGTATTAATTGGCTTCAAAATCAGGAACCAAACTTTAAGTTACAATTTTTGGTACCCCCCACACCCCGGAACTCTTTGAGAGCTGACTACTGAAATGTTAGGAGACGGAGCGTGCTTGGGGTGGAACCGAACAAGAGGAGCTAATCCTGTAAGTGAAAGGAGAGACTGAGGGACTTCCAGCAGCTGCCCAAGCCCTGTTGCTTCAGAGAATTACCTTCTTCCTTCCCTGCACTGTAAGGATTTTGCCATCTCTGTTTTCTTAAAAAAGAGAAAAAGAAAACGGGGACACTAAATACAGTAAAGTCACCATGGAGACCCTTGATTTTACATTTCAGGTTGTCCCTCTGTGAAAACATCTGGTTCCCTTGTGGGAAAATCTATGGTGCCACTGGTGTAGGAGATTTTTCTCTTATCTGCTCTGGTTTAAAGGCTTCTGTCTGTAAGCCATAGTCTGGAGCTCCTTTCAGTCTGTCTTGTGTCTTTGTTTCTGGCCCTTTAAGACATGTGCAATAATGTGTTGATATTATAAATCATTTCTTGGGAATGATCTTAGCTGAATGTGTATCTAAATGATGATGTTTTATTGTAACAATCTGGCATCTGAATGGGTTTTTGAAGCATTGCACAATCTTGCAGTTAAAAGTCGGGTTTAGGAAATTGTTTAGTTTATGATTTCAGATAATTCATGCCAGAGAACTTAAATACTTAGGATGGAAAACTAGAGAACTCTACTTCCAAGTTGGCAAGTAACTTCCCAATCATTCAGGCTTTTTTTTCACCAATTTTTAATTGGGTAGCCTGGGAAAATGTCACTGTGTCTACCAGTGCATTAATTTGGACAAGGATAGTAAATCATAGTATGGTATCTGTTGACAAAACAAGATATAAAGATGTAAAATTTTGTAAACTGTGTCTTAAACTTGTATCATAAAATTTTGTGAATTTTGTCTTAAAATTGTATTATAATTTTCAACATCTGAACCTGAAAATTATGGTTGAAATGCCTTAGGCCTGAGGTGTCTGCTCAGAATAGCAGCTTTTTCCTGCTCCTTCCAGACCTCAGCCAGGACTTTTGTTGAATGGCAAATGAAAGAGGCCTGCAAGCTCAGTAGGAGAGTGATCTGAGGCCTAAAAAAATTAAATTGTATGGTATTTACTAATTAATGGCCTGTCAATTTTTCTAGGACTCTTATTTTTTCCTTAGATTCTTTATTTTTTTTTGAGCTCATGATTTTGATCCTAAAGACCTAGGATGATGTTTTTTCTGACCAGTTCTATCTTTGACTAACTGTGTAGTTTTTGAAACATTGCAATGGATATTTCACCTGGAAAAGCTACAAGGCCTTTACTATTATTATGTGTGCACAATTTTGTTATGTGTTGTATGTCTATATATTCATATGTCCGTATATCATATATATGATACACAAATTAACATTTATAAAGAGCACTCATTAAAACAAAAACGCTCATAAAAACAAATTTTAAAAAGTGGATCCAAAGATCTTTAATTCAAGTGATTTAAATAGTTGAATTTAAATTGGATAAAGAGATAAAAATAAATGTCTTTAAATTTAAGCTTACAAGTTTTTCTAGGTGTTCAAAAATCTAATAAAATATTAATGTCTACAAATGTTCTAATATGCCTTGGTTCTAAGACTTTTCCTTCAACAAAAAAATGGTTTACACTGTTCAATATATTTGTCTAATATATTGATAAATAAGTAAAGTAAATTTGATATGGGATTACTCATTCATGAGTACTTTTGTTAGATATCTGATTGATTTACTAAGGTCTGTATAAGTTTGTACTAATGTCTGTATAAGATTGTAATAATCAGTCATGTGTTAAAGAGACAAAAAATTCTTAAAACATAAGTTTACCCATAACATTGTGTTTATTAAGTTTTATTTTTTCTAGAGCAAGCAACCATAAAAATTAAACAACTGATTAAATAAGAACTGTTATTTTAGAGCACTGTACTAACATTTATTTAAAAGCTAAACTTGGTTAATGTAGAAACTTCAATGTAATTGTGATGCTATTAATGTGCTCATATCTTTCAGGTATACGAATCTGTAAGGTAGAAACTTTAAAAGAGCATTATTTCAAGCTGGTGTTCTGAAGTTGTATGGTAAAAAAATATATTGGGCATTCATTTACTTCTTATCAATAAGATATGTAAAGTTGTATGTTACTTTTTACATTGGGGAACAATTTAAATGTATTTTTATGTTAATGAGAGTCTAATCTATATAAAGTTTAAAAACTTTCAGCCTTTCTTAAATTCATGTTTTAAATGTGATATCATATGGTGTTAACTAATGTTCATGTGACCTCAAATAATATATGTAATCTTTGTAAAATGATATTTAAAAAAACAAAGATCATCTTTAGAAGTAAAACACTTAAGTTTTATAAAGAGCCCTGCCTTACCTGAGATAAGGCTCTGTGTCCCATCTTACTATATGTGAGAATGACTACGAAAGCAGTAGGTCAGATATTATTTCATTTAAAGTTATGTTCAAAAGTTGTTTTTTTTTTCTGTCAAGATTTCTAGGATCTCAAACAGGGGATATAATGTATAACTCAGCTTAAAACTTCAGGGTAGCTATTACACGAACTAAGTATTTTTACTCTTGTTAAAAAATTTTATTTTGTAATTTCCTTATAAGTGATCTAAAGATTCCTTGTTAGTGTTTTACAGAAGTGTTGCTTTAAGAACACAACATGGGTTAATTTAAGATAATAAGTCATCACCTACAAGACAGACAGAATAATACAGATCCCAGTTAATAAAAAAGATAAATAATTATAAAGTTATAGACATTAAAGCCCAGTACTCTTAATATAAGGCTGTTAAAATTTATTTGCTGGATGATTAAGATTAGGATTTATATTAAAGTTACATGAAAAGGGACAAGAAAACCAATATTTGGCTCTTGCCCTCTGAGTCAGTCTGAATCCAGGGAACAAGGGACTTCTCAAAGACCTTTGCAACTCTGGGCCTCATATCTTCCCAATTAGGGAGATTAATGAGACCCCTGGAGAACAGAAAGCCAATCAGTGCATTTGCTAAGAAGAGGAGAGTCATCAGAGAAGGGAGACATCCCTGATGCTTCCAAGGGTAGCCACATGGTCAAGCAAGACCTGGACCCACCTAGCGCAAATGGCACTAGCAGAACTGAGAAGCTGCTCTCAAGTTTCCCCAGGAATGACTCCCATAAAAGCTCAGCTGACTGTTAACAATAGATAGAAACAAAAGTCAGTTTGACTGTTTCATGATAAACACTTAGGAAAGACAGTTAAAACCAAAATACAGCCATTCCTGGGCATTTTAAATAATAATATTAATAATAATAATAATAATTTTTTATACACATTATGTTAGCCTCCCAAAATAAGTAAGACTGGAGGCTACAAAGAAGGATTCCCAGAAAGGAATGCCTGATAACTATAAAAAGAGACTATCAAGAGGAGCTGCCAGAGGCAGAAATTTTTAGTTTAAGGCCTACAGATATTCCTAACCTACAGGTAGGGTTGGTGTTTGCTAGTACGATTATCCAGCCCTGAGTAACAGAATTAAAGGTTTCTCTATTACACACAGAGGTCATACTAGTAAAATGATTTTGCAAGATCAGATGATATTAAATCATTAAACTGTATCTTATGGAGAGGGATAACTGTAACACTAAATGTTAAATATTAAGTTGACAGTCCTGATAACTGGGAATATTAAAGCCTGCTGAGGGAACTTCTATACAGTGACATGTTCCAGCTGCTGCAACATTTTTTCAGTACTCATGGTTCTTGTTTCTCACACAGAAGAACCCATCCCCAGATGAATTTACAACCTGTTCTTCCCCAACCAGACTTCAAAACGAACTGATTTCTAAAAGGCAACTCATGTTCCTCAACTGACTTCTAAAAGGCAACTCATGTCCCTTATACTGTGCCCACTCACGTCACTCTCTCTCAGCTCAGAAGAAGCCAAAATGAGTGACGCCTCTTGTCTTACAACTATGGAGCCAAAAATAAATAGAATATCAATATAAGTAATTAATTAAGTCAGGTAAAACCAGGAATCCAATTTTGGGTGAGTTCTAAAAATTTGGAGACTGTTACCTGAGGGATTAAAATTCCCTCATTGCTCTTTCCCTACCCTATCAAAAATTTGGAAGGGACACATTAAAAAAGGGGGAATGATTTGCATTTCTCTGACTGCTAGAGATGGTGAGCATTTTTTCATATACTTGTTGATTGATTGTATGTCCTCCTCTGAGAAATTTCTGTTCAGGTCCTTGGCCCATTTGTTGATTGGGTTATTCGTTATCTCATTGTCTAATTTTTTTAGTTCTTTGTATATTCTGAATATTAGCGCTCTGTCTGAAGTGTGAGGAGTAAAGATTTGTTCCCAGGACGTAGGCTCCCTATTTACCTCTCTTATTGTTTCTTTTGCTGAGAAAAAACTTTTTAGTTTCAGTAAGTCCCTTTTGTTGATTCTAGTTATTAACTGTTGTGCTATGGGTGTCCTATTGAGGAATTTGGAGCCCGACCCCACAGTATGTAGATCATAGCCAACTTTTTCTTCTATCAAACGCCATGTCTCTGATTTGATATCAAGTTCCTTGATCCACTTTGAGTTAAATTTTGTGCATGGCGAGAGTAAGGGATTCAGTTTCATTTTGTTGCAAATCTCACTCCAGTAAGATTGGCAGCCATTAGGAAGTCAAACAGCAACAAGTGCTGGCGAGGATGTGGGGAAAAGGGTACTCTTGTACATTGCTTTTGGGACTGCAAATTGGTGCGGCCAATTTGGAAAGCAGTATGGAGATTTCTTGGAAAGCTGGGAATAAAACCACCATTTGATCCAGCTATTCCCCTACTCGGTCTATTCCCTAAAGACCTAAAAAGAGCACACTATAGGGACACTGCTACATCCATGTTCATAGCAGCACAATTCACAATAGCAAGACTGTGGAAGCAAAACCTAGATGCCATTCAATAGACGAATAGATAAAAAATATGTGGCATTTTTACACAATGGAGTATTACTCTGCATTAAGAAATGACAAAATCATAGAATTTGGAGAGAAATGGATGGCATTAGAGCAGATTATGCTAAGTGAAGCTAGCCAATCCCTCAAAAACAAATGGCAAATGTCTTCTTTGATATAAGGAGAGTAACTAAGAACAGAGTAGGGATGAAGAGCATGAGAAGAAGATTAACATTAAACAGGGATGAGAGGTGGGTGGGAAAGGGAGAGAGAAGGGAAATTTCCTGTAAATGGAAGGAGACCCTCAGGGGTATACAAAATTACATACAAGAGGAAGTGAGGGGAAAGGAGGAAAAATATGAGGGGGGAGAAATGAATTACAGTAGAGGGGGTAGAGAGAGAAGAGGGGAGGGGATGGGGGAGTGGGGATAGTAGAGGATAGGAAAGGCAGCAGAATACAACAGACACCAGAATGGCAATATGTAAATCAATGGTTGTGCAACTGATGTGATTCTGCAATCTGTATATGGGGTAAAAACGGGAGTTCATATCCCACTTGAATCAAGTGTGAAATATAATATATCAAGAACTATGTAATGTTTTGAACAACCTACAATAAAAATTAATTTAAAAAAAGTGGATCCAAAGATCTTTAATTCACGTGATTAAAATTGTTCAATTTAAATTGGATAAACAGATAAAAATAAATGTTTTTAAATTTAAGCTTACAAGTTTTTATAGGTGTTCAAAAATCTAATAAAATATTAATATCTACAAAATGTCTAAAATGCCTTGATTCTAGGACTTTTCCTTCAACAAAAAAATGGTTTACACTCTTCAATACATTTGTCTAATATTTTAATAAATAAGTAAAGTAAATTTGATGTGGAATTTCTCATTCTTGAGTACATTTGTTAGATACCCGATTGATTTACTATGGTCTGTATCAGATTGTAAAAATCAGTCATGTGTTAAAGAGACAAAAATTTCTGAAAACATAAGTTTACCCATAACATTGTGTTTATTAAGTTTTATTTTTTCTAGAGCAAGCAACCATAAAAATTAAACAACTGATTAAATAAGAACTGTTATTTTAGAGCACTCTACTGCCATTTCTTTAAAAGCTAAACTTGGTTAATCTAGAAATATCAATGTAATTTTGATGCTATTAATGTGCTCATATCTTCCAGGTATACAAGTCTGTAAGTTAGAAACATTTAAAGAGCATTATATCAAGCTGGTATTCTGAAGTTGTATGGTAAAAAAAATGTACTGGGGATTTATTTACCTGTTATCAATAAGATATGTAAAGTTTTATGTTACTTTTTTCATTGGGGAACAATTTAAATGTATTTTTAAGTTAATCAGAGCCTAATATATGTAAAGGTTAAAATCTTTCAGCCTTTCTTTAATCCATGTTTTAAATGTGATGTCATATGATGTTATAATGTTCATGTGACCTCAAACAATTTATGTAAACTTTGTAAAATGATATTTAAAAAACAATGATCAGCTTTAGAACTAAAACACTTAATATTTATAAAGAGACCTGCCTTACCTGAGATAAGGCTCTGTGTCCCATCTTACTACATGTGAGAATGACTACAAATGGAGTAGGTCAGATTTTATTTCATTTAAAGTTATGTTCAAAAGTTCTTTTGTTTTTCTGTGAAGATTACTAGGATCTCAAATAGGGCATATAATGTATGACTCAGCCAAAAAATTCAGGGTAGCTATTACAGAAACTAAGTATTTTTACTCTTGTTAAAAAATTTTATTTTTAATTTGCTTATAAGTGATCTAAAGATTCCCTGTTAGTCTTTTACAGAAGTGTTGCTTTAATAACACAACATGGGTTAATTTAAGATAATAAGTCATCACCTACAAGACAGACAGAATAATACATATCCCAATTAATGAAAAGATAAATAATAATTAAGTTATAGATATTAAAGCCCAGTACTCTCAATATAAGGCTGTGAAAATTTATTTGCTGGATGTTTAAGATTAGGATTTAAAATTAAAGTTAAATGAATCGGCCAAGAAAACAAATATTAATATTTTAAGGTATACACTTTATGTTAGCCTCCCAAAATAAGTAAGACTGGAGGTTACAAAGAAGGATTCTCAGACAGGAATGCCTGATAACTATAAAAAGAGACTATTAAGAGGAGCTGCCAGAGGCAGAAAATTTAGTTTAGGGCCTACAGATATTCCTAACCTACAGAGGTAGGCTTGGTGTTTGCTAGTACGATTATCCAGCCCTGAGTAACAGAATTAAAGGTTTCTCTATTAGACACAGAGGTCATACTAGAAAAAGGATTTTGCAAGATCAGATGACATTAAATTAATAAACTGTATCTTATGGGGAGGGACAACTGTAAAACAAAAAATTAAATATTAAGTTGACAGCCCTGATAACTGAGGATATTAAAGAATGGTGAGGGAACTTCTATACGGTGACATGTTCCAGCTGCTGCAACATTTATTTATTACTCATGGTTTTTGTTACTCTCATAGAAGAACCCATTCCCAGATGACTTTACAACCTGTTCTTCCCCAACCAGACTTCAAACCAAGCTGAAATCTAAAAGGCAACTCATGTTCCTCAACTAAATTCTAAAAGGCAACTCATGTCCCTCATGCCATGACCCTTACGTCACCCTCTCTCAGCGCAGAAGAATCCAAAATGCGTGAGGCCTCCCTTCTTACAACAATGGAGCCAAAAATAAATACACTATCAATATACGTAATTAATTAAGTCAGGTAAAATCAGGGAGACCCGTTTTGGGTGAGTTCTAGAAATTTGGAGACTGTTACCTGAGGGATTTAAATTTCCTCAGTGCACTTCCCTTAATCTATCAAAGATTTGAAAGGAACACATAAGAAAAGGGGGGAATGATAAGCCCAACCTGATCTTTTATTAAAATTGGGAGCCATCTTGCCACAAAGCCATGATAAGATAATTTTGGCTTTACTATAAATTACTGCAAATTCTGAACCTGCTTGGAATGCCTGCCCATGCCTTGAACTCACCCATGTCTGGCTCTCTGACCAGATAGCAGCACTCTGTGAAACATTAGCGACACATCATAAATATTGGCCTTCCCTGGACAGACAATGACCATCTCTGAGGGTCTAACGGTCCTCACAAATTCTGATGTTGGGGCCAGCAAAAAAAAAAAAAAAAAAAATATATATATATATATATATATATATATATATATATATATATATATATATATATATATATATATAAACTACCATTAGTGTGATGCTTGTCCGAGTTCTGTTATCTCTAACCCCCCTTTTGTGTAACTTTCTGGGCTTTAAAGCTGGGCTGTAGGTAAGTTGGGGTTGCTGTCTTGTTCCGGCCGTTTTGGGAGGGAGAGTTAGCCTGGCTGGTGAAAATAATAAGCTTAGTTTAATTTGATTTTAATTGGAGTCAGTGGTCTTTTCTTGCATCCTTGTCTAACAGGTAAACACTCCACAAACATGGAGCTCTGCAGGCCTAACGACTTTTTGAGAAACTGCCTCTGAGGTTGGGCACTTGAAATATATGTTGTTTTCAGGAGCTTTAGCTTCCTTTGTTGTGAGACCATCAAAGCTGGCTCTGCATCTATGTGACCTGAAGAAATTGGTTTCTTATTTTCCAATGAAAATGAGGCAAAGTGCTGAATTCTCTCTTTGTAGGTAAACTGTGGCCACTGAAGGCTAAGTGTCTCCCTGTGTGGACTGTGTACCCATTTAGTCATCCTCCACTATTCATGGTGTTTCTTGCTGCTGCACTGGGAGTTTGGTATTTGCTCTATGAAATACAAGAAGTTCAACTGGGACACAGTGCTGAAGGTAGTTCTGTCACGTGTGGTCAGTCAGAGTCTGCAAGAGAATGCACCAACCAGGATTCTATCCCACATAGCTTGCCCACTTGAAGATAGCAACATGATTCGTAACATTGCCCTGAAACCTCTCCATATAACAAGATGCCTTTACATATAAGGGTCTGCTGGCTGCACCATGTCAGTCACAAGCCATTTGGAAGTCAATGGTAGATCCAAATGGCCCCAACACAAATGTTTTATCCCACACCTGCACACCACAGTTCTGGGCCCAATACTCAGCAGGCTCCAACATACTGGCATTTCAGTTCTACACCATTTTCATGAAACCCAGTCAATCAAACCACTGTCTGGAACACTCCTGATCAGCAACAGGACATCCAAATGTTCTCCTCTGACACCTGGTTATGGGAATTTCAAAAATTTCTTGGTATTTATCTAGCATTCTTCACGGATGAAGTTGGAGGCACTGTAGGTTTCAATTCTTTCAAGAACCATTAAATGGTATGGAAGCTCATTTCAATGAAAGCTCTGGAGAATTCTCACAGTCAAGGCTTCCCAAAGAGTGACCAAAAGATCACATGAACCCAGGCCCATTGAGGTCTAGAGTGTGAGGTCCATGTTTGTTTTGAATCTCATCTATGGCTGCCAAGTCTTTCATAATAAAATCATGTGATATCCTGGCTGAGATTCCCGATGCTCTGTGGAAAGCCACCCTGGGACTTGATCTCAGTTTCCAAGGGCGACTCTAATGCGTGGCCTCCTAAAATCCCAAGAGAACTCATGGCAATATTTCTCTGAGGTCAGTTTCAGAACTCAGTCTGTAAGGGGAATCACACCAGACTTCAAGCCCAGGTGGACCCAGTCATCTATTTCAACCACCACACAAATGACCACAATTAAAACCAAAACACTCCCACATGGCCCTCATCTTCTTCCATATAGACACTCATCATAACCTCTGGCTGGGGTTTTCTATGAGGGGCAAAGCTCACGACAGTGTCCAAAATAAGCTCCCTTACCCCTCATTTGCCTAAAATCAGGGTGGACTGGACACCCTTCCTGTGAACCAGTAGTGATCAAATATGCCTGCCATTTGTACTGCCCAGCTTCTCCAATATGAGGCCTACTGACTGTTTGGTATAGATTTTTTATGTGAATTGGAGTCATGAGAAAACCCAAGCAATTACGGGCTAGCCTCTGCAGGGTTTTGAAGAACTCATTTGACCCAATGGATCCCTCTTCTCACTTGATGTAGGTCAGAAACCTTACAGAGGAAGGCGAGGGACTTCAACCACAATGACTGCCCTTTTGGCCATTTTGGTTTTGGAAGCACAAAAGGAATCTTTCTTTAGATCCATCAGGTGCTGAGAATCTAAGCCACAGCCTCACACAGGGCCAAGAGGCTGATTCAGACACATCCCTTTTGGAAGAAATTAAGCAAAGAGCCACAGGTGATGCCCATTCATTTCCATTTGAAAACTGTTTTCTTCAGGCTTCACAAAGGGTTGGCCTGAGGCAAAGACCTTCCTGACATTCAGGGCAACAGAACATTATGTAAGAAAAGGCCCAAAGCAGGGTTTCTCCACTGAGATTTTACTGGTCACACTGTTATCTGAGTTTTCTGAGATGCTCGCCATTCCCTTCAGCTATCCAGTACATGGCCATGTCACAGAGCTTGGAGGTGGTACATATCTTGGACTCAAAACCATGAGCCTGTTGTGGAGAGTGGCCAGAATTCAGGAAGAGTACAGGAACTTAGGAATATTGTAGGTGTTGCCCATCCATAAGGCAAGCCACAGTCCTTTCATAAATTGGGCAGGATGAATGCTGTTAAACTTTCTCCTGGAAAGGACAAATCCATTGATGCATTATCTTTTCTAATGTCTACAACCACAGATACAGTGGGATACACAGATATAGAAACACTTGCCTTGTCAAACAACTTACTAGAAACAGTCCACTCAATACCAAACAAATAGCCTTTCCTACCTATCACGCCTTTCCTACTGTATCAACATACACTAGTTATTCATCACCCCCTGCCCCGGCTATTTTGCTGCAGTGGGACTGCTGCAGATGGTGGCCCATACAGGGAGCCCTGGGACACTTGGGGGTAAGTGACGAATAAAAGCTGCCCATCCATAGATAGGATGGGAGCAAATCTGCTCATCCCTAGGCAGATAGGGGGAGAGGAAAAGCGGTCATTTCAAAAAATGGAGAAGATTGAAACAGTATGATTGTGTCTTGTTTTATCTCAGTGTATTGTATTGTCTTTGTGATGAAAATAAGGAAGGGGTGAGAAGTAAATTGATAATGGAAAGAGGCACCCCAGTGGAAACAAGTGCAATTAGGGCATGTGTTGATGGAAGCCCAGGAAGTCTAATCAGAAAGAAAAAGAAAGTTAAGAAGAAGAAGGATTATCAGGAAAAAAGTTTCAGCAAAAGGCTGTTACTGAATACTTTTCGTTTCCGGAGTGTGTGTGAATAGGCGCCTCGGCTGCCACATGCTCAAGCCAGTCACTGTGCAGCAAGGGCTTTTCAAGCAGTGGCAGCCGGCAATTCCCCGCCCCCAGCCTGGGGAGCGGGGCCCCGTGGCAGTTTGAGTCCTGGACACTCCCCAGGGCCATCTGTGGCTGCCCAGGATGCTACAGCCAGCCATAGATGCTACTGGCTCCCTGATGTTTGGTCATTTTCAATGCCAATAACTAAGCTACAATGGTTCTCCCACACCCGGAAGATAATAAATAATAAGCACTATTAAGGCTTTTTTCAAATGTAAAAAACCTTGAGATAATGTACTAAATTTTTCAGAAGGTTGTTTTCTTAGCACCTGGTGGAATACTATAGGATTTTCTTTAGCCAGTGGTAGGAGTTCCTGCCTTCATCCCAGTGCCGGTGAGGACAAGGGTGGAAGAATTTCCAGTGTCGCTGAAAACCGGAGGAGACTTCGGCTGAGAAACGGAGGAGACTTTGGATCAAGCTAGCTGCCTTCAGAACTTTCCTGGGCTGTGATTTAAGCTAGCTGCCTGCAGAATTTACATGGACTGTGATTTAAGCTAGCTGCCTGCAGAACTTACCAGGACTGTGATTTAAGCTAGCTGCCTGCAGAACATACCTGGACTGTGGTTTACCTGAACTGTGAGTTAATCTATTGAGACACTGCTTTACCTGGACTGAGACAACAAACTGTAATCTATAACAAATTTTAACTCGGTGTCTTTGCTAACAGTGTCATTGCTGGTATTATTTCTCCAAGTGCTTCATCAATTGGCTTGTATTGTGACATTTTGTATCCTCCCTTTCTGTTTGTAGCAGGTTATTTATGGTGTTTCTGTAAAAACCACTGTGGTCTTTATTTAAATTAAATAAAAGGGGGAAATGTTAGAGTCTGTAAACATGTCAAAATAACACCTGGCATTTTGCCAGGGGAATGTTAGAGTGTGTAAACAAGTCTGGATGATGCCTGGCAAAATGCCAGAGGGAGTGGTTTGAGATGTAACAAAAGCGAGCCATTAAGTGTGGAGATTCCTGATTGGTTGACTGCAGTATCTAGTTTATGTTAATTAGATAAGCTGGGTGGAATGTATAAATACCTCTATTGTCCTACAATAAATGGCTTCCACTCCTGCTATATCAACATACACATGTTATTCATAACCCCCACCCCCCGGTTATTTTGCTCCAACCGGACCGCGGCAGTATCTGCCAAGTCAGAAACCTCTCAAGTATGAACATGTGATACCAGGTAGGATTCTATATGTGCATATAAAAATACATGTGCTGAATAGGCTACACAAAAAGGGAGAGAGGAATTCACATTTTTGTTAACTTTAAAAACACATGGAGAACTATTTTAATTAAAAATTGACTAGATTTATAACTCCTACCCTATATAATGCAAAAGGCAAGTCCAACTATACAACATGACTCCTCTGAACTGCTTGTATTTCTATTTTGTTTGGGTTATTAATCTCCATCATATTAGGATTAGTAGTCAGAGTCTAGTAGGGTATGGGTTAGTGTACAAAATAAGCTCCCTTGCCCCTCATTTGCCTAAAGTCATGGTGGCCTGGACACCCTGCATGTGAACCAGGAGTGATAAAATAGACTGCAGTTAATACAGCTCTGCTTCTCCAATTTGAGGCCTACTGACTGTCAGGTAACGATTCTTTATGTGATTTGGAGTCATGAGAAAACACAACCACTTCTTCAGGGCATTGAAGAATTCATTTGAACCAAAGGATTCCTATTCTCACTTGATGTAGGTCAGAAACCTAACAAAGGAACGCAAGAGACTTCATTCACCATAACAGATCTTTTTGCCATTTTGGTTATGGATGCACACATGGGATCTTTCTTTAGATCCATGAGGTGCTGAGAATCTAAGCCACAACCGCACACAGGGCCAAGAGGCTGATTCAGACACATCCCTTTACAAAGAAATTAAGCAAAGAGCCACAGGTGATGCCCTTTCATTTCCATTTGAAAACTGTTTTCTTCAGGCTTAACAAAGGGGTGGGCTGAGGGAAAGAACTTCCTGACATTCAGGGCAACAGAAATATAGGTAAGAGAATGGCCAAAGCAGGATTTCTCCACTGAGACTTTCCTGGTCACACTGATATCTGAGTTTTCTGTGATTCTCCCATTCCATTCAGCTGTCCAGTACATGGCCATGGCACAGAGCTTGGAGGTGGTATATATCTTGGACACAAAACCATGAGCCTATTCTGGAGAGTGGCCAGAATTCAGGAAGAAAACAGGAACTTAGGAAGATAGTAGGTGTTCCCCATCCATAAGACACACCGCAGTCCATCCATCAGTTGAGCAGGATGAATGCTGGGAAGCTTTCTACTAGACAGGATACATCCATTGGTGCATTCTGTTTTTTAATGTCCAAAACCACGTACACAGTGGGATACACCGAACTAGAATCACTCACCTTGTCAAACGATTTACTAGAAACAGTCCATTCCAAACCAAACAAACCACCTTTCCTACCTATTTTCAGAACATGAGACAAAACCACAAACTCACACCCACACCCACAAAGGCATCTCCTTCCCACAAGTAAGTCTCTGACTCTCCAGTGTGTCCTCTGTCTGTTGAGCCAAACTATGTTGCCCGAAATGGCCAGTCCTGTCTCAGTTCTGGTTGCCTTGGCCAACTTTGTGAAGTTGTCAGGATCCAGTGGTGAGCCACTACCTGCTTTCTCAGGAAAGACCCTCTTCATATCTGTCCTGGCATTTGGCCATTCTCTCAGCAGTAGGTACCAAGAAAGACTGACTCTGTCCTTGGTAAATCCAAACAACTGAGCCCAGTGGGAGTGGGACTGGGACTGGCTCTGGGTGTCTGGCATCTTGGATCCCAATTTCAGAGAGTTCCAATACCAAGGAAGTGAGGTAGGACACTTCCTTCAAGAACTGAATGAGTTCACTCCCTTGGCAACCACTTTGTCCTAACAGTTGCTTCCAAGGGTCCCATGAGATAGAGGCTGCCCCTACTTCCTGTGACACTTTCGCAAGTTAGAATGGTATATCAACCATAGGCACCCGGGAACATCTCTCAACAAAGGCCTGGTTTGGTCCACCTTCTCTACATTTAGAATAGAGAGACTGATTCAGACACGACCCTTCATCCTGATCAGGTGGTTTGCCATGCAAGGTGACTTTTGCTCTCTCAACTCCTTCATAGCTGCCTACATCTTCTCCAGGTATCATTTCTGCATGGACCTTTGAGGTTCTCAGCAGGTTTAAGATGACCTACATTCCTGTATTGTAAAAACAACTCTGTCCCTGCTCTTCTGTAAACTTAGATTGAGGGAAGAGTGTATGGTTAGGGTTAATAAAAGGTTCGATTTGGGTTAAGAATCATTCTGCAGGATGAATAATTGTATTGGGAACCTGTAATATTTACAAGAATGTAAAAGTGAAATATTAGAATGAAAACAGAAATCTAGGTAAGATTTGAAGCCCAGAAGGGTATGGGGCCCTTGATTGGGATACTTAGCTTTGAATTATGTTCTGCAGAGATGTCTCAGATAAATCGATGTACAATGGCATAGGACCTTGTACCTTGGATGATGGAATGTCGAAGAGAACTTCTAGTCAAAAAGGGATACTCGGTATTATTTGAAAGATAGTCAGTAGGTTTAGAAAGCAGAGAGAGTGTAGGATTTAAACCAAAAGTTCTTTAGCAATAGGGTTTCGGGTAGAGAGTGAATGAAAATGTGAGCACATGTGAAGAGTCAGTCACAATGATAAACTGTGGAAAATATGTAGGAAAGCAGATATTAATAGAGACATTAGTAAATCAGGCAAATGATAAAGTGATTGATAGGATTAGACATTTTCAACAGGCTTGAGGTAAAATATATAATCTTAGGAAGAAACAAATATGTAGTGACCAATAGGATTCACATTTGAGAGCGTTAGGCAACCTGGACATGGATGTTTTTAGTAATGCATACTCACTTTCCATTAAGGCTTTGGTAAAATCATAAGTGTGAACTTTGCTTTTTGTGTCCAGAAAATTACTGTGATAAAATGTATATGTAGATCAGATGACATAAGTATTTATTCCACCGTTTCTGGGAGCAATATTTTGAAGATATATAAATTAGTACTGGCGTTACAAATGGGTGTACCCTGTGTCTAGGAATATAGAGATAATGCATGAATAGACAAAACTTTGATTAAACAATGTAACAAGTTCTAAATTTAAATAATGGATTGAATTGATATCTGAAAATATACAGGAAATCTTATATTGATATGCAATCATTCAATCCAACCAGGTATCCATCTTATTTTAATATTAGGCTTATGGATTATCATAAAGAGTGTGTGAATTTTGTTTCAAAGGTGATTATGGATTTCAGAAATAATGAGTTTGGAAAGAAGTCTCATGAAGAGACCAGACAAGAAACCTGGAGGAATACAAGAGTTTTGAATAAGGAAGTTATTGAAAGCGAAACAAATGCCTATAAATTTGTGAACTTGTTAATGAAATATATATCCTATGATGTGCATAAACTGAAGAAATAATAATGTACCAGTTTTGTTAAAAAATGAACGTCAAAATACACATCATGTCCCACAGGAATCTACAAGCATTGATGTTAAACTGGGACAGTTACTGTAGAAATATTTGGATTTGTATGCACCATTCACTGAAGTTTGTTTTTAGTACTAGGAAACAAATATGTATTTCAGGTGGATGAATATTTTTGAAAATAATCTTGTGAAAAGTTGATTATAAATCCACATACATGTACATGAATGAATTTAGGGAGTATATAATAAGACACATATGTTTCATATTTTCAAAAATCTGGAGAGTGTATATCTATCTATCTATCTATCTATCTATCTATACACACACACACACACACACTCAAACAGACATTAAAATGTAGCAATATATATATATATCATGAAATATATATAATCCACAGATCCAAAAATATTAATTTTACTAAACGTGGATTTATGTATAATGTTTTTCAACTAGGAAGTCACCCATAGTTTGAATTTTCACTTCCAACAGCATTCAGAGGAGTGATCTCTTCTGACAATTTGTATCTGCTAAGTCAGCAACCTCTCAAGAATGTACATGTGATACCAGGTAGGATTCTAAATGTGCATATAAAAATACATGTTCTGAATAGGCTACAGAGAAAGGGAGAGAGGAATTCACATGGTTGTGAACTTTAAAAACACATGGAGAACTGTTTCAATTAAAAATTGACTAAATTTATAACTCCTACCCTATATAATGCAAAAGGCAAGTACAACTATACAACATGAATCCTCAAAACTTCTTGTATTTCTATTCTGTTGGGGTTATTATTCTCCATCATGTTAGGATTACTAGTCAGAGTCTAGTAGGGTATGGGTTAGTGTCCAAAATAAGCTCCCTTGCCGCTCATTTGCCTAAAGTCATGGTGGCCTGGACACCCTGCATGTGAACCAGGAGTGATAAAATAAGACCGCAGTTAATACTGATCTGCTTCTCCAATTTGAGGCCTACTGACTGTCAGGTATAGATTCTTTATGTGAATTGGAGTCATAAGAAAACCCAAGCACTTCTCCAGGGCTTTCAAAAATTTATTTGAACCAAAGGATCCCTATTCTCACTTGATGTAGTTCAGGAACCTAACAAAGAAAGGCAAGAGACTTCATCCATCATAACTGATCTTTTTGAAATTTTGGTTTTGGATGCACACATCGGATCTTTCTTTAGATCCATCAGGGGCTGAGAATCTAAGCCACAACCGCACACAGGGCCAAAGGGTGATTCAGACACATCCCTTTGCAAAGAAATTAAGCAAAGAGCCACAGGTGATGCCCATTCATTTTCATTTGAAAACTCTTTTTTTCAGGCTTCACATGAGGGTGGCCTGAGGCAAAGAACTTCCTGACATTCAGGGAAACAGATACATAGTAAGAGAATGGCCCATAGCAGGGTTTCTCCACTGAGACTTTCCTGGTCACACTGATATCTGAGTTTTCTGAGATTCTCCCATTCCCTTCAGCTGTCCAGTACATGGCCATTTAACAGAGCTTGAGGTGGTACATATCTTAAACACAAAACTATGTGCCTATTCGGGAGAGTGGCCAGAATTCAGGAAGAAAACAGGAACTTAGGCAGATAGTAGGTGTTGCCCATCCATGAGGCAAGCCGCAGTCCATTCATCAATTGGGCAGGATGAATGCTGCGAAGCTTTCTACTAGACAGAACACATCAACTGATGCATTCTCTTTTCTAATGTCGACAACCACGGACACAGTGGGATACACAGACATAGAAAGACTCGCCTTGTCAAACGACTTACTAGAAACAGTTCACTACAATCCAATCAAACCGCCTTTCTTTCGTATTCTCAGAACATGAGACAAAACCACAAACCCACACCCACACCCGCAAAGGCACCTCCTTCCCCCAAGTAGGTCTGTCATATCCGGAGTGTCCTCTGACTGGTGGGCCATACTATGTTCTCCCAAAATGGCCTGTCCTGTCTCAGATCTGCTCTACTTTGCCAACTCTGTGAAGTAGTCAGGAGCCAGCGGTGATCCACTACCTGCTTTATCAGGATAGGACCCTCTTCAGAGGTTTCCTGGCATTTGGCCATCCTCAAATCAGTAGGTACCAAGAAATATTGACTCTGTCCTTCGTAAATCCAAACAAGTTAGACCACTGGGACTTGGACGGGTTATGGCTCTGGGTGCCTGGCTTCCTGGATCCCAAGTTCAGAGACTTCCATCACCAAGGAAGTGAGGTGAAGTCACTTCCTTGAGGAACTGAATGAGGTCACTGCCTTGGAAACCACGTTGTCCTAACATTTGCCTCCAAGGTTCCCATGAGATGGAGGGTGCCCCTACATCCTGTGACACTTTCACAAGTTCGAATCGTATATCAAACATAGGGACCAGGGAACAGCTCTCCACACAGGCATGGTTTGGTCTATCTTCTCTGTATTTAGAAGAATGAGGCTGATTCAGACACATTCCTTAATTCTACCAGGTTGTTTGACATTGAGATGACTTTTGCTCTCTCAGGTCCTTTATCGCTGCCTACATCTTCTCCAGGGATCATTTCTGCATGTACCTTTGAGGTTCTCAGCAGGTGGAAGATCCCATGCATTCCTGTATTGTAAGACCAACACTGTCACTGCTCTTCTGTAAAGTTAGATTGAGGGAACAGTGTATGGTTAGGGTTAATAACATTTTCATTTTCGGTTAGGAACCATTCTGGTGGATGAATAATGTTATTGGAACCTGTGATATTTATTAGAATACAGACGTGAAATATATGCACATAAACAGAAATCTAAGTAAGATTTGAAGCCCAGAAATCATTGGGCCCTTGATTGGGATACCTATCGTTGAATTACATTCTGCAAAAATGTCTCAGAGAAATCGATATACAATGGCATAAGACCTTGTAACTGGATGATTGAATGTAGAAGAGAACCTCCAGTCAAAAAGTGATAGTCGGTAGGATTAGGAAGATAGTAGGTAGGTTTTAAGAAGAAGAGTGAATATAGGATTTGGACCAAAAGTTCTTTAGCAATAGGATTTCGATTAGAGTGTGAATGTAAGTTTCAGAACATGTGAAGATTTAGTCACAATGATGAACTGTGGAAAAGCAGATACCAATAGAGACATTACAAAAACAGGCAAAGTATAAAGTGAGTGAGAGGATTAGACATTTTCAACAGGGTTGAGTTTGAATATATAATCTTTGGAAGAAACTAATTTGTAGTTACCAAAAGGATTTTCATTTGAGAGCATTAGGCAACCTGGACATGGATGTTTTTAGTAATCCATGTTCACTTTTCATTTAGCTTTGATACAATCATAAGTGTGACCTTTGCTTTTTGTGTCCAGAATATTTCAGTGATAAAATGCATATGTAGATCAGGTGACATGGGTATTTCTTCCAACATTTCTGGGAGCAATATTTTGAAGACGTATAAATTAGTGTTGGGGGTACAAAGAGGTGTACCCTGTGTCTATGAATATAGAGATAATGCATGAAAATACCACATTGTGAATAAATAATATAACTGGTTCCACTTTAAATAATGAATTGAATTGATATCTGAAACTAAGTAAGAAATCTTATATTGTTATACAATCATTCATTCCAACCAATTGTACATCTAATGGTAATATTAGGGTTATGGTTTATTATGAGGGGTGTGTGAGTTTTGCTTCAAATGTGATAATGGAAATCGAAAATAATGTGTTTGGAAAGAAGTTTCAAGGAAAGACCAGTCAGAAACGGAGGAATACATGTTTTCTGAAGCAGGAAGTGATTGAAAGTGAAATAAATGCCTATAAATTTGTGAACGTGTGGATGAAATATATATCCTATAATGTGCATAAACTCAAGAAATAGAAATGTACCAGTGTTGAATAAAAATAAACTTCAAAGTACATATCATGTCCCATAGGAATCTACTTGCATTGATGTTAAACTGGGTCAGTTACTGTAGAAATATTAGGATTTTTTTTTTTTTTTGGTGTTATACTACAATTTATTTTAGCACTAGAATGCCACAGAATGTAGAGGAAAGAGCAATGGATTTTTAGTTACAGCACTAATAATCCAACATTTAATGACTTTTTTGGGGAGTCTAGAAATTACATAAGGCTATGTAACATATATTTTATTATTTAACATTCATAAATGCTTGGGATTTTAGTAATATTTCTAGTTTTTTATTTTTTATTTTTTAAGTTGTTGATGGATCTTCATGTTGTTTATTTGTATGTGGTGCTGAGAATAGAACCCAGTTCCTCACACATACTAGGCAAACATGTTAACACTGAATCACAAACCCAGCCGCTCCACTTTTGTCTTAACATCGAACACGCCTCTCCCTCTTCTTTACTCACTTTCTTCCTCATTTTTCCCCTTCTCTCTCTTCCTTTTTCGTTTTTCCTCCATATCTATTTTTCTCTCATGGCATTACAAACAGTTGTATGCTATGAAATTTAAATTTGAGACTGTTTTTTATAGTCACTATTTTTTTTTAAAAAATTTAATAATTATAATCACCTAATAGATATATTACAATACATTTATTATACATATGTGTCTATATTCATGCATATGCATTACATATATTATGTATATGTATATATATATATATATATATATATATATATATATATATATACACATATATATTTAAAAGTACTTTGATTAGCCTGTTAGAAATAATATACACCAAGACTTTCTTAATTCTGAAGTCTTCCAGAATTAACATCTTGCAATGAAAATCAAATAAACATATTTAAGAAAAAAGGTATCATTCTTTATTATCAATATTGATAATTTAATGTTTTTTATCACGTTACTCTGTAATATGGCATATTATATCTTATGAATTAGAGAAATTTTTTTGAACAACCTATTATTTAAGGACCATATGCACTGACATTTTAAATGGCTTTCTTATGATTTCAATTTCTATCAATTATGTATTAATTGCCAAATACTTATTTTAGTACTTTTCATATTCATAATTGATATAAAGTGAATTGTTTAATTTTTCTGGTAATTAGTTACTTATTACAGTAGGGACATAATTAATAGTTCTAAATTTTTATAAGTAAATGGTACAAAGATATTTTCATGCAATAGTAAGAATAATTGCATGCTCTAAATGTTTGATTGTTGATACATATAATACAGAGCTTTTGATGAGTCTCTTCCCAGTAAAACATAAAATGCAAAGATATCGTTGGGTATGTATGTCCAAATAAAGATAATGAAAAATACACATTATCAGCTAGAAACTATTAAAAAAAAGATGAAAAGAACAATCCAACACATTGTACCAACTTATCAGATGAGGCAGTATTCTGAAAGAATAGCCTAAGACTAGACCTGGTCCATGACAAAATATTTACCAAAAATTGAAATATGAAAAATATAGGAAATGCTATGAATTTTTCATGAAGGTAGGTGGATTATCCTTTAATCTCAATTAAGTGTATTTTCAAAAGCCAGTTTTCTGGTAAAATAAATTTGTGATAGATACAACTACACAAAACAAAGTTTCTGCTTAGCAAAATGAATGCATCTCAACACTTTTTTAGCTGATTTCTTGCCACTCAATTTTAAACCTTTATTTATTTATTTATTTTTATTGATTGTTCAAAACATTACAAAACTCATGATATATTATCTTTCATACATTTGACTCAATTGGGTTATGAACTCCCATTTTTCCCCAAATACGAATTGTAGAAGCACATTGGTTACACATTCACATTTGTACATAATGGCATTATAGTGATGTTGTATTCTGCTACCTTCTCTATCCCCTACTATCCCCCCTCCCCTCTCCTCCCATCTTTCCTCTCTACCTCATCTGCTGTTGTTCAATTCTCTCCATTGTTTTCCCCCCATTTCCCCTCACAACCTCTTATATGTAATTTTGTGTAACATTGAGGGTCTCCTACCATTTCCATATGCTTTCCCTTCTCTCCCCCTTTCTATCCCCCCACTCGTCTTTGTTTAATGTTAATCTTTTTCTCATGCTCTTCCTCCCTGTTCTGTTCTTAGGTGCTCTCTTTATATCAAAGAAGACATTTGGCATTTTTTTAAGGATTGGTTAGCTTAGCTTAGCATAATCTGCTCTAATGCCATCCATTTCCTTGCAAAGTCTATGATTTTGCCATTTTTTAGTGCTGAGTAATACTCCATTGTGTATAGATGCCACAGTTTTTTAACCATTCATCTATTGAAGGACATCTAGGTTGGTTCCACAGTCTAGCTATTGTGAATTGTGGCGCTATGATCATTGATGTGGCAGTATCCCTATAGTATGCTCTGTTAAGACCCTCTAGTCCGAGAAGGGTGATAGCTGGGTCAAATGGTGCATTCATTCCCAGCTTTCCAAGAAATCTCCATACTGCTTTACAAATTGGCCTTATCAATTTTCAGTACCACCAGTAGTGTACAAGTGTACCCTTTTCTCCACATCCTCGCCAACACTTATTGTTGTTTGACTTCATAATGGCTGCTAATCTTACTGGAGTGAGATGGTATCTTAGGGTGGTTTTGATTTGCATTTCTCTGACTGATACTGATGGTGAGCATTTTTTTATGTACTTGTTGATTGATTGTATGTCCTCCTCTCTGAAGTGTCTGTTCAGGTCCTTGGCCCATTTGTTGATTGGGTTATTTGTTATCTTATTGTTTAATTTTTTGAGTTCTTTGTATATTCTGGATATTAGAGCTCTATCTGAAGTGTGAGGGGTAAAAAATTGTTCCCAGGATGTAGACTCTCTATTTACCTCTCTTATTGTTTCTCTTGCAGAGAAAAAACTTTTTAGTTTAGGTAAGTCCCATTTGTTTATTGTTGTTATTAACTCTTGGGCTATGGGTGTCCTATTAATGAATTTGGAGCCCGACCCCACAGTATGTAGATCATAGCCATCTTTTTCTTCTATCACATGCAGTGTCTCTGATTTCATCACTAGCTCCTTGATCCATTTTGAGTTAACTTTTGTGCATGGCGAGAGAAAGGGATTCAGTTTCATTTTGGTGCATATGGATTTCCAATTTTCCCAGCACCATTTGTTGAAGATGCTATCCATCTCCCAATATGCTTTTAGCCTCTTTATCATATATAAGAATGTTGTAATTTTGTGGATTGATTTCTGTGTCCTCTATTCTCTACCACTGATCCACCTGCCTGTTTTGGTACCAGTACCACGCTGCTTTTATAACTATTGCTTTGTAGTACAGTTTGAACTCTGGTATCGCTATACCTCCAGATTCAAATTCCTGCTTAGAATTGCTTTTGCTATTCTGGGTCTTTTGTTTTTCCATATGAATTTCATGATTGCTTTATCATTTCTACAAGAAATGCCGTTGGGATTTTGATTGGCATCCATTTTAACCTGTAGAGAACTTTGGGTAATATCACCATTTTGATGATGTTAGTTCTGCCTATCCCTGAACAGGGTACATTTTTCCATCTTCTAAGATCTTCTTCTATCTCTCTCTTTAGGATTCTGTAGTTTTCATTATATAAATCTTTCACCTCTTTTGTTAGGTTGATTTCCAAGTATCTTATTTTCTTTGAGGATATTGTGAATGGAGTGGTTTTCCTCCTTTCCATTTCAGAAGTTTTGCTCCTGATATACATAAATGCCTTTGATTTATGCGTGTTGATTTTATATCCTGCCACTTTGCTTAATTCATTTATTATCTCTAGCAGTTTCTTTGTAGACCCTTTTGGGTCTGTTATATATATTATCATGTCATCCACAATTAGTGATAATTTAAGTTCTTGTTTTCCTATTTTTATGCCTTTAATTTCTATTGTCTAATTGCTCTGGCTAGAATTTCAAGAACTAAATTGAATAGAAGTGGTGATAGAGGGCATCCCTGTCTTGTTCCAGATTTTAGAGGCAATCCCTTCAGTTTTTCTCCATTTAGGATGATGCTAGCCTGAGGTTTAGCATATATAGCTTTTACAATGTTGAGGTAAGTTCCTGTTATCCCTAGTTTTTCTAGTGTTTTGAACATAAAGGGATGCTGTACTTTGTCAAATGTTTTTTTCTGCATCTATCGAGATGATCATATGGTTCTTGTCTTTAAGTCTATTGATGTGGTGAATAGTATTTATTGATTTCCGTATATTGAACCAGCCTTGCATCCCAGGGGTGAATCCTACTTGATCATGGTGCACAATTTTTTTTGATATGCTTTTGTATTCGATTCATCAGGATTTTATTGAGAATTTTTGTATCCAAGTTCATTAGAGATATTGGTCTGTAGTTTTGTTTCTTTGAAGTGTCTTAGTCTGATTTCAAGATCAGGGTGATTTTGGCCTCATAGAATGAATTTGAAAGAGCTCCTTCTTTTTCTATTTCTTGAAAGAGCTTGAAAAGAATCAGTATTAATTCTTCTTTGAAGGTTTTGTAGAACTCCGCTGTTTACCCATCCGGTCCAGGGCTTTTTTTCGTTGGTTATCTTTTGATGGCTTCTTCTATTTCTTCCTTTGTCATTGGTCTGTTTAAATTGTGTGTGTCTTCCTGACTCAATCTGGGCAGATCGTATGACTTAAGAAATTTATTGATATCTTCACTATCTTCTATTTTATTGGAATATAGGGTTTCAAAATACTTTCTAATTATCTTCTATATTTCTGTAGTGTCTGTTGTGGTATTGCATTTTTCACCCCCTATGTTAATAATTTGAGTTCTCTCTCTTCTTCTCTTCGTTATCATGGCTAAGGGCCTGTCAATCTTATTTATTTTTTCAAAGAACCAACTTTTAGTTTATCAATTTTTTCAATGATTTTTTGTTTCAATTTCGTTGATTTCTGCTCTTATTTTAATGTCGTCTACTACATTTGCTGTTGTTTTGCTCTTCCTTTTCTAGGTTTTTGAGGTGTAGTGTGAGTTCATTTATTTGTTGTTGTTTTTTTCTTTTTTTGAGGAAAGAACTCCAAGAAATGAATTTTCCTCTTAAAACTGCTTTCATTGTGTCCCATAGATTACAGTAGGTTGTGTCTGTATGGTCATTTGTCTCTAAGAATTTTTTTGTCTCCTCCTTAATGTCTTCTGTAACCCATTGATCATTCAGTAGAATATTGTTCATTTTCCATGTGATGTAGGATTTTTCCTTCCTTCTTTTATCATTGATTTCCAGTTTCATTTCATTATGATCTGATATGGTGCATGGTATTATCTCCACGCCTTTATATTTACTAAGAGTTGCCCTATGACCTAATATATGGTCTATCTTTGAGTAGGATCCATCTGCTGCTGATAAGAAGGTGTATCCACTTGATGATGGTTGATATATTCTATATATGTCAGTTAAGTCTAGGTTATTGATTGTGCTGTTGAGTTCTATAGTTTCTTTATTCAGTTTTTGTCTAGAGGATGTGTCTAATGGTGAGAGCGGTCTGTTGACGTCACCTATAATTATTATGTTGTAGTCTATTTGACTCTTGAACTTGAGAAGAGTTTGTTTTATGAGTGGGGCAGCTCATTTGTTTGCTGCATACAAATTGGTAATTGTTATGTTATGTTGGTGGATGGTTCCTTTTAACGTTATATAGTGTCCTTCTTTATCCCTTTTGATTAACGTAGGTTTGAAGTTGATTGTATTTGATATGAGTTTGGCCACTCCTGCTTGCTTCCGTGTGCCCTGTGAGTGGTATGATTTTTCCCAACCTTTTACTTTCTGCCTGTGTATGTCTTTACCTATCATATGAGTCTCCTGAAAGCAGCATATTGTTGGATTTGTTTTTTTGATCCAGGTTACTACCCTATGTCTCTTGAATGGTGAGTTTAGGCCATTAACATTTAAGGTTACAATTGAAATATGATTTGTACATCCATTCATGTTAATTTATTTATTTATTTTAGTTTGGCTAGTTTTTACTTTTTGGTTATTTTCCTCCCCCTTTACTGAGATACCTCCCACTGTTAGTTTGGGGCACTATTTTTCAATTCTTCTTCTTGTAGTATTTTGCCCAAAATCCTTTGCAGTGCTGGTGTTATGGGTGTGAATTCTTTTAGTTTTTATTCATTGTGAAAGACTTTAATTTTATTGTCAAATCTGAAGCTTAATTTTTCTGGATACAGTATTCTTTGTTGGAATTCATTATTTTTCAGTGTTTGAAATACATTGTTCCAGGATCTTCTCACTTTCAAAGTTTGTGATGAAAAATCAGTCGTTAATCTAATTGGTTTACCCCTGAATGTAATCCGCCTCCTTTCTCTCGTAGCTTTTAATATTCTCTCCTTGTTCTGTATGTTGGCTATCTTCATAATTATATGTCTTGGAGTTGGTCTATTATGGTTTTGAATGTTTGGGGTCCTGTAGGCTTCAAGGATTTGGCAATCCATTCCATCTTTCATCTCTGGGAAGTTTTCTAGAATTATTTCATTTAATATGTTGTCCATTCTTTCGGTTTGAATCTCTATGGCTTCTTCTATTCCGATGACTGTGAAATTTGTTTTTTTTATGACATCCCATATCTTTTGAATAGACTGCTCTTGGGACTTAAGCATCTTTTCTGTGTTGACTATATTCTTTTCAAGTTGATAAACGTTGTCGTCATTATCTGATGTTCTGACTTCTATTTGATCTAGTCTATTTGTAATATTCTCGTTTGAGTTTTAATTAATAGTTTCCTGCATTTCTAGGATTACTGTTTGATTTTTTTTAAGATCTCTATCTCCTGGTAAAGCTTGTTCTTTGCCATTTGAATTTGTTTAATTCATTTTCAAAATATACTTTTATTGCTAGGACTTGCTGATTCATGTATTCTCTAATATCCCTTTCCATCTGAGTTAGGTAAGCCTTGAGTTTTTTTCCCTATCCCTGTTTCTGATGATTCTAGGTCCTCCTGTAGAATTAAGTTGTCCTGCATTGTTTGTACACATTTTTTTCCTTTGTTTTTTCATGATGTTCACGTTGTTTTCCATCTCTATTTGATTGCTGTTTTTCTGCTCTATTCTATAGATTTGTTTTGGTTTAATATATCTGTTGTCTCTCCTTTGTGTTGGTAGACTATGCCTGCTAAAGTGAATTCTGCTTGGAAGGAATTGCGATGGCCGAGCTCCAGTGATGTCACCTGTCTGCTATGGCGGCCCCCAGGCTCTTTGCCAGGGTGTTCAAATGGGAGTGGGCTGGGACTGATCTGTCTCTGTTTGTTTTCAACTCCCGGTCACCGGCGGGCGGGCGGTCTCCAGCTGTCCAGTCACACAGTCAGCGGGTGGGCTGTCACTGGTGGGCGGGAGATCTCTAGCCACCCAGTTGCACGTGCAGCCAGCGGGCGATTGGTCGCTGGTAGGCAGGCGGGCAACAGCCACCCAGTCGCACCAGCAGCGGGCTGTTTGTGACCAGTGGGCGGGCGTTCTCCAGCCGCCCAGTCACGCGGGCCTGGCCTCTAGTCCCCTGTTATCTCCTGCTAGTCCTTGTTTCTCGTGCTAGACCAGATTTCCCCTGAGTGATGCCTCTCGGCAGCTCATACTGTCCTCTGGGCCTGCCGTTTCTTGGGTGTGGATGGTGTCTATGGGGAACCCCGGCACTCTATTGTTTTGATTTTTTCCTCTTGCCCCTCTCCCAGCTCTGGCTAGACAGGTTTCGTTTTCGCCGCTGATGGGAGGGGAAGTTGAAGGTCAGGTGCCTGTAGTTTTCCCGACGTCTTTATGCAGGCTCTCTCTGATAATCTCTCCAATGGAAAGCCTAAGAGAGATTTTATGTGAATTCCCTGCTGTATGGGAGATGAGCTGAGTAACACAAACCTGTTTTATTGTTGCAATCTGTTGGAGAGTGGCGGTGGTTACTTCTGCTCTCCAAGATGGTGACCGTTGGTTTCCTTGGTGGAGTTTTTATTGTGGGGGGATAGAACTGTAGCACTTCCTTCCCCGTTTGAAATCCCAAACTCAGCCCGGGGCTCAGTTGGAGGTCAGCCAGCAGGATTCCACAGAATCTGCAGCAACGTTTCTCCCTGCCGGCTGGTCGCTTCTAGGTGGTGCCCTGCTGTCTCTAGCCACGGGGCAGGCCACACAGATTTGTCAGCCCGGATCTCCGGTCGCACATTTGGCTCGTGTTTGAGACTCAATTACCGGACCTCATTGGTGAAAATCATTCTTCTAGGTTTCGGTGCACACCCATTTTTCTTTCAGATCCTAACAAGATAATTTTTTGTCGTTCTAACTCGTTATTCACCTGTGAAGTGGCACAGTTCACAGGGTGTGAGTGGCAGATTCAGAGACATCCCTTCATCCTGACCAGGTTGTTTGCCATGGAAGATGACTTTTGCTCTCTCAGGTCCTTCATAGCTGCCTACATCTTCTCCATGGCTTATTTCTCCATGGACCTTTGAGGTTCTCAGCAGGTGAAAGATCCCCTACATTCCTGTATTATAAGACCAACTCTGTCCGTGCTCTTCTTTAAAGTTAGATTGAGGGAACACTGTAGGGTTAGGGTTAATAACATGTTTGATTTGGGTTAGGAATCATTCTGTTTATGAATAATTCTATTGAGAAGCTGCGATATGTATAAGAATATATAGTTGAAATATATGTAGGAAAACAGAAATCTAAGTAAGATTTGAATCCCAGAATGGCATTGGGCCCTTAATTGGGATACTTAGCGTTGAATTACGTTCTGCACAGATGTCTCAGGTAAATTGATATACAATGTCATAGGACCCTGTACCTTGGAAGATTGAATGTAGATGAGAACATCCATTTAAAAAGGTATAGTTGTTATTGAATGGTTAATTAAATAGGTACTTGTCACTTCCTGTTTTTCTCTATGCTTAACAAAACACTGTTGAAATCTTGAGAACTGTTTGCTAATCTTGTTCCCAGAATGTGCTGTCCCCAGTTTTCAAACTGCAGAATTTACTCTCTCACCTGGTTGCATGCAAACTGCCCACTCCCACTGACCCATCAATAAACTTCCCTCCTTGCCCTCGGCGAGGAAAGTATATAAGCTCTGCTCAAGCTCTTCTCAGGGCTCTCTGCTGTATTCAAGTGAGCTCTGAGCCCCAGCATGCTGGAACTCCAATAAACCCTTTGCTGTTTCATGAGTCAGTTTCTTGGTGGTCTCTTCCTCCAATGCATGCCCGACCTTTACACATGAAGTTTCCACTGATATCTGGCAGCGGCGGATGAGAGACCTCAACGGGCTACTCTTGGGGTAAGTAAGTCTCCTATTCCTGGTTTCAGGTTTCAGGTTAGGACTTGGAAAAAAGGCTATTGATGAAGAGTGTGAGCTCTCTCCGACAGTGGCTGACAGACGTGTCACAGAGCCACAGGCCACGTGCCTGGAGGACGCCCCAGAGGACTTGGGAAATTTAGTTATAATAGATTCCTCGACTCAGTGATATTTTGTTTTGGATTCGGTATTGCCAGCCCATTGGTTATTGCCGGCTACTCAGTCCTGATCTCAGTGTTGGACGTCCATTGCCTGTCTTTATTGTCTTGTCTTGTCTGTTTCATGTGTCGTTGCTTTCACTGTTTGTGGATCTTTCATTATGGGACAGAGCACTTCAATGCTAGATCTCAGTTTAAAGGGCGACTCTTATGCGTGGTCTCATAAAATCCCAACACAATTAATGGCAATACTTCTCTGAGCTCAGTTCCAGAACTCAGTCTCTAAGGGGAATCACACCAGAGTTCAAGCCCAGGTGGACCCAGTCATCTCTTCCAAATGCCACACAAATGACCACAATTAAAACCAAAACACTCCCCAATGGCCCTCATCTTCTTCCATATAGACACTCATCATAACCTCTGGCTGGACGTTTCCATGAGGGGCATAGCCCAAGACAGTGTCCAAAACATGCTCCCTTGCCGCTAATTTGCCTAAAGTCAGGGTGGCCTGGAAACCCTTCCAGTGAACCAGGATTGATCAAATACACCTGCCATTAATACTGATCTTCTTCTGCAATTTGAGGCCTACTGACTGTCAGGTGTAGATTCTTTATGTGAATTTCAGTCATAAGAAAACCCAACCACATCTGCAGTGCTTTGAAAAACTCATTTGACCCAAAGGATCCCAATTCTCACTTGATGGACGTCAAGAACCTAACAGAGGACGGAGAGAAACTTCACCCACAATGACTGCTCTTTTGGCCATTTTGGTTTTGGATGCACACATGGGATCTTTCTTTAGATCTATCAGTTGCAGAGAATCTAAGACACAGCCTCACACAGGGCATAGAGTTGGATTCAGACACATCCATTTCCAAAGCAATTAAGCAAAGAGCCACAGGTTATGCCCATTCATTTAGATCGGAAAACTGTTTTCTTCAGGCTTCACAAAGGGGTGGTCCGAAACAAAGAACTTCTTGACATTCAAGGCAACAGAACATTATGTAAGCAAAAGGCTCAAAGAAGGGTTTTTCCACTGAGAGTTTACTGGTCACACTGATATCTGCGTTTTCTGAGATGCTCGCCATTCCCTTCATCTATCCAGTACATGGCCATGTCACAGAGCTTGGAGGTGGTACATATCTTGGACACAAAACCATGAGCCTATTCTGGAGATTGGCCAGAATTCAGAAAGAAAATTGGAAATTACTAAGATCGTTGGTGTTGCCCATCCTTAAGGAAAGCTGCAATCCATTCATTAATTGGGCAGGATGAATGCTGGGAAGCTTTCTACAAGACAGGACAAATCCATTGATGCATTCTCTTTTCTAATGTCTACAACCACGGACATAGTGGGATACACAGACATAGAAACACTCGCCTTGTCAAACGTCTTACTAGAAACAGTTCAACCCCAAAAAACAAACCACCTTTCCTACCTATTCTCAGAACATGAGACAAAATCATAAACCCAAAACCACACCCATATTGGCACCTCCTTCCCCCAAGTAGGTCTGTGACTCTAGGGAGTGTCCTCTGACTGGTGGGCCATACAATTTTCCCCTGAAAAGTCCTGTCCTGTCTCAGGTCTGTTCTCCTTGACCAACTCTGTTAAGTTGTCAGAAGCTAGTGTTTAGCCACTACCTGCTTTCTCAGGAAAGGCCCTTCTTCAGAGCTCTCCTTGCTTTTGCCATCCTAACATCAGTAGGTACAAAGAAAGACTGACTCTGTCCTTGGTAAATCCAAACAAGTGAGCCCATTGGGACTGGGACTGGGACTGGCTCTATGTGCCTGGTTTCCAGTATCCCAAGTTCAGAGAGATCCATCACCAAGAAAGTGAGGTGAGGTCACTCCCTTCAGGAACTGAATAAATTCACTGCCTTGTAAACCATTTTGTCCTAATAGTTGCTTCCAAGTGTCCCATTAGATGGAGGCTTCCCCTACTTCCTTTGAAACTTTCACAAGTTAGAATGGTATGTCAACCTTAGGAACCCGGGAATAGCTATCCACACAGGCCTGGTTTGGTCAATCTCCTCTACATTAAGAAGAGAGAGGCTGATTCAGACACATCCCTTCATCCTGACCAGGGTGATTGCCATGGAAGATGACTTTTGCTCTCGCAGATCCTTCATAGCTGACTATATCTTCTCCAGGATTCATTTCTGCATGGACTTTGGAGGTTCTCAGCAGGTGGAAGATCCCCTACATTCCTGTATTGTAAGACCAACTCTGTCCCTGCTTTTCTTTAAATTTAGGTTGATAGAACAGTGTATTCTTAGGGCTAATAAAATGTTTGATTTGAGTTAGGAATAATCCTGTGGGATGAATAATGGTATTGGGAACCTGAGATATTTATAAAAATATAGAGGTTAAATATATGAATTAAAACCGAAATCTAGGTAATTTTGAAGCTCAGAAGGGCATTGGGCCCTTGATTGGGATACTTAACTTTGATTTACATTGTGTACAGATGTCTCAGATAAATAGATATACAATGGCATCGGACCTTGTAGCTTGGATGATTGAATGTTGAAGAGAACATCCAGTCAAAAACGGATAGTAGGTAGAATTAGGTACAGAGTTGGTTTAGGAAGAAGAGTGAGTATAGGATTTGGAACAAAAGTTCTGGAGCATTAGGGTTGTGGTTAGAGAGTGAAAGTGAACATAAGTTCATGTGAAGGGTCAGTCACAATGTTGAACTGGTGAAAATATGCAGGAAACCACATATCTTTAGAGACATTATGAAATCAGGCAAAGTATAAAGTGAGTGATATGATTATGCATTTTCAACAGGGTTGAGTTTGAATATATAATCTTAGGAAGAAACAAATTTCCCCTTCCTCTCCTGTTTTCTCTTTTCTTTCCACTATACAAAGTCTAATCTGGGACAGAAAAGATCCGTCCTTTATAGGGCATATCAGGACATATACAGGATTGCCTGGAGCCCTTAGTTTGGGTAATGATTTAGCAGATAAAACTACGCATGACATACATATTTTCTCTACAGTAGAAGAAGGTACAAATTTTCATAAAAAATTCCATGTCAATGCTAATACTATACATAAGCGCTTTAAAATAACTAAGGAACAAGCTAGACAAATAATAAAACAATGTCAAAATTGTGTGACCATTTTACCACAAGTTAATCTTGGAGTCAATCCTAGAGGATTGATACCTGACCATATTTGGCAGATGGACGTCACAAACTTGCCAGAATTTGGAAAATTAAAATATTTGCATGTTACAGTTGATACTTCTTCTGAATTTTTGATGGACTCCCTTCAGGCTGGAGAAAAAAAACTAAAGATGTTATAGCTCATTGCTTACAAAATTTTGCCACTGTGGGCATTCCAAAACAGTTAAAAACAGATGTTGCCCCTGGTTATACTTTTACCTCTTTTAAAGAATTTTGCTCATCATTTTGCATTACTCATATAACAGGAATCCCATACAATCCGCAGGGACAAGGCATAGTTAAATGAGCTCATCAAACTATTAAAACGTACTAATTAAACAAAAAAAAAAAAAGGGAATTGGGAAGGGGTATATATTCCCCAAAGATAAACTTAAAATAACCCTTTTTACTCTAAACTTTGGAAATTTGGATTCATCAGGGCTTAGTCCTGTGGAAAGGCATATGTGTCCAAAAAATGTACATAAGCCCAACGTACTTTGGAAGGATATTCTAACAGGACAATGGAAATGTCCTGACCCAGTAATTGTCTGGAGTTGGAGGTCTGTTTGTGTGTTTCCACAGGGAGAACAGCAGCCGATTTGGATTCCAGAGAGACTAACTAAAGCGATTTCTACAGATTAAAAGAATATGATTTGGCTCAAATCCATAACAGCTGATATCCAGAACTCCAGTTTGCTATTCTTACATCTGTGACAAATCCAGGATGCTTTTTTCAATATCTATTTTATTATTACCCTTTCCCATGTCATGAAGTTCTATTTTGTTTTTTGAGCTCATACAAACCTAGGTTAATGTTTTGCTGATCAGTTCTATTTTTGGACTATAGAGTTTTTAGACATTGCAATGGAGATTTCACCTGTAAAATGTTATAAGGCCTTTACTCTTATGTTATGTGTTGTATGTATTATATTACGTGTGCACACTTGTGTTTTTTGTTATATGTTTGAATGTACGTATGTCCATATATCATATATGATGAGCGCTCATGAAAAAATGGATCCAAATATATTTTTATACACTTGATGTAAATGTTTTAATTTAAATTGGGTAAACACCTGTTGAGGATTGTTTTAAAATGTGTACAAAAAAGGAGGTTAACAGATCTGTTTGTTTACTTTCACCTTTCCTTTTCATTATATTTAATAATTCTCTTCAAGATAATGTAAACTGTTAAGATAATTGGGTTTTTTAGTGCCTTCTGGAATGGTAAGTAATTTTTTCTTTAGCCATTATTGCCAGAATTCCAATCTTCAACCCAGTGCTGGTGAAGACAAAGATAAAACCAATCTACAGCTTCTGCAATAGCCATCACTGAACTGCTTGCAGAACTTGCCTCGACTATGTATCACCTGTATGCATTGTGAACTCACCTGCATGCATTGTGAAGAATATGTTGGTGAATTGACTTGTGGTAGTGTTGGGGTATTTTTGCTGATGATGTCATCGGTGGTACAATTTTTCCAAAAGGAGCTGTCAATTGGCTTGGTGTATCTTCCTCCCTTCTGCTGTCATTGTCGTTCAGCTAAAATTTGGGGGCCAACAGAGGTGAGACAAAGAACCTCACCCCCCGCTGGTACAAAGACCTCTCCACAGGTGTGACTGTATACTGGACCTGTAGCTAGTGACGGGTAAGATCCAATTGCAATGGTACCAATCTAAGACTGGAGGCTGATACCTTGAGGTCAGCTCATTTGATAATGGGTAAGCACCATATGTACTATTGGACAACCTAAGGCAGGCATGGTCCCTAAGCCACATGCTTGTTGTTTAAACAGAGAGGGGGAGATGTTGAGAGGCACAGCCCAAGGGGCCAAACAAACTTTCAGACTGCCAGCTGATGATTGGCTAACAGCGGCCCCAGCAACATCAAGCTAATTGGCTCCTCTGCGGTGATGCTCATTGGAGATGCTCATTGAGCAGTTTCCCCACCCTTTCAGACTGCAAGCTGATGATCGGCTCACAGCAGCCCCAGCAATATCTAGCTGATTGGCTCCTCTGTGGTAATGCCATTGGGCTGTTTCCCCACCCTTTCAGACAACGGAGCTGCTCATTGTGGGACTTTTTGGGCTCTGCCCACACGACCCAGCCAATCGACCTCAAGAGAAGGAGTGTGGAGGTTGAGAGCTTGTGGGAAGCCAGTAGTGGCAGTTGGGCTCTGAGGGTTTTTCCCGAGGAGCTAATTTTTAGTCATGTGTGGTTCTAAAAGTAATTTTAGTTTCTTTTGACAAGTGGCTCCTGAATTGTGCCCAGCCAGATTGCAGCAATCCTAAAGTGATGGAGAAAAAGAACCCAAACAGAATAGAAATACAAGCAGTTTAGAGAGGCATGGTGTATAGTTGGATTTACCTTTTGCATGATAAAGGGTAGGTGTTATAAATCTAGTCAATTTTAAATTGAAATAGTTCTCCATGTGTTTTATAGTTAACAAATATGTGAATTCCTATCTCCCTTTATCTGTAGCCTATTCAGCACATGTATTTTTGAATGTACATATAGAATCCTACCTGGTATCACATGTACATTTTTGTTAGATGGCTGACTTGGCAGATACAAATTTTTAGAAGAGGTCACTCCTCCTAAACGTTGTTGGAATTGAAAATTAAAACTATGGGTGAGCTTCCTAGTTGAACAATATAATACATAAATCCATGTTCAGTAAAATGAATAGTTTTGGATCTGTGGATGTTATATATTTCATGATGAATTTCGATTGGCATATATATTGCTACCTTTTAATGCCTCTCTCTCTCTCTCTCTCTCTCTCTCTCTCTCTCTCTCTCTCTCTTTCTATATATATATATATATATATATATATATATATATATATATACACACACACACACACTCTCCAGATTTTTCAGAATGTAAAATATATGTGTCTTATTATACAATCCCTAAATGCATTCATGTTCATGAATGTGGATTTATAACCAAATGTTCACAAAGTTATTTTCAGAAATATTCATCCACCTTAAATACATATTGTATCCTAGTACTGAAATCAAAATTCAGTGAATGGTGCATAGAAGTCCTAATTTTTCTACAGTAACTGACCCACTTTAACATCAATGCAAGTAGATTCCTATGGGACATGATGTGTATTTTGACCTTCATTTTTATTCAACACTGTTACATGACTATTTCTTCAGTTTATGCACATCATAGGATATATATTTCATTCACAATTTTGCAAATTGATAGGCTTTTGTTTCACTTTTAATCACTTCTTGCTTCAGTACACAAGTATTCCTCTATGTTTTTTGACTGGTCTTTTCATGATACTTCATTTTATTTTAGATTTCAATAATCACTTTTAAAGCAAAACTCACACACTCCTCATGATAAACCATAAACCTAATATTACCATTAGATGTATAAATGGTTGTAATGAATGTATGTATCTCAATATAAGATTTCCTGTAAATTTGTAAATATCAATTCAATCCAATATTTAAAGTTGGAACCAGTAATATTATTTATTCACAGTATGGTCTATTCATTCATTTTATCTATATTCCTAGACACAGGGAACACCTATTTGTACACCCTATACTAATTTATACACCTTCAAAATATTGCCCACAGAAATGGTGGAAGAAATACTCATGTCACTTGATCTACATATGCACTTTATCACAGTAATATTCTGGAAACAAAATGCAAAGTTCACACTTATGACTGTGCCAAAGCCTAAATGGAAAGTGTGCATGGATTACTAACAATATCCATGTCCAGATTGCCTAATTCTCTCAAATGTCAATCCTATTGGTGATTAAATATTTGATTCTTTCTAAGATTTTATACTCAACCTCTACCCTGTTGAAAATGTCTAATCCTATCACTCAATTTATACTTTGCCTGATTTCTTAATATCTCCATTGATATCTGCTTCCCCATATATTTTCCCCAGTTCATCATTGTGTCTGACTCTTCACATGTGGTGACATTTACATTCACTCTCTACCGCAAACCCTATTGCTAAAGAACTTTTTGTCCAAATCCTATACTCACTTTTCTTCCTAAACCTACTGACTGTCTTCCTAATCCTACCAACTATGCCTATATGAGTGGATGTTTTCTTCTACATTCAATCATCCAATTTTCAAGGTCCTATGCCATTGTATATCGATTTATCTGAGACATCTGTTTAGAAGATATTTAGAAGCTAAGTATCCCAATCAAGGGCCCAATGCTCTTCTGGGCTTCAAATCTTACCTAGATTTCTGTTTTTATACTTATATTTCACCTATATATTCTTGTAAATATCACAGGTTCCCAATACCATTATTCATCCAGCAGAATGATTCCTATCCCAAATAAAACCTGTTATTACCCTAACCATACACTGTTCCCTCAATGTAACTTTACAGAATAGCAGGGAAAAAGTTGGTCTTACACTACAGGAATGTAGGGGATCTTCAACCTGCTGAGATCCTCAAAGGACCATGCAGAAATGATTTCTGGAGAAGTTGTAGGCAGCTATGAAGGACCTGAGGGAGGAAAACTCAACTTCCATGGTAAACAATCTGGTCAGAATGAAGGGATGTGTCTTTATCAGCCTCTTTCATCTTAATGTAGAGAAGATTGACCAAACCAGGCCTGTGTGGAGAGCTGTTCTCGGGTGCCTATTGTTGATATACCATTCCAACGTGTGAAAATGTCACAGGAAGTAGGGGCACCCTCCATCTCATGGGACCCTTGGAAGCAACTCTTAGGACAAAGTGGTTGCCAAGGCAGTGACTTCATTCACTTCCTGATTGAGGTTACCTCACATAACGTCAAGGGTGATGGAACTCTCTAAACGTGGGATTCAGAAAGCCAGGCAAGCTCAACCAGTCCCAGTCCCAGTCCCAGTGGTCTCACTTTTTTTGGATTTACCAAGGACAGAGTCTGTCTTTCTTGGTACCTACTGATGTGAGGATGGCCAAAAGACAGGAAAGCTAAGAAGAGGGGCCTTTCCTGATAAAGCAGGTAGTAGCTCACCACTGGCTTCTGACAACTTCACACAACATTCTTCCCTCAATGCAGCACAAAGGTCCCTTTCACTCTTGAAGAGGAGGTCCAACCCTCAACTGTTCTGTAAAAGAACTTCAGAGAGAGAGGTTAAAGATTCCTGCAAAGCTGTTATGGAGGTTTCTAATATATTTAAGTTTTGGTCTATTTCTGCTTCTAACTGGGTCATTTGCTGTGTCCCATGGACCAGGGCAGTGGTTCCTGTGCCCACCCTTGTGGCAACTCCTATTCTTTATAGGATGGCTAAAGTGAGGAACATATGTTCCCAGTGAAACCGGGTTGTATGTCCCACCTATTCGATCTTCAAATGAACCTGCGTCATGATAGAGCATTCTGGGTAACATATGCACCATTACACAATTAATCACATCCGTTTTTCATTTCATGAAAACATCAACAATGTTTTAGTATATAGAATTATACTGTTGTAGGGACGGACAAGGCAAGGCACCTAAGATAGCACCAAAGACAGTGAAACAGTCCTATTTGGTTGCACCCAGATTCAGAGGGCATTGCTTCGGTTGTAATCAATTAATCTTCTGAATTCCAAGTTTAGGTAGTTTCAGAATTTTGTACCCAACACGTAAGAGAAGTGGCTCAGAAGATCACACTCTGCAGAAGTTCACAAAAAGCTGTTTTTGTTTCTGTTTTTTTTTTCTCTGTTCTGGGCAAGTTAACTTTTCAAGGACAACTGGGTGGGGGAGAGCTTTTACTTCCCTTTCTTTTTTTCCCCCTGCCAGCTGTTACCATGGAGCCCAGATGGTAACTTCTTTATCTTAGAAATGTTGCCATCTCTGTGAAGCCCCAGTTCAAGGCCAGAGGAATTGTTCACATATTTTGTGAAAAACTAGTAAGGGGGTGTCTAGCTTAGGAGTGCTGATTATTTTTAGCCAGTGGCCAAGTGGAACAGGGCAACATTAAATGAGGAAGGTTATCTACACTGAAATCGTTTATAGGGACTTTTTTGCTGAAAGTCCTAAAGTCAGCCATGGTGAAGACTCCTGGAGAAGGTCAGTGAAAACTTTTCTGTGGGCCTGGTACAGAGGGGGGAGACAGAGAAGTCGGGGCTTAGAGCAGCTTCATGGATCTGAGAATGAGAAAGGAGAGATGTAAAAGAATAATGGGAAAGGGGTTTGGGATATTCCTAGCAACAAAACTTGAGCAGTAGAACAGGTAGAGCAGAGGGGAAGAAGGGAGTGAGTATCCACAAAGCCTGTGAGGGACTTTAAATTTTTAGTAACCTGTTTTCAGTGATGAAAGAGCAACTTTAAAGGCCATTTTCATTACATTTGGATAAGGGTCTGAGGGCTCTCCTCAGCTGGTTTGAGCTATGGGTTAGCTGGAAAGAGGACCTGGTGGGACCCAGTGCGGGCAGTGACAAGAGAAGAGAGGAGTGAGTTGGTGGAGGGGTACCTCAGTACCTGCTTCTCAGCCAGGGGGCAATGGTCTGAGAACCGGTGTTGGTTTGGGTTTTTGATCTAGTAATTGAAGGGAAGAAATCAGGTTGCTGAGTTTGGAGTGACAGCAGATAGTCTGGAGATGAAGGCTGAGGGTGAGGATCTATTGGAGAAGCATAGTTCAGGATGTGAGCGAAGGAGGGAAAAGGCCTCCACATAGGGGAATCTCCTTTTACCCTTTTGAGCACTTGCAGAAGTTAAAAAGGTCACACAGTATTTGAGGATCTAGAGACCCCTCTGGGGGCCATGGGTTTTGGTTATCTAATTGGTCATATGGCCAATGCTGTGTACAGAATTTGATGAGGAGTTCGGGTTCCATCAGGAAGCCCCTGTATGCTCACATCCCCATGACTTACAGAAGAAATTGGCTTTTCCTCCACACAGCTGTTGCTGTTTGTGGCTTTGATTGTCTGCCGGGCAAACATAGTAATCTAGGCTAGCCAACCTGCACCTGGCTTACCTGTCCCGACATCCATAATGTTTGTTTCCATTATTTATGGTACAAAAGGTATTTAATGGAATTTTAGTGGTATCCTCTTCATCAGGGATATCCTAATAGGAAAGACCTATAGCCAGCTAACAAATGTCTGGGTGGAGAAATGGCCACCAGGTCCCAAAGTGGGCTATATGTGAGATAGATTATACTTCTTCTCCAGTAGGATTTGTGATCAGCCATCGCTGCTGAAAGGGCTGATGAGGGTTAGAACTACTGGTGGTCAAGGAGAGACTCTATAGCTTCATCCACCTGGCGAATACACAATTTGAAAGGGTTACCAGTCTCTTCCAGTTTCCAGGCAGAGTCTGGACAGGGTGCAGGCTTGAGATGAGAGGCCAGGATCCAGGAAGTGATTCTGTCTACCTTTACCACTGTAGGTGTTATAAGTAGAACCTGGTATGGTCCTTTCCAGTGGGGTTCCAGGGATGACACCTGATGTTGTCTTACATAGACAAAGTCTCCTACTTGATATTGATGTGGAGTCCCCTCATCTCCAGGTTGGTAGGCAGTGGCCAGCTGTTTTCACAGGTATCGCTGAGTTCTTTCAACAGCTGTAAGTCTGTCAAGCATGGTGGTGTGGAAGGGATCGTTAGGTCTTAGAGTTGGGGTTAGGTCCCTTACTGGAATAGGGGCCCCATAGGGAATTTCATAGTGGGTGAGGTTACACAAAGAAACAGAGAGAGAATTTCTTGCATGAAACATTGCATAAGGCAGAAGCATTGTCCAATCTTTTATGTCGGTCTCTAAGCTTAATTTCATTAAGGTCTCTTTAATGGTTCTATTCATTCATTCTACCTGTCCTGCACTCTGTGGTCTATAAGCACAATGTAATCCCCAGGGTACTGGCTAACCCCTAACGTACCTGGGTCATGAATGCAGGTCCATTATCAGACTCTGTTACCTTAGGCAGGTCGTATCTTGGAAAAAAATCTTCCAGGATCTTCTTGACCACCATTTGTGCTGTTTCTTTCTTTCTTTCTTTTTCTTTCTTTCTTTCTTTCTTTCTTTCTTTCTTTCTTTCTTTTTTTTTGGTGGGGAAGGCTTTAATCCATCCTGAAAATGTATCTACAAAGACTAGGAGATATTTAAGTCCATACCTTGCATGCTTAATTTCAGTAAAGTTCACTTCCCAGAATTGTCCTGGTCTTTTTCCTCCTAGGTGCTTTCCTCCAGGAAGCTTGGAAGGGTAAGCATAAACCAATTGATGGACCCGACAGGCTTTTGTTACCCATTCAGTCCTTTTGCTGTGATTTGGTCAGTGGAAAACTCTGTTCTTGATCCTTCAGGAATGCCTGCAGTTTCTTTGAACAAAGTTGAGTGAGTTGATGTACATTTTCTACTGACATAGTTAGAGCCATGACTATAGGAGTTTTTACTGAAGGATTTAGAAATCCCACTTGGTTGCCTTCAGGGTTAAAAGTTATTTTGGCCCAGAGCTTGGTGAGCAGATCTCTGCCCATCAATGGGGCCAGGCATTCTGTGATTACTAGGAAGGATTGATGGATTTTCCTTTTCCCAGGTCTATGGTCCTCTTAGTTGTCCAAGCCCGATACTTACTGCCATTTGCCCCTTGAACTAGAGACCTTTTATTTGATAGATGGCCCAATGGGGCCTTAAGGGCTGAGTATATTGCCCCTGTATCCACTTCAAAGTTTACTGGGGTCCCCTACACTTCAAAAGTTACCCTGAGCTCCGGGAGGGGATGTTAGCCCCGACTTTTGGAGTCATCCTCAAGAGTCAGAATGGCTGGCAGGAGTGGCTGTCTCTTTCTAGGGAACTCTTTGGCCCAGTGTCCTTTTTTTTACAGTAGGCACAGTGATCTGAGGCAAGGAGTGGCCTCTGGCGTGGGCCCAGGTATCCCTTCCTGTCTCCCTGTTTCTTAATTTCTGGCCTATTTGTTGTTGTGACCAGGACCTTAGTCAGCGCCTTAGTCTGTCTTTTGTTTCTTTTATCCTCCCTTTGTTCCCTTCTCTTCCTCAGTTTCTCTCTTAAAGTATACCTTCTCGGCTTCTCTGACTAAATCTCTCAAAGTCATATCTTGTAATCCATCTAAGCATTTTAACTTTCTTTTAATATCCGGGGCAGCTTGCCCAATAAAGGCCATTGTGACAGATGACTTTTGATCCTCTGCCTGAGGATTGAAAGGAGTATATCTTCTATATGCCTCCATAATTCTCTCTAGAAACATAGAGAGAGGTTCTTCAGGCCCTTGAATAATCTCTCTTACCTTGGCCTAATTAGTTGGTCGCCTAGCGGCCGCACGGAAACCCACTATTAGAGCCCGGTGATAAGTGAACAGATGCTCCCTACGTTCAAAGATTTGGGGGCCACAGTTGGGTTGGTTCAAAGGAAAGCTGGCTTTGATTATCTTGGGAAGTTGTGTCAGTCACGCATCTGGTCAGAGGATATTTTTTTCCAGCTTCCAGGAGTATTCTATTTTGATCCCCTGTCATGAAGACAGTCCCTATGAGTTGTTGGCAGTCATCTCAAGTAGGCTAGTGTGAAAACATCAATGACTCAACCAGACCTGTGTGCCAGGTGGGGTGCTCAGAAAAAGGGGGATTGTTATATTTCCAATTATGTACGTCTGAAGAGGAGAATGGCCAAAACTGGTAGGCTTGCATTTTTTCCCCCATGGCCGTCGTCAATCTTTGGCCCATAGGGATGGAGGGGGAGCATCATGGGAGTTCCAGTGTTTTCAACTATTCACTGCTGGCGAGTTCCTATAGCCGGGCCAGCTTCCTCAAGGGAAGGAAGGGCTGTGTGTGCCACTGGGGAGCTATCTGGAGGGTGCTGTGCTCCTCCAATTGCAGAGAGGCTGAGTCAGCAGCAGGGGAATCACTTAGAGGGTGTTGGGGATTGGGGGAAGAGGGCAGGGGATAAGGAGGGGGAGGAGAATCCAGTAGAGTCAAATCTTGTGACTCAGGGAGAACAGAGGGTGGAGAAGGAAGAAGAGCAGAGGGTTTGAGAGATCATGGGGGAAGGAGTAGGAGCAGGGGCAGCGATAAGGAAAGGCTTCACCCATGGAGGAGGAGATTTGCAGAGGTCCTGCAAAGTTAAGATATATGGCGGAATGATCCAGATGGCTATGTGGCCCTGGCTAAAAGACAATATCTCTAACTTTTTAAATTAGTGGGAAGTAGAAAGATCCTTCTAGAGGCCATCCGACTCGAAAGGTGGGTCATTCTGAGGCACAGAGCGTCTTCCAGGTCCAGTGTTTTACTAAATAAAAAAGATTCTGAGCCCTTATGTGGACTTTGGGCCAGTGATCAATGGTCAGGGACAGAGGCATTGAAGTGCTCTGTCCCATAATGAAAGATACACAAATAGTGAAAGCCACGACACATGGGGTCTCACATTCGCCGCTGCTGGATTTCAGTGGAACCTCCATATGAAAAGGTCGGGCAAGCCTTGGAGGAAGAGACCACAAAGAGATTGTCACATGCAACAGCAAAGGGTTTATTGGGGGTCCAGCATGCTGGGGCTCAGAGCTCAATTGAAAAGAGATGAGAGCCCTGAGAACACCTTAAGCAGAGTTTATATAATTTTCTTGGAGAGGGCAGGGAGGAAAGTTTATCGATGGGTCCGGGTGAGTGGGCAGTGTGCGTGCACACGGGTGAGGGAGTACATTCTGCAGTTTGGCAGTTGGGGAGAGCACATTCTGGGAACAAGATTAGCAAAGAGTTCTCAAGATTTCAAAAGTGTTTTGTTAAGCATACAGAGAAACAGGAAGTGACAAGTACCTATTTTATTAACCTTTAACTACCGACTATCCCTTTTTGACTGGATGTTCTCTTCTACATTCAATCATCCAAGGTACAAGGTACTAGGCCATTGAATATTGATTAATCTGACACATCTGTGCAGAACCTAATTCAAAGCTAAGTATCCCAATCAAGGGCCCAATTCTCTTCTGGGCTTCAAAACTTACCTAGATTTCTGTTTTCATACATGTATTTCACCTATATATTCTCATACATATCACAGGTTCCCAATACCATTATTCATCCAGCAGAATGATTCCTAACCCAAATCGAAAATGTTATTAACACTAACCGTACACTTTCCCCTCAATCTAACATTACAGAGAGGAGGGACAGAGTTAGTCTTACAATACAGGAATGTAGTGGATCTTCCACCTGCTGAGAACCTCAAAGGTCCATGCAGAAATGTCCTCTGGAGAAGACGTAGGCAGCTATGAAGGACCTGGGAGAGTAAAAGTCATCTTACATGACAAACAACCTGGCCAGGATGAAGGGTTGTGTCCAAATCAGCCTCTCTCGTCCTAATGTAGAGAAGATGGACCAAACCAGGCCTCTGTGGAGAGCTGTTCCCAGGTTCCTATGGTTGATATACCAATCTAACTTGTGAAAGTGTCACAGGAAGTTGGGGCAGCCACCATCTCATGTGACCCTTGGAAGCAACTGTTAGGACAAAGTGGTTGCCAAGCCAGTGAACTCATTCAGTTCCTGAAGGAAGTGACCTCACCTCACTTCCATGGTGATGGAACTCTCTGAACATGGGATCCAGGAAGCCAGGCATCCAAGCCAGTCTCAGTCACAGTCCCTGTGGGCTCACTTGTTTGGATTTACCAAGGACAGAGTCAATCTTTCTTGGTACCTACTGATGTGAGAATGGCCAAATACCAGAAAAGCTCTGAAGAGGGGCCATTCCTGAGAAAGCAGGTAGTGGCTCACCACTAGCTCCTGACAACTTCACAGAGTTGACCAAGGAGACCAGATCTGATAAAGGACAGGCCATTTTGGGAGAACATAGTATGGTCCAGAAGTCAGAGGACACTCTGGATAGTCACAGACCTACTTGAGGGAAGCAGGTGCCTTTTTGGGTGTTGGTGTGGGTTTGTGGTTTTGTCTCATGTTCTGAGAATAAGTAGGAAAGACGGTTTTGAGGTTTGGAGTGAAATGTTTCTACTAAGTCGTTTCACAGGGCGTGTGTTTCTATGTCTGTGTATCTCACTGTGTCCGTGGTTGTAGACATTAGAAAAAAAGAATGCATCAATGGATGTGTCCTGTCTATTAGAAAGCTTCCGAGCATTCATCCTGCCCAATTAATGAATGGACCAGGGCTTGCATAATCAATGGGTAACACCTGCTATCTTCCTAAGTTCCAGTTTTCTTCCTGAATTCTGGCCACTCTCCAGAATAGGCTCATGGTTTTGTGTCCAAGATATGTACCACCACCAAGCTCTGTCACATGGCCATATACTGGATAGCTGAAGGGAATGGCGAGCATCTCAGAAAACTCAGATATCAGTGTGACTACTAACATCTCAGTGGAGAAACCGTGGTTGGGCCTTTTGCTTAACAATTGTTCTTTTCCCCTGAGTCAGGAAGGACTTTGCCTCAGGCCAACCCGTTTGTGAAGCCTGAAGAAAACCGTTTTCAAATGGAAATGAATGGGCATCACCTGTGTCTCTTTGCTTAATTGCTTTGGAAAGGGATGTGTCTGAATCAGGCTCTTGGCCCAGTGTGAGGCTGTGGCTTAGATTGTCAGCACCTGATGGATGTAAAGAAAGATCCCATGTATGCATCCAACACCAAAATGGCCAAAAGAGCAGTCATTGTGGGTGAATTCTCTTGTCCTTCTCTGTAAGTTTCCTGACCTCCATCAAGTGAGAATAAGGATCCTTTGGGTCTAATGAGTTCTTTAAAGCCCTGCAGAGGCTAGCCCATTGGTGCTTGGGTTTTATCATGACTCCAATACACATAAATAATCTAAATCCCACAGTCAGTAGGCCTCAAATTGGAGAAGTGGAGCAGTATTAAATGCAGGCCTATTGGATCACTCCTGTTTCACAGGAAGGGTGTCCAGGCCACTCAAACTTTAGGTAAACGAGGGGCAAGGGAGCTTATTTTGGATACTGTCTTGTACTGTGCTCCTCATGGAAACCTCTAGCAAGAGGTTATGTTCAGTGTCTATATGAAATAAAATGAGGGCCATGTGGGATTTTTTTTGGTTTCAATTGTTTTCATTTGTGTGGCGGTTGGAAGAGGTGACTGGGTCCACCTGAGCTTGAACAGTGGCGTGATTCCCCTTAGAGAGTGAGTTCTGAAACTGACCTCAGAGAAGTATTGCCATGACTTGTGTTGGGATTTTAGGAGGACACGCATGAGAGTCGCCCATGGAAACTGAGATATAGGCCCAGGGTACCTTTCCACAGAGCACTAGGAATCTCAGCCAGGATATCACATGATTTTATTCTTAAAGGCATGTCAGCCATAGTTGAGAATCAAAACAAACATGGACCTCACATTGTAGACCTCAATGAGCCTGGCTTCATGTGACCTTTTGGCCACTCTTTGGAAAGTCTTGCCTGTGAGAGTTCTCGATAGCGTTCATTGAAATGAGCATCCTCACCATTTAATGGTTCCCGAATGAATTAAAACCCACAGTGCCTCCAACTTCATCCTTGAAAAATGCCTAGATAAATACCATGAAATTTTTGAATTTCCCATGACCTGGTCACACTGGGAACATTTGGATGTCCTACATCATTCATGAATCTATCAGGCAGTGCCTTGATTGACTGGGATTCATAAAAATGGTGTAGAACAGAGATACCAGTAAGTTGGAGCCTACTGAGTGGTGGGCCTAGAGCAGAGGTGGGAAGGTGTATGATAAAACATCTTTGTGAGGCCATGTTAATCTGCCATTAGCTTCCAAATTGCTTGTGACTGACATGGTGCAGCCAGCAGAATGTTCAATGAAATGGCATATTGTTATATGGAGACGTTTCAGGGCAATGTTCAGAACCAGGTTTCTATGGACAAAGGGGCAAGCTATGAGGGATAGAAGCCTGCTTGGTGCATTCTCCTGAGAACCCTGACCCACCGCACAAGACAGAACTCCCTCCACCACTGTGTCCCATTTGAACTCCTTGTATATCGTGAAGCAAATACCAAAGTCCCAGTGCAGCAGCAAGAAACACCATGAAAATTGGAGGATGACCAAATGGCTTCACAGTCCCCCAGGGAGACACTTAGCCCACAATGGCCACAGTTTACCTACAAAGAGAGAATTCCGCACTGCTACCTCATGTACATTGGAAAATAAGAATCCATGTCCTCCAGGTCACATAGATGCAGACCCAGCTTTGATGGTCTCACTAGAAAGAAATCAAAAGCTCCTGAAAACAATATATATTTCAAGTGCCCAACCACATAGGCAGTTCCAAGAAGTCTTTAGGGCACCAGAGCTCCACATTTGAGAAATGTTTACTGTGTCCCTTACTTTGGGAAACTCCTCTAACACATCCAAGGTTGTGAACTCCTGAGCATATTCCATTCCAGATATGTATTCACAGATGTTCTAACTCTTCTTCTCTAATTCTGTATTACTTGGGGCGGAGTTAATTACAATAAATTTTTCTGGAAGAGAATAAGAAGATTTTTGTGTAGCACATATTTGCATACACATTGTGTTCATTTTCCAATTTTCCATTCGAAATACTGATTCCCTGACACTAACCCATAGCTTGCTAGACTCTGACTACTAATCCTAATGTGATGGAGAAAAATAACTCAAACAGAATAGAAATACAAGCAGTTCAGAGGAGGGGTGGTGTATAGTTGGGCTTGCCTTTTGCAATATATAGGTTTGGAGTTATAAATCTAGTCAATTTTTAATTGAAGTAGTTCTCCGTGTGTTTTTAAAGTTAACAAATATGTGAATTTCTGTCTCCCTTTCTCTGTAGCCTATTAAGCACATGTATTTGTATATGCACATATTGAATCCTACCTGGTATCACACGTACATACTTGTGAGGTGGCCAACTTGACAGATACAAATTGTGGAACAGAAAATTCAACCTATGGGGGAGCTTCCTAGGTGAACAACATTATATATAAATCCATGTTCAGTAAAATAAATATTTTTGGATATGTGGATCATATAAATTTCACGATGAATTTTGATTGGCATATATATTGCTACTTTTTAATTGCTCTGTGTGGGTTTTGTGTGTGTGTATATATATATATATATATATATATATATATATATATATATATATATATATATATTCTCCAGATTTTTCAAAATGTAAAACATATGTGTCTTATTATACACTCCTAAATTCATTAATGTTCATATATTTGGATTTCTAATCAACTTTTCACAAGATTATTCTCAGAAATATTCATCCACCTGAACTACATATCTGTTTCCTAGTACTGAAAACTAAATTCAGTGAATGGTATATACAAATGCTAATATTTCTACAGTAACTTACCCAGTTTAACATCGGTGCAAGTAGATTCCTATGTTCCATGATGTGTATTTTGACGTTCATTTTTATTCAACACTGGTATATTAGTTTTCTTCATTTTATGCACATCATACGATATATATTTCTTCCACAATTTAGCAAATTTATAGGCATTTGTTTCACTTTCAATCACTTCCTGCTTCAGAACACATGTATTCCTCCAGCTTTCTTGACTGGTTTTTTCATGAGACTTCTTTCTGAACACATTGTTTTCGATTTCCATAATCACTTTTGGGGCAAACTCACACAACCATCATGATAAACCATAACTCTATTATTACCATTAGATGTATAACTGTTTGGAATGAATGATTGTATATCAACATAAAATTTCTTATGTATTTTCAGATATCAATTCAATCCAATATTAAAAGTGGAACCTGTTATATTATTTATTCACAGTATGGTCTATTAAGGCATCATCTCTATATTCATAGACCCAGGGTCTATGTATTTGTATCCCCAATACTAATTTATAAGTCTTTAAAATATTGCTTTCAGAAATGGTGGAAAAAATACTCTAGTCACCTGATATACATATACATTTCATCACAGTAATATTCCTGACACAAAATGCAAGGGTCACACTTATGACTGTACCAAAGCCTAAATTGAATGTGAGCATGTATTACTAACAACATCCATGTCCTGGTTCCCTAATGCTCTCAAATATTATTCCTATTGGTGACTACATATCTGTTTCTTCCTATGATTATAGATTCAAACTCAACCCTGTTAATAATGTCTTATCCTACCACTCACTTTGTACTTTGCCTGATTTCCTAATGTCTCCATTGATATCTGCTTTCAAATACCTTTTCTCCAGTTCATCATTGGGAATGACCCTTCAAATGTGCTGACATTTACATTTACTCTCTCACCAAAACCTTATTGCTAAAGAACTTTTGGTCCAACTCCTAGACTCACTCAAATGGGTTCTTCAAAGCCCTGCAGAGGGAAGCCCAGAGATTCTTGGGTTTTCTCATGACTCCAATTCACATAAAGTATCTAAACCCCACAGTCAGTAGGCCTCAAATTCGAGAAGCAGAGCAGCATTAATGGCAGGCCTATTTGATCACTCCTGGTTCACAGGAAGGGTGCCCAGGCCACCCTGACTTTAGGCAAATGAGGGGGAAGGGAGCTTATTTTGGACACTGTCTTGGACTGTGTCCCTCATGGAAACCTCTAGCAAGGGATTATGATGAGTGTCTACATGGAAGAAAATGAGGGCCATGTGGGAGTGTTTTGTTTTTAATTGTGGTCACTTGTGTGGCGGTTGGAAGAGATGAATGGGTCCACCTGGGCTTGAACTCTGGTGTGATTCCCCTTTGAAACGGAGTTTTGGAAATGACCTTAGAGATGTATTGCTATGAATTGTGTTGGGATTTTCGGAGGCCAGGCATGAGAGTCGCCCATGCATGACAATACGCATCAAATTGGAGAAGCAGAACTTAATGTCCACATCCTTTACTCACCCTTCTTTTTAATCCTACCGTCTATCTTCCTAATCTCAGATAAATACCATGATATATTTGAAATTCCTATGACCAGGTGGCACTGGAGAATCTTTGGATGTCCTGTTTCTGATCATGAGTGTACCAGACAGTGGCTTAATTGACTTGGTTTTATGAAAATGGTGTAGAACAGAGATGCCAGTAAGTTGGAGCCTGCTGAGTAGTGGGCCTAGAGCAGTGGTGTGCAGATGTGTGATAAAATATCTGTGGTGGGGCCATGTGGATATTCCATTGGCTTCCAAATGGCTTGTGACTGAAATAGTGTAGCCAGCAGACCCTTATATGTAAAGGCATCTCGTTATATGGAGAGGTTTAACGTCAATTTTAAGAAACAGGTTGCTATGGTCAAGGGGACAAGCTATGTTGGATAGAAGACTTGTTGGTGCATTCTCCTGGAGAACCTGACCCACCACACATGACAGAACTCACTCTAGCATTTTGTCCCAGTTGAACTCATTGTATTTCGTTAAGTAAATACCATACTCCCAGTGCAGCAGCAAGAAACACCACAAAAAGTGGAGGATGACCAAATGGCTTCACAGTCCACATGGGGAGACACTTAGACCCGAGTGGCCACAGTTTACCTACAAAGAGAGAATTCAGCACTGCTCCCTTATGTTCATTAAAAAAAAAGAAACCATGTTCTCCAGGTCACATAGATGCAGACCCATCTTTGATGGTCTCACTACAAATGAAGCTAAAGCTCCTGACAACAACATATATTTCAAGTGCCCAAACTCAGAGACAGTTTCTCAAGAAGTTTTTAGGCCAGCAGAGCTCCATGTTTGTGGAGTGTTTACCCTGACCCTAACTTTTGGAAACTCCTCTACCACCTCCAAGGTTGTGAACTCCTGATTATGTTCCATTCCATATATGTATTCACAGATTTTCTAACTCTTCTCCTCTAATTGTGTCTTATTTGGGGTGAAGGTAATGGCAATTCATTGTTCTGGATGAGAGTGGGAATATTTTTGTGTGGCACATATTTGCATACACATTGGATTCATTTTCTTATTTTCCAATCAAAATACTGAAACCATGACACTAACCCATACCCTACTAGACTCTGACTACTAATCCTAATATGATGGAGGAAAAATAACCAAAACAAAATAGAAATACATGCAGTTCAGTGCAGGCATGGTGTATATTTGGACTTGCCTTTTACATGATAAAGGGTAGGTGTTATAAATCTAGTCAATTTTTGGTTAAAATAATTCTCCATGTGTTTTTAAAATTAACTAATATGTGAATTCCTGTCTCCCTTTCTCTATAGACTATTCAGCACATGTATATTTATATGCACATATAGAATCCTACCTGGTATCACAGGTTAATTTTTTTGTGTTGTCTGACTTGGAAGATACAAATTGTGAGAAGAGATCCCTCCTCCTAAACGCTGTTGAAACTGAAAATTCAACCTATGGGTGAGCTTCCTAATAGAAAAACATTATACAAAAATCCATGTTCAGTAAAATAATTATTTTTGCATATGTGAATTATATATATTTAATGATGAATTTCGATTAGCGTATGTATTGCTACTTTTTATAGTCTGTGTGTATGTTTTGTGTATATATATATATATATATATATATATATATATATATATATATATACATACTCTCCAGATTTTTCAAAATATGAAATATATGTGTCTTATATATACTCCCTAAATTTATTCATGTTGATGTATTTAGATTTATAATCGATTTTTCACAAGATTATTCTCAGAATTATTCATCAACTAGAAATATATATTTGTTTCCTAGTACTGAAAACTGACTTCAGTGAAAGCTGCACACAAATCCTAATATTTCTAGAGTAACTGACCCAGTTTAATATCAACGCAAGTAGACTCCTATGGGACATGACATATAATTTGACGTTCATTTTTATTCAACAATGGTACATTACTATTTCTGCAGTTTATGCACGTCGTAGGATATATATTTTATCCACAAGTTCACAAATTTTTAGACATTTGTTTCAATGTCAATCACTTCCTGCTTCAGAACACAAGTATTCCTCCATGTTTCTTGTCTGGTCTTTTCATGAGACTTCTTTCCAAAAATATTATATTTGATTTCCATAATCAGTTTGAAGCAAAACTCACACACACTTCAGGATAAACCACAACCCTAATATTACCATTAGATGTATTACTGGTTGAAATGAATGTATGTATATCAATATAAGATTTCCTGAATATTTTTAGATATCAATTTAATCCATTATTTAAAGTTGGAACAAGTAATATTATTTATTCACACTACGCTCTATTCATGCATTATCTCTATATTCATAGACACAGGGTACATCTATTTTTACCCACAATACTAATTTATACATCTTCAAAATATGGCTCCAAGAAATGGTGGAAGAAATACTCATGTTACCTGATCCACATATACATTTTATCACAGTAATATTCTCGTCAGAAAATGCAAACATCACACTTATGATTGTACCAAAGTCTAAATGGAAAATGAACATGGATTACTAAAAACATCCATGTCCAGGCTGCCTAATGCTCCCACTTGTCAATCTTTTTGGGGACTACATATTTGTTTTTTCCTAAGATTATATATTGAAACTCAATCATATTGAAAATGTCTAATCCAATCACTCACTTTACACTTTGCATGATTTCCTAATGTCTCTATGGATATCTGCTTTCCTACATATTTTCCCCAGTTCATCATTGTGACTGATTCTTCACACGTTCTGACATTCATATTCACTCTCTACCCGAAACCCTATTGCTAAAGAATTTTTGGTCCAAAACTTATACTCACTCTTCTTTTTAAACTTACAAACTGTCTTCCTAATACTACCAACTATCCCTTTTATCCTGGATGTTCTCTTCGACATTCAATCATCCAAGGTACAAGGTCCTATAACATTGTATATCGATTTATCTTAGACATCTGTGCAGAACATAATTCAAAGCTAAGTATCCCAAAGAAGGTCCCAATGTCTTTCTGGGCTTCAAATCATACCTAGATTTCTGTTTCCATACTTATATTTTACCTATATATTCTTGTAAATATCGCAGGTTCCCAATACCATTATTCATCCAACAGAATGACTCCTCACCAAAATCGAACCTGTTATTAACCCTAACCATACACTGTTCCCTCAATCTACCTTTACAGAAGAGCAGGGACAGAGTTTGTCTTACAATACAGGAATGTAGGGGATCTTCCACCTGCTTAGAAACTCAATGGTCCAAGCAGAAATGATCCCTGGAGAAGTATTAGGCAGCTATGTAGGACCTGAGAGAGCAAAAGTCATCTTCCATGGCAAACAACCTTGTCAGGATGAAGAGTTGTGTCTGAATCAGCCTCTCTATTCTTAATGGAGAGAATATGGACCAAACCAGGACAATGTGGAGAGCTGTTTCTGGTTCCATATGGTTGATATACCATTCTAACTAGTGAAAGTGTCAGAGGAAGTAGGGTATCCTCCATCTCATGGGACCCTTGGAAGCAACTGTTATAACAAAGTGGTTGCCAAGGCAGTGAACTCATTAAATTCTTGAAATAAGTGACCTACCTCACTTCCTTGGTGATGGAACTCTCTGAATTTGGGATCCAGGAAGCCAGGCACACAGAGCCAGTCCCAGTCTCAGTCCCAGTGGGCTCACATGTTTGGATTTACCAAGGACAGAGTCTGTCTTTTTTGGTACCTACTGATGTGAGGATGGCCAAATGCGAGGAGAGTTTTGAAGACGGGCCTTCCCTGAGAAAGCATGTAGTGGTCAGAACAGGCTCCTGACAACTTCACAGTGTTTGACAAGGAGACCAGATCTAAGACAAGACAGGCATTTTCGGGGGAACATAAAATGGCCCACCAGTCAAAGGACACTCTGGATAGTCACAGACTTACTTGGGGGAAGGAGGTGCCTTTTTGAGTGTGTGTGTGAGTTTGTGGTTTTGTCTCATGTTCTGAGAATAGGTAGGAAAGGCGGTGTGTTTGGTTTGGAGTGGACTATTTCTAGAAAGAACTTTGACAAGGCAAGTGTTTCTGTGTCTGTGTCTCCCACTGTGTCCATGGTTGTAGACATTAGAAAAGAGAATGCATCAATGGATGTGTCCTGTCTAGTAGAAAGCTTCCCAGCATTCATCCTGTCCATTTTAGTAATGGACTGCAGGTTGCCTTATCGATGGGCAACACCTACTATCTTACTAAGTTTCTGTTTTCTTCCTGAATTTTGGCCACTCTCCAGAATAGGTTCATGGTTTTGTGTCCAAAATATGTACCACCTCCAAACTCTGTGACATGGCTATGTTCTGGATAGCTGGAGGGAATTGGAGCATCTCAGAAAACTCAGATATCAGTGTGACCAGAAAAGCCTCAGTGGAGAAACCCTGTTTTGGGCCTTTTGCTAACCTATTGATCTTTTGCCCTGAATGTCAGGAAGGTCTTTGCCTCAGGCCACCCCTTTGTGAAGCCTGAAGGAAACAGTTTTCAAATGGAAATGAATGGGCATCACCTGTGGCTCTTTGCTTAATTGCTTTGGAAAGCCATGTGTCTGAATCAGCCTCTTGGCCCTGTGAGAGGCTATGGCTTAGATTTTCAGCGCCTGATGGATCTAAAGAAACATCCAATGTGTGCATCCAAAACCAAAATGGCAAAAACATAAGTCATTGTGGATGATGTCTCTTGCCTTCCTCTGTTAGGTTCCTGACCTTCTTCAAGGGAGTATAGGGATTTTTTGGGTCAAATGAGTTCTTCCAAGCTCTTCAGAGGTGCTTGGGTTTAATCATGAATCCAAATCACATAAGGAATTTATACCTGACAGTCAGTAGGCCTCTAATTGGAGAAGTAGAGCAGTATTAGCGGCAGACCTATGTGATCAATCCTAGTTCACAGGAAGGGTGTCCAGGCCACCCTGAGTTTAGGCAAATGAGGGGCAAGGAAGCTTATTTTGGACACTTTCTTGAGCTGCGCCATTCAAGGAATCCTCCAGCCAGAGGTTATGATGAGTGACTCTATGGAAGAAGATGAGGGCCATGTGGAATTGTTTTGGTTTTAATTGTGGTCATTTATGTGGTGGTTGGAAAAGATGACTGGGTGCACCTAGCCTTGAACACTGGTGTGATTCTCCTCAGAGACTGAGTTCTGTAACTGACCTCAGAGTAGTAATTGCTTTGAAAATGGTTGTGTCTTAATTAGCCTCTTGGCCCTGTGTGAGGCTGTGACTTAGATTATCAGCACCAGATGGATCGAAAGAAAGATCCCATGTGTGCATCCAAAACCAAAATGGCCAAAAGAGCAGTCATTGTGGATTAAGTCTCTTGCCTTTCTCTGTAAGGTTCTGAAAGAATAAAAGAAATTGAAATTGAAATTGAAATTTAAAGAACCAGGTTTGTAAACTTTCCAAGCTGCACTTTCCTGTGGCAGTTTAGACAATTCCCGGATCTGCCCAGTAGATGTGTGTTGAAATCTTCCCTGACTACCTAGTTACTTAACAACCCTTTCCCAGAATCCCTGCAGCTCAGCAAGTATACATCTCAGGTATTCAACCAATCAGTTTAAATGTATACCCCTTCTTAGGGCTGACCAATCACCCCCTGCCCGAATTGTTCCCGCAAATGAAAGTGCTAATCATGCTTTAGAGTTGTTATTTGATTTTCCCATGGTATATGATGAATTGCTAAAGGAGGCTATCATGTATGTAAAGTCCCTGCCCTCTCTAAGGAATGTATATAAACTCTGCTCAAGTTGTTCTCAGGGCTCTTTGTTCTTTGCTCCTCTAAAGTGAGCTCTGAGCCCCAGCATGCTGGACCCCCAATAAAACCTTTGCTGTTGCATGAGAAAGCCTCTTGGTGGTCTTTTTCTCTGACGTTCGCCCCACCTATTCATCTGGAGGCCCCAGGTGAGATATCCGGCAGCGGCGGACAAAAGACCCCAATGGACTCCTCTCGGGGTAAGTAAGGCACCTCTTTCTGGTTTTGGGTTTCAGGTTATGGATTGGCAAAGTGGCTGTCAGTGAAGAGCATTAGCTCTCTCTGATGGTGGCTGACAGATGTGTCACAGAGCTACGGGCCACGTTCCTGGGGGACACTCCAGAGGACTAGAGAAATCAAGGAATACTAATTTCTTCAACTCGTTTATATTTTGCTTCAGGATTCGGTTCGCCAGCCCATCAGGTTTTGCCGGCTACTCAGTTTTGGTCATTGTTCTGAACTCATGTTGAGTTTACCGGCTGTCTTTATTGTCTAACCCATCAGGTTTTGGCAGTTACTCAGTTCTAATCTTTGTCTTGGACTCATGTTAAACGTTTACTGTTTGTCTTTGTCTGTGTTGCGTTTGTGTCTTCACTGTCCCTGTTTGAGTAACTCTCATTATGGGACAAAGCACTTCCACTTCTCTGTCCCTGACACTTGATCATTGGACTGATGTCCGCTCAAGGGCCCAGAATCTTTCTTTTTTAGTAAAATGCCGTACCTGGCAGATTCTCTGTGCTTCAGAATGGCCCATTCTCGGAGTCAGGTGGCCCCCCAGAAGGATCCTTCTACTTCCCTCTAATCCGAAAAGTCAGAGATATTGTCTTTCAGCTGGGGCCACGTGGCCACCCAGATCAACAGCCATATACCCCTTCCCCCAGCATCCTATCATTCAAACCTTCCACTCCTCCCCCTCTTCCTTCCATTCTCCCTGAGTCACAAGACTGGACACTCCTCCCACTCCTTATCATCTACCCTCGCTCTCCAACCCCCAACACGTTCCAGATGATATTCTCGCCGCTGACTCAGCCTCTCCGCCGCTAGAGGCAATTGGGCCAGACCCAAGCACTCCAGGGGACTTCTCTGCAGCAGCAGCAACCCCTCCTCCCCTGGAGGAAGCTGGGCCACCTAAAGGAACCCGCTGGTGACGGATAATAGAAAACTCGGAAGCACCTATGATGCTTCCTCTCCGTCCCTACGGGCCAATGAACCGATCCAACTGGCACCCAAACACCTTTAAATGTATGTAGCATCTGTCCACTTATCGCCAGACTCTAATAGCAGGTCTCCGAGTGGCCGCCAGAGGGCCGACTAATTTGGCCAAGGTAAGAGAGATTATCCAAGGGCCTAATGAGTCTCCCTCTATGTTTCTGGAGAGAATTATGGAAGCATATAGGAAATATACTCCTTTTGATCCTCAGGCAGAGGATGAACAAGCATCTGTTGCAATGGCCTTTATCGAGCAGGCTGCCCTAGATATTAAGAGAAAGTTACAACGTCTAGATGTATTACAAGATAAGACCTTGAGAGATTTAGTAAGAGATGCTGAGAAAGTATATTATAAGAGAGAAACTGAGGAGGAAAGGGAACAGAGGAGAGAGACGGGAAGGGAACAAAAGGAGGATGAAAGGAGCAAAAGGCAGACTAAAGCATTGACTAAGGTTCTGGTCAGAGCACCAAATATGCCAGAAGTTAAAAAGCAGGGAGACAGAAAGGGATACCTGGGCCCCCGCCAATGGCTGCCCCTGGCCTCAGATCAGTGTGCCTACTGTAAAGAAAACAGGACACTAGGCCAAAGAGTGCCCCCGAAAGAAGCAGAGATGCCAGTCCGCCGTGCTGACTCTAGAAGAGGACTAGGAAAGTCGGGGCTCGGATCCCCTCTCCGAGCTCAGGGTAACATTTAAAGTGGAGGGGACCCCAGTGAACTTTGAAGTGGATACAGGAGCAGTATAATAAACCTTTAAGACCCCACTGGGCCCCCTATCAAATAAATGGTCCCCTGTTAAAGGTACTAATGGCAGTAGATATTGGGCTGGGACAACTAAGAGGACTATGGACCTAGGAAATGGAAAAGTCCACCACGCTTTCCAAGTAATCCAAGAATGCCCAGCCCCATTGATGGGCTGGGATCTGCTTACCAAACTCTGGGCTAGAATAACCTTTAACCCTGATGGTCCCCAAGTGGAGTTTCTAAAGCCTTCAGTAAAAACTCCCATAGTCATGGCTTTGACAACATCCGTAGAAGATGAACATCAACACTTCGCGCCTCCTAGGACTGATCAAACAGGCAAACTACCCCAGAAATGGATAAAAGATTATCCTAATGCCTGGGCAGAAACTGCTGGGTTAGGTCTAGCCATATAACAACCTCCAATAGTAGTAGAATTAAAAGCCTCTATCTCTCCAATCAGTGTTAAACAATATCCTCTAATCAAAGAAGCTAAGGATGGGATAAGGGCCCATATTCAGAAATAACTGGCTCTTGGGGTCTTAAGGCCCTGTCATTTGTCCTAGAATATCCCCCTGCTACCAGTAAGAAAGCCAGGAACTGGGGACTACCGGACGCTTCAATACCTAAGAGAGATCAACAACAGAGCGCAGGAGATTCACCCCACTGTACCGAATCCATATAATTTGCTTAGCGCTCTGAATCTGGAGCAGGAATGGTACACTGTGCTAGACTTAAAAGATGCTCACTTTTGCTTGCCCGTACATAAGGACAGTCAGTTGCTGTTTGCTTTTGAGTGGATAGACCCCAAAAAAGGAACATCTGTCCAACTAACCTGGACTAGACTCCCACAGGGGTTCAAAAACTCTCCCACTCTCTTTGATGAACCCCTCCACAAGGACTTCAATGACTTCAAAACTGCACACCCCGATGTCACCATACTCCAATATGTGGATGGTCTGCTACTGGCAGCCGACACCAAAGAGAACTATGAGTCTGGGACCCAAGCATTATTTTCCAAGCTTGCTCGGCTTGGATATAGGGCTTCTGCCAAAAAGGCCCAAATTTGTCAGCAAGAAGTAATCTTCCTGGGTTATTCTCTTAGGGGTGGCAAAGGATGGCTCACTGAGCCCGCAAAACGAACCTTTGTGCAGATACTGCCCCCATCTAATAAGAGACAACTCAGGGAGTTTCTTGGGACTGCCGGCTTTTGCAGGTTATGGATTCCTGGGTTCGCGTCTCTGGCTGCCCCTTTATACCCGCTGATAAAGGGGGATGCCCACTTCCAATGGACCCCTGAGCACCAACAAGCTTTTGATAATGTCAGAAAAAAGGTGCTGCTATCTGCTCCGGCCTTAGCACTCCCAGATATAGAAAAACCCTTCAGTCTCTACATCGAGGAAAAGAAAGGAATAGCACGGGTTGTGCTCACTGAGACTTTGGGACCTTGGAAAAGGCCGGTAGAATACTTATCAAATAAACTGGACCCAGTGGCTAGTGGGTCGCCCCATTGCTTAAGAGCTATAGCAGCGGCAGCCCTTCTAATAAAAGATGCTGATAAATTAACGTTGGGACAGAAGCTAACGATTATAGTCCCCCATGCCCTGGAGTGCATCATCTGTCAGCCTCCAGAGATGTGGCTATCAAACTCTAGAATAACCCACTACCAGAACCTCTTGCTTGACAAAGACAGAATCACGCTGGGACCCGCTGCTCCACTCAACCCGGCTACACTGCTGCCAGAAGAATCATCAAGACCCGTTGCTCATGAGTGTCAACACATACTGGCAGAGGAAACCAGTATACGACGAGACTTGAAGGATCAGCCACTGCCTTGCCCTGAAGTTGTATGGTTTATGGATGGCAGCAGCTTCCTCCAAGATGGTAAGCGGTGGGCTGGAGAAGCAGTAGTTAGCAAAATTAATGTCATCTGTTCCTCTGGTCTCCCAGAACTGACATCAGCCCAAAAAGCAGAACTGATTGCCCTTACGAAAGTATTGGAACTAGCAACAGGCAAAAGGGCCACCATATACACTGATAGCCGCTATGCATTTGCCACTGCAAATGTGCACGGGGCTATTTACCATCAAAGGGGGTTATTAACCTCCACCTGGAAAGAAATAAAGAACAAAGATGAGATCCTCCAACTTCTCTCAGCAGTGCAGGGCCCTAAGGCACTAGCTATAGTGCACTGCCCAGGGCACCAGAAGGGAAACGAACCCTTGGCGGTTGGAAAAAGAAGGGCAGATGAGGAAGCTTAATTGGCAGCCCTAAATGGAGTGACTGTGTTAACTTTTTCCACACCAGGGGGAACAACAATCAGGAGACTTGGCCGCACTGGAACATTCAGGCAACTTATCATCTGAGGAGACAGATACAGAACTCTGGGATCCTACAGAGCCAAGTTTACAATTTCAAAAAGCCCACCTTTATGTCAAAGACGTACACCAGCTCACCCACTTAGACTCAGAGAAGATATAGGCACTCTTAAAGGACCGGAGAAAGGACTTATTATTGACTGACTCACAGAGGAAAGAAATAGCTGAGCAGGTGACTAGAGCTTGTCAAGTCTGCCAAGTAGTTAATGCTTACCCATCCAAGCTTCCTGCAGGGAAGCGCTTACAAGGAACCAGACAAGGACAATTCTGGGAATTGAACTTTACTGAAATTAAGCCAGCAAGGTATGAACTTAAATATCTCCTAGTCTTTGTAGATACTTTTTCAGGATGGGTCGAAGCCTTCCCCATGAAGAAAGAAACAGCTCAGATGGTAGTCAAAAAGATCGTAGAAGACATTTTTCCAAGGTTCGGCCTGCCTAAGGTAATAGGGTCCACTAACGGACCGGCATTCATGCCCCAGGAAAGTAAGGGATTTGCCAGGACCCTGGGGATTAATTGGAAGTTACATTGTGCTTATAGACCCTATAGCTCAGGACAGGTAGAAAGGATGAATAGAACCATCAAAGAGTACTTAACAAAATTAAGCTTGGATACTGGCATAAAAAATTGGACTATGCTCCAACCTTATGCACTGTTTTGTGAAAGAAATACCCCCTCCGCCTCTTTGTGTAACCTCACCTCTTATGAAATTCTCAATGGTGCCCTTCCTCCAGTAGGGGACCTAATCCCAACTATGAGACTTAATGATTCCTTTCACACCCCCTTGCTTGACAGATTTAAAGCCCTTTAACAAACCCAGCACCCAGCGATACCTGTGGAAACATTTGGCCTCTGCTTATCAGACTGGAGACGAGGGAACCCCACATTGATATCAAGTGGGAGGCTTCGTCTACGTGAGATGGCGTCAGGTGTCATCCCTGGAACTCCACTGGAAAGGACCATACCAGGTGCTGCTTATAACACCCACAGTGGTGAAAGTGGATGGGATCACTTCCTGGATCAATGCCTCCCATCTCATGCCTGAGCCCTGTACAGACTCTGGCTGGAAACTTCTACAGACTGGTATCCATCTCAAGTTGCGTGTCCGTCATGTGGGTAGGGCTATGGATTCTTCCCATGACCACCAGCAGCCCTAATCCCCATCAGCGTGCTCAGCAACAAGGGCAAGTAATGAATCCTAATGGGCAAGTAGTGTGATCTATTTCACAAACAGCCACCTTATAGACTTGGTGGCCATCTCTCCACCCGGACATTTGTCAGCTTGCCATAGGCTTCCCTGAATGGGATCTCCCTGACATAGAGGACCCCACACAGATCCCACTCAAACCCTAACCAGGGCAACATAGACCACCTTAACCCATGAATTATGGATGTCATCTCCCCCAGCTCAGGTGTAAACTAGCCAGTCTTGACTATTATGTGTGCCCACCTGATTTCCAAAGTCATAAAACAGGCCCAAACCTGTGGAGGACCCAGTGACTTTTATTGTAGATCTTGGGGTTGTGAACAAACGAAAGCTGCATGGTGGAACCCAAACTCCCCAGAAAGGTATGATTCTGGTAGGATGAAATGACACCTGGATTGATCCCAAGAAATGTGCTGCTTGCCCAGTGGTGTCAAAAACTCGCTGTGGAAAGAATACTCTATGTTACCCCCTCAATATAACTTTCACTTCCAAAGGAAGGGGCTACCTCAGAAAAACCTGGCCTATGGAAAATACGTGGGGAATGCGATTCTATATTTATGGCCCAGGTGATGAATTTGGTCTCTGGTTCACCGTCTGGCTTAAAAAGAAAGAAAATCCCACAGCAATAGGACCCAATCCCCTCAAGCCAGGGATTAAGCCTCCTAAACCTTCCATGCCTAGATCTACCAGAACCCCTCTACCATCTAATACTTCCTGGATTCCGTCTTTGCCTACTTCCCCAGTCCAGAGTACATCTGACTCCTCCCCCTGGGAACTAATTAAAGGAACCTTTATGGTACTGAACTCCACACAGTCAGAACTCCTTGTATTTCAGCCCAGGTCTTTGACAGCCCTGTAAATTATTGTGTAATGGTGCAGATACTCTCCAGGGTACTCTATCATAATGCCTAATCATTTGAAGGTCTACTAGGGGGACAAACAACCCGATATCAAGGGGAACCATTGTCCCTTACTGTAGCCATCCTATTGGGGATAGGAGCTGCTGCAGGAGTGGGTATGGGAACAGCTTCTATGATGCGTGGTTAACAACAAATGGCCCAATTAGAAACAGCAATAAATCAAGACTTGAAGACGTTAGAGACCTCCATCACAGCTTTGCAGGAATCCTTAACCTCTCTCTCTGAAGTTGTTTTACAGAACAGGTGAGGATTAGACCTCCTCTTGATGAGGGAGAGGGCCTCTGTGTTGCACTGAGAGAAGAATGTTGTTTTTATGCTGACCATATTGGAGTTGCAAAATAATTCATGAGTAAATTAAGAAAATACCTTGAAGAGCGCCAGAGAGAATGGGAGATTCAACAAGGGTGCTTTGAGTCATGGTTAACCGAGTACCCCTGGTAACTACACTAATATCAGACTTAGCTGGACCCCTGATCATCCTTATGGTGTTGCTAACTGTGGGACCTTGTTTGCTTAACCACATAGTTTCCTTTCTCCAGGCTCAGATTAGGCAGGTGAAACTCATGATAATCAGACAGAAATATGCTGCACTGGTAGGAATAGAATGTGAAACCCCACGATAATTTTGATTCATTACTTTTAAGATTAAAAGTAGTCAGAAAAAGGGGTGGGAAATGAAAGAATAAAAGAAATTGAAATTGAAACGTAAAGAACCAGGTTTTGTACATTTTCCAAGCTGCACTCAGAACCTGAAATTCCTGTGGCACTTAAGACAATTCCGGGATCTTCCCATTAGATGTGTGTTGAAATCTTCCCTGACCACCTCGTTACTTAACCACCCCTTCCCAGAAACCATGCAGATTTGCACGTATACATCTCAGTGCTTCAACCAATCAGTTTAAATGTATACTCCTTCTCACGGCTGACCAATCACCCGCTGCCCAACCTGTTCTTGCCAATGAATGTGCTAATCATGTTTTAGAGTTATTATTTGATTTTCCCGCGGTATATGATGATTTTCTAAAGGAGGCTATGATGTATGTAAAGTCCCTGCCCTCTCTAAAGAATGTATATAAACTCTGCTCAAGTTGTTCTCGGGGCTCTTTGTTCTTTGCTCCTCTGAAGTGAGCTCTGAGCCTCAGCATGCTGGACCCCCAATAAACCCTTTGCTGTGGCATGAGACAGTCTCTTGGTGGTCTTTTCCTCCGAAGTTCGCCCGACCTTTTCAGTTCCTGACTTCCGTCAAGTGAGAATAGGGATCATTTGGGTCAAATGAGTTCTTCAAAGCCCTACAGTGGATAGCCCATAGGTGCTTGGGTTTTCTCATGACTCCAAATCACATAGAAAATCTACACCTGACAGTCATTAGGCCTCAAATTGGAGAAGCAGAGCAGTATTAAAGGCAGGCTTATTTGATCACTCCTGGTTCAAAGGAAGGGTGTTTAGGCCACCCTGACTTTTGGCAAATGAGGGGCAATGGAGCTTATTTTGGACACTGTCTTGGGCTGCACCCCTCATGGAAACTTCCAGCCAGAGGTTATGATGCGTGTCTGTGTAGAAGAAGATGAGGCCCATGTGGGAGTGTTTTGATTTAAATTGTGGTCATATGTGTGGTAGCTGGAAGAGATTACTGGGTCCTCCTGGGCCTGAACTCTGGTGTGAGTCCTTTTAGACACTGTGTCCTGGAACTGAGCTTAGTGAAGTATTGCCATGAGTTGTGTTGGGATTTGAGGAGGCCATGCATGAGAGTCGCCCTTGGAACCTGAGATGTAGGCCCAGGGTAGCTTTCCACAGAGCACTGGGAATCTCAGTCAGGATACCACAAGATTTTATTCTGAAAGACTTGGCAGCCATAGTTGAGATCAAAACACTCATGGATCTCAATTGTAGACCTCAATGAGCCTGGCTTCAGGTGACCTTTTGGACACTCTTTGGGAAGCCTTGCCTGTGAGAGTTCTCCAGAGTTTTCATTGAAATGATCATACTCACCATTTAATGGTTCCTGCATGAATTGAAATCCACTGTGCCTCCAACTTCATCCTTGATAAATGGCTAGATAAATAGTTTAAATTTTTGAAATTCCCATGAACAGGTGGCATACAGAACCTTTGGATGTCCTATTTCTGATCATGAGTGTACCAGACAGTGCCTTGATTGATTGGGTTTAATGAAAATGGTGTAGAACCGAGATGCCATTAATTTGGAGCCTGATGAGTAGAGGGCCTAGAGCAGCGGTAGGCAGGTGTGTGATAAAACATCTGTGATGGGGCCATGTGGATCTGCCTTTGGATTCCAAATGTCATGAGACGGACATGGTGCAGCCAGGAGACCATTATAAGTAAACACATCTTGTTATATGGAGAGGTTTTAGGGTAATTTACAGAATCAGGTTGCTATGGTCAAGGGAGCAAGCTATGTGGTATAGAGGCCGGTTTCATGAATGCTCATGTGTGAGCCACCACATGTGATAGAACTCCCTCCAGCACTGTGTCCCAGTTGAACTCCTTGTATTTCATGAAGCAAATACAAAACTCGCAGTGCAGCAGCAAGAAACACCAGGAAAAGTGGAGGATTACTAAATGGCTTCACAGTCCACACGGGCAGACACTTAGACCACTGTGTCCCAGTTGAACTCCATGTATTTCGTGAAGCAAATACCAAAGTCGCAGTGCAGCAGCAAGAAACACAATGAAGAGTGGAAGAGGAACAAATGAATATACAATCCACGCGGGGGCACACTTAGCCCCAAGTGGCCATAGTATACCTACAAAGAGAGAATTCAGCACTGCTCCCTCATGTTCATTGGAATATTACAATTTATGTCCTCCAGGTCACATAGATGCTGACCCAGCTTTGATCGTCTCACTAGAAGGAAGCAAAAGCTCCTGAAAACAACATATATTTCAAGTGCCCAAACTCAGAGGCAGTTTCTCAAGAAGTCTTTAGGCCAGCAGAGCTCTGTGATTGTGGAGTGCTTACCCTGTCCCTTACTTTTGAAAACTCCTCTACCACCTCCATGGTTGTGAACTCCTGATCAAATTCCATTTCAGATATGTATTCACATATTTTCTATCTCTTTTCCTCTAATTGTGTCTTACTTGGGGCGAAGGTAATGTCAAGGGATTGTTCTGGATGAGAGTGGGAAGATTTTTCTGAAGCACATATTTGCATACACATTGGATTCATTTTCCTATTTTCCATTCAAAATACTGAATCACTGACATTAACACATACCCTACTAGACTCTGACTACTAATCCTAATATGTTGGAGAAAAATACCCCCAAAAGAATAGAACTACAAGCAGTTCAGAGGAGGCATGGTGGATAGTTGGGCTTGCCTTTTGAATTATATAGTGTAGGAGTTTTAAATCTTGTCAATTTTTTTTGAAATAGTTCTCCATGTATTTTAAAAGTTAAGAAATATGTGAATTCCTGTCTCCCTTACTCTGAAGCCTATTCAGCACCTGTATTTTTATATGCACATTTAGAATCCTAACTGTTACCACACGTACGTTCTTGTGTGGAGGCTGAATTGGCAGATACAAATTGTGAAAAGGGATCACTCCTCCTAAACGCTGTTGGAACTGAAAATTCAACCTGTGGGTGAGCTTCCTAGTTGAACAACATTATACATAAATCGATGTTCAGTAAAATGAATTTATTTGGATCTGTGGATGATATATATTTCATGGTGATTTTAAATTGGCATATAGTGCTACTTTTTAATGTCTGTGAATGTTTGTGTGTGTGTGTGTATATATATATATATATATATATATATATACACACACTCTCCAGATTTTTCAAAATATGAAATATATGTGTATTATTTTACACATCCTAAATTTTTCATATTCATGAATGTGGATTTATAATCATCTTTTCACAAGATTATTCTCAGAAATATTCACATACCCTACTAGACTCTGACTACTAATCCTAATATGATGGAGAAAAGTAACGCAAACAGAATAGAAATACAAGCATTTCAGAGGAGGCATGTTGTATATTTGGACTTGCCTTTTGCATGATAAATGGTAGGTGTTATAAATCTGGTCAATTTTCAATTGAAATAGTTCTCCATGTGTTTTTAAAATTAACAAATATATGAATTCCTGTCCCTTTCTCTGTAGCCTATTCATCACATGTATTTTTATATGCATTTATAGTATCCTACCTGGTATCACATGTACATTTTTGTGAGTTGGCTGACTTGGTAGATACAAATTGTGAGAAGAGATCACTCCTCCAAATCGTTGTTGGAACTGAAAATTCCACCTATAGGGGAGCTTCCTAGTAGAAAAACATTATACATAAACTCATGTTCAGTAAAATAAATATTTTTGCATCTTTGGATGATATATATTTATAGATGAATTTTGAGTGGCATATATATTGCTACTTTTTAATGTCTGTGTGTGTGTTTTGTGTAAATATATATATATATATATATATATATATATATATATATATATATATACACTCTCCAGATTTTTGAAAATATGAAATATATGTGTCTTATTTACACTCGCTAAATTTATTCATGTTCATGGACTTGGATTTATAATCAACTTTTCACAAGATTATTCTCAGAAATATTCATCCACCTGAAAAACAGATTTAACTAATATTTCTACAATAACTGACCAAGTTTAACATCAATGCACCTTGATTCCGATATGACAAGCTGTGCATTTTGACGTTCATTTTTATTAAACCCTGGTACATTAATATTTATTCGTATTATGGACATCATAGGATATATATTTCATCCACAAATTCACAAATTTATGGGCATTTGTTTCACTTTCAATCAATTCCTGCTTCAGAACACATGTATTCCTCCAGGTGTCTTGACTGGTCTTTTCATGTGACTTCTACCCAAACACATTATTTTCCATTTTCATAATCAATTTTGAAGCAAAACTCACACCCTTTATGATAAACCATAACCCTAATATTACAAATAGATGTATAATTGGTTTGAATGAATGTATGTTTATCAATATAAAATTTTCTTTATATTTTCAGATATCACTTCAATCCATTTTTTAAAGTTGAAACCAATTATATTCTTTATTCACACTATTGTCTATTCATACATTTTCTCTATATTCAGAGACACAGGGTGCACGTATTTGTACCCCCAATACTAATTTATATGTCTTCAACATATTGCTTCCAGAAATGGTGGAAGAAATACTCATGTCACCTGATATAAATATACATTTTTTCAGTGTAATATTCTGGACACAAAACGCAAATGTCACACTTATGATTGTACCAAATCCTAAATAGGAAGTGAGCATGGATTACTAAAACCATCCATGTCCAGGTTGCCTAATGCTCTCAAATGTCTATCCTGTCGGTGACTACATATTTGTTTCTTCCTAAGATTATATATTAAATCTCAACCTGTTGAAAATGTCTAATCCTATCACTCACTTTATACTTTGCCTGATTTCCTAATGTTTCTATTGATAAATGCTTTCCTACATATTTTTTCCAGTTCATCACTGTGACCAACTCTTCACATGTGCTGACATTTACATTCACTCTCTAACCAAAACTCTATTGCTAAAGTACTTTTGGTCCAAATCCTATTCTCACTCTTCTATCTAAACCTACACTATCTTCCTAATCCTACCGACTATCCCTTTTTGACTGGATGTTTTCTTACACATTCAATCAACCAAGGTACATGGTCCTTTGCCATTATATATCGATTTATCTGAGATATCTGTGCAGAACATTGTTCAAAGCTAAGTTTCCCACTCCAGTGCCCAGTGCACTTCTGGGCTTCAAATCTTATCTAGAATTCCATTGCATACTTATATTTCACCTCTATATTCTTATAAATACCACAGGATCCCAATATTCTTATTCATCCAGCAGAATGATTCCTAACACAAATCGAACCTGTTATTAACCCTAACCATATACTGTTCCCTCAATCTATCTTTACAAAAGAGCAGGACTGAGTTGGTCTTACAATACAAAAATGTAGGGAGACTTTCACCTGCTGAGAAGCTCAAAGGTCTATGCAGATATAATCCCTGGAGAAGATATAGGGAACTATGAAGTACCTGAGAGAGAAAAAGTCATCTTCAATTGCAAACAACCTGGTCATGACGAAGGGATGTGTCTGAATCAGCCTCTATCTTCTTAATGTAGAGAAGATGGACCAAACCAGGCCTATGTAGAGAGCTGTTCCCAGGTGCCTATGGTTGATATAACTTTCTATATTGTGAAATTGTAACAGGAAATAGGGGCAGCCTCCATCTCATGAGACCCTTGGAAGCAACTGTTAGGACAAAGTGGTTGCAAAGGCAGCAAATTCAATCAGTTCCAGAAAGAAGTGACCTCATCTAATTTTCTTGGTGAAGGAACACTCTAAACTTGGAATCCAGGCACCCAGAGGCAGTCCCAGTTCCAGTCCCAGTGGGCTCACTTGTTTAGATTTACAGAGGACAGAGTCCGTCTTTCTTTGTAAATACTGATGTGAGTATGGCCAAATGCCAGGTGAGCTCTGAAGAGGGGCCTTTCCTGAGAAAGCAGGTAGTGTCTCACTGCTGGTCCCGGACAATTTCACAGAGTTAGCCAAAGAGACCTGATCTGAGACAGGACAGGCCGTTTTGGGGGAACATAAAATGGTCCACCAGTCAGAGGGCTCTCCAGATAGTCACATACCTACTTGGAGGAAGGAGGTGCCTTTGTGGTTGTGGGTGTGAGTTTGTGGTTTTGTCTCATGTTCTGAGAATAGGTAGGAAAGGCAGTTTGTTTGGTTTGGAATGGACTGTGTCTACTGAGTGCTTTGACAAGGCAAGTGTTTCTATGTCTGTGTATCCCACCGTGTCTGTGGTTGTAGACATTAGAAAAGAGAATGCATCAATGGATTTGTCATGTCTAGTAGAAAGCTTCTCAGCATTCATCCTGCCTAATTTATGAATGGACTGTGGATTGCCTTATGGATGTGCAACACCTACTATCTTCCAAAGTTCCTGTTTTCTTCGTAGAATTATGGCCACTCTTCAGAATAGGCTTATGATTTTATGTCCACCATATGAACCACCTCCAAGATCTGTGACATGGCTATGTACTGGATAGCTGAAGGGAATGAGAGCATGTCAGAAAACACAGATATCATTGGGACCAGGAGAGTCTCAATGGAGAAACCCTGCTTTGGGTCTTTTGCTTATCTATTTGTCTGTTGCCCTGAATGTCAGGAAGTTCTTTGACTCAGGCCACCCCTTTTTGAAGCCTGAAGAAAATAGTTTTCAAATGAAAATGAATGGGAATCACCTTGGGCTCTTTGCTTAATTGCTTTAGAATGGGATGTGTCTGAATCAGCCTCTTGGCCCTGTGTGAGGCTGTGGCTTTGATTCTCAGCACCTGATGGGTCTAAAGAAGGATCCCATGTGTGCATCCAAAACCAAAATGGCCAAAAGAGCGGTCATTGTGGATGGAGTCTCTCGTCTTCCTCTGTAATGTTCCTGCCTCCATCAAGTGAGAATAGGGATCCTTTGGGTCAAATGAGTTCTTCAAAGCCCTGCAGAGTCTAGCCCATAGGTGCTTGGGTTTTCTCATGACTCCCATTTACAAAAAGAATCTAAACCCCACAGTCACTAGGCCACAAATTGCAGAAGTGGAGCAGTATTAACGGCAGGCCTATTTGATCACTCCTGGTTCACAGGAAGGGAGTCCGGGCCTTTAGGCATATGAGGGGTAAGGAAGCTTCTTTTGGACATTGTCTTGGGCTGTGCCCCTCATAGAATCCTCCAGCCAGAGGTAATGATGAGTGTCTATATGGAAGAAGATGAGGTCCATGTGGAAGTGTTTTGGTTTTAATTGTGGTCACTTGTGTGGCGGTTGGAAGAGATGAATTGGTCCACGTGGGCTGGAACTCTGGCGTAATTACCCTTAGAGACTGCATTCTGGAACTGATCTTAGAGAAGTATTGCAATGAGTTGTGTTGGGATTTTAGGAGGCCACGCATGGAGTCCTTGGAAAATGAGTCTTGACCCAGGGTTGCTTTCCACAGAGCACTGGGAATCTCAGCCAGGATATCACATGATTTTATTCTGAAAGACTTGGCAGCAATAGTTGAGAGTCAAAACAAACATGGACCTCATATTGTAGACCTCAATGGGCCTGGCTTCATGTGAACTCTTGGCCACTCTTTTGGAAGCCTTGCCTGTGAGAGTTCTCGAGAGCTTTCATTAAAATGAGTTTCCTCAACATTTAATGGTTCCTGAATGAATTGAAACCCACAGTGCCTCCAACTTCATCCTTTAAAAATGGTTAGATAAATACCATGAAATGTTTAAAATTCCCATGAGCAGGTGGCACTGGAAAACCTTTGGATGTCCTGTTTCTGATTATGAATATACCAGAAGGTGCCTTGATTGACTGGTTTTCATGAAAATGGTATAGAAAAGAGATGCAAGTAAGTTCGAGCCTGCTGAGTAGTGGACCTAGAGAAGTTGTGGGCAGGTGTGTGATAAAAAATCTGTGGTTTGGCCATGTGGATCTGCCTTTGGCTTCCAAATGGATTATGACTGATATGGTGCAGCCAGCAGACCCTTCTCTGAAAAGGCATCTTGTTATATGTAGGAGTTTCAGGGCAATGTTCAGAATCAGGTTGCTATGCTCAAGGAGGCAAGCTGGTGGGATAGAAGCATGGTTGGTGCATTTTCCTGCAGACCCTGACCCACCACACGTGACAGAACTCGCTCCAGCACTGTGTCCCAGTTGAACTCCTTGTTTCATGAAGCAAATGCCAAATTGCGAGTGCAGCAGCAAGAAACAGCACGAAAAGTGGAGGATGACCAAATGGGTTCACAGTGCACACGGGGAGACACTTAGCCCCCATTGGTCACAGTTTACCTACAAAGAGAGAATTTAGCAATGCTGCCTCATGTTCATTGGAAAACAAGAAACCATGTGCTCACAAAGGTCACAAAAATGCAGACCCAGCTTGGATGGTCTCACTACAATGGAAGCTAAAGCTCCTGACAACAACATATATTTCATGTGCCCAACCTCAGAGGCAGTTTCTTAAGAACTCTTTAGGCCAGCAGAGCTCCATGTTTGTGGAGAGTTTACATTGTCCCTTAATTTTGGAAACTCCTCTACCTTCTCCAAATTTGTGAAAATTGAGCAGTTTCCATTGCAGATATGTATTCACAGATTTTCTAACTCTTCTCCTCTAATTGTGTCATACATGGGGCGAAGGTAATGTCAAGGCATTGCTCTGGATGAGAGTGGGAAGATATTTGTGTAGCACATATTTGCATACACATTGCATTCATTTTCAATTTTCTATTCGAAATACTGAATCCCTGACACTATCCCATACCCTACTATCCTCTGACTACTAATCCTAATATGATGGAGAAAAATACCCAAACAGAATAGAAATACAAGCAGTTCAGAGGAGGCATGCTGCATACTTGGACTTACCTTTTGCATGATAAATGGTAGGTGTTATAAATCTAGTCAATTTTTAATTGAAATAGTTCACCATGTGTTTTTAAATTAAACAAATATATGAATTCCTGTCTCCCTTTCTCTGTAGCCTATTCATCACATGTATTTTCATATGCACTTATAGAATCCTACCTGGTATCACATGTACATTTTTGTGAGGTGGCTGACTTGGCAGATACAAATTGTGAGAAGAGATCACTCCTCCAAATTGCTGTTGGAACTGAAAATTCCACCTATAGGGGAACTTCCTAGTAGAACATCATTATACATAAACTCATGTTCAGTAAAATAAATATTTTTGCATCTGTGGATGATATATATTTAAAGATGAATTTCGATTGGCATATATATTGCTACTTTTAAATGTCTGTGTGTGTTTTTTTTGTGTGTGTGTGGGTATGTGTGTGTATATATATATATATATATATATATATATATATACACTCTCCAGATTTTTCAAAATATGAAATATATGTGTCTTATATACACTCTCTAAATTCATTCATGTTCATGCATGTGGATTTATAATAAACTTTCCAAAATATTAGTCTCAGAAATATTCATCCACCTTAAATACATATTTGTTTCCTAGTACTGAAAACTAACTTCAGTGAATGGTGCATACAAATGTTAATAATTCTACAGGAACTGATCCAGTCTATCACCAATGCAAGTAGATCCCAATGGGACATGATATATAATATGATGTTCATTTATATTCAACACTGGTACATTATTATTTCTTCAGTTTTTGCTCATCATAAGATATGTATTTCATCCACAAGTTCACAAATTTGTAGGCATTTCTTTAAACTTTAATCACTTCCTACTTCACAACACATGTATTGTCAGGGTTTCTTGACTGGTCTTTTCATGAGACTTCTTTCCAAACACATTATTTTCGATTTCCATAATCACTTTTGAAGTAAAACTCACACACTCTTCATGATAAACCAAAACACTAATATTGACATTAGATGAATAACTGGTTGGAATGAATGATTGTATATGCATATAAAATTTCCAGTAATTTTTCAGATATCAGTTCATCCCATCATATTAAGTTGGAACAAGTTATATTACTTATTCACAGTATGGTCTATTCATGCTTTATCTCTATATTCATAGACATAGGGTACACCTCTTTGTACGCCCAATACTAATTTTATGTCTTCAGTATATTGCTACCAAAAATGGTGGAAGAAATACTTATGTCACCTGATCTACATATACATTTTATCACAATAATATTCTGGACAAAAATGTAAATGTTACACTTATGATTGAACCAAGCAAAGCCTAAATGAAATGTGAACATAGATTACTAAAAACATCCATGTCCAGGGTGCCTAATGCTCTCAAATGTCAATATTATTGGTGACTTCATATTTGTTTCTTTCTAAGATTCAACCTCAAGCCTGTTGAAAATGTCTAATCCTCTCACTCACTTTATACTTTCCCTGATTTTGTAATATCTTTATTGATATCATCTTTTCTACATGTTTTCCCCACTTCATCATCGTGACTGGCTCTTCATATGTGCTGACATATACATTCACTCTCTAACTGAAATCCTATTGCTAAAGAACTTTTGTTCCAAATCATATACTCACTCTTCTTCCTAAAACGACCGACTATCTTCCTAATCCTACCGACTATCCCTTTTTGAAGGGATGTTCTCTTCTACATTCAATCTTCCAAGGTACAAGGTCCTATGCCATTGTATATCAAATTATCTGAGACATCTGTGCAGAACATAATTCAAAGCTAAGTATCCCAATCAAGGGCCCAATGCCCTTATGGGTTTAAAATCATACCTGGATTTCTGTTTTCATACTTATGTTTCACCTCTACATTCTTGTAAATATACCAGGTTCCCAATACCATTATTCATCCAGAAGAATGATTCCTAACACAAATCGAAATCAAACCTGTTATTAACCCTAAACATACACTGTTCCCTCAATCTCATTTTACAGAAGAGCAGGGACAAAGTTGTTCTTACAATACAGAAAAGTAGGGGACCTTCCACCTGCTGAGATCCTCAAAGGTCCATGCAGAAATGATACCTGGAGAAGTTGTAGACAGGTATGAAGGACCTGAAAGAGCAAAAGTCATCTTCGATGACAAACCACCTGGTCAGGATGAAGGGATGTGTCTGAATCAGCCTCTCTCTTCTTATTGTGGAGAAGATGGACCAAACCAGGCCTGTGTGTGTGCCTATGGTTGATATACCATTCTAAATTGTGAAAGTGTCAGAGGAAGAAGGGGCAGCCTCCATCTCATGGGGCCCTTGGAAGCAACTGTTAGGACCAAGTGGTTGCAAAGGCAGTGACCTCATTCAGTTCCAAAGAAAGTGTCATACCTCATTTCCTTGGTGATGGAACTCTCTGAACTTGGTATCCAAGAAGCCAGGCACCCAGATGCAGTTCCAGTCCCAGTCCCAGTGGGCTCACTTGTTTGGATTTACCAAGGACAGAGTCAGTCTTTCTTGGTACCTACTGATGTGAGGATGGCCAAATGCCAGGAGAGCTCTGAAGAGGGACCTTTCCTGAGAAAGCAGGTAGTGGCTCACCACTTTTTCCTGACAACTTCACATAGTTGGCCAAGGAAACCAGATCTGAGAGAATACAGGCCATTTCGGGGGAACATAGTATTGCCCACCAGTCAGAGAACACTCCGGATAGTCACAGACCTACTTAGGGGAAGGAGGTGCCATTGTGAGTGTGGGTGTGTGGTTTTGTCTCTTGTTCTGAGAATAGGTAGGAAAGGCGGTTTGTTTGGTTTTCAGTGAACTATTTCTAGTAAGTCATTTGACAAGGTGAGTGTTTCTATGTCTGTGTATCCCACTGTGTCCGTGGTTGTAGACATGAGAAAAGACAATGCAACAATGGATGTGTCCTGTGTAGTAAAAAGATTCCCAGCATTCATCCTGCCCAATTTATGAATGGACTGCAGCTTGCCTTATGGATTGGCAAAACCTACTACCTTCCTAAGTCCCTGTTTTCTTCCTGAATTCTGGCAACTCTCCAGAATAGTCTCATTGTTTTGTGTCCAAGATATGTACCAACTCCAAGGTCTTTGACATGTCCATGTACTGGATACCTGAAGGGAATGGCCAGTATCTCAGAAAACTCAGATATGAGTGTGACCAGAAAAATCTCAGTGGAGATACCATGCTTTGGGCCTTTTGCTTACCTATTGTTCTGTTGCCCTGAATGTCAGGAAGATGTTGGGCTCAGGCTACCCCTTTGTGAAGCCTGAAGAAAACAGTTTTCAAATGGAAATGAATGGGCATCACCTGTGGCTCTTGCTAAATTGCTTCGGAAAGGGATGTGTCTGAATCAGGCTCTCTACCCTGTGTGAGGCTGTGGCTTAGATTCTCAGCACCTGATGGATCTAAAGAAAGATCCCATGTGTGAAACCAAAACCAAATTCGCAAAAAATTTCAGTCATTGTGAATGAATTCTATTGCCTTTCTCTGTTAGGTTCCTGAAATCAATCAAGTGAGAATAGCGATCCTTTTGGTCAAATGAGTTCTTCAAATCTCTGCAGAGGTGCTTGTTTTTTCTCATGACTCCAGTTCACATAAAGAATCTAAACCCCACAGTCAGAAGGCCTCAAATTGGAAAAGCGGAGCAGTATTAATGACAGGCATATTTGATCACTCCTGGTTCACAGGAAGGGTGTCCTTCCCACCCTGACTTGAGCCAAATGAGGGGCAAGGGAGCTTATTTTGGACACTCTTTTGGAATGTGCCCCTCATGGAAAGCTCCAACCAGTGGTTATGATGAGTGTCTATAAGGAAGAAGATGGGGCCATGTGATAGTGTTTTTTTTTTAATTGTGTTCATTTGATTGGCGGTGTGAAGAGATGACTGGGTCAACCTGGGCTTGAACTCTGGTTTGATTCCCCTTAGAGACTGCGTTCTGGAATTGACCTCAGAGAAGTATTGCCATGAAAAGTGTTGGGATATTAGGAGGCCACGCATGAAAGTCACCCTTGGAAACTGAGATCTAGGCCCAGGGTGGTTTTCCAAAGAGTACTGGGAATCTCAGCCAGTATATCACATGATTTTATTCTGAAAGACTTGGCAGGGATAGTTTTGAGTCAAAAAACACATGGACCTCACATTGGAGACCTCAATGCGCCTGGCTTCATGTGACCTTTTGGCCACTCTTTTGGAAGGCTTGCCTGTGAGAGTTCTCCAGAGCTTTCTTTGAAATGAACTTCCTCAACATTTAATGGTTCCTGAATGAATTGAAACCCACAGTGCCTCCAACTTCATCCTTGAAAAATGGCCAGATAAATACCATGAAATTTTTAAAATTCCCATGACCAGGTGGCACTGGAGAACCTTTGGATGTCCTGTTGCTGATCTTGAGTGTACCAGACCCTGCCTTAATTCACTGGGTTTCATGAAAATGGTGTAGAACAGAGATGCCATTGAGTTATAGCCTGCAGAGTTGTGGGCCTAGAGAAATGGTGTGCAGTTTTGTGATAATACATCTGTGTTGTGACCATGTGGTTCTGCCATTGGCTTCCAAATTCATTGTGACTGCCATGGTGCAGCCAGGAGACCTGTATATGTAAAAGCATGTTTTTATATTGAAAGATTTCAGGGCCATGTTCAGAATCAAGTTGCTATGGACATGGGGGCAAGCAAGTTAGAGCCTGCAGAGTATTGGGCCTAGAGAAGTGGTCTGCAGTTGTGTGATAATACATCTGTGTTATGGCCATGTGGATTTCTCATTGGCTTCCAAATTTTTTGTGACTAACATGGTGCAGCCAGGAGACCCGAATATGTAAAAGCATGTTTTTATATGGAGAGGATTCAGGGCCATGTTCAGAATCAAGTTGCTATGGACAAGGGGGCAAAGTATGTGGGAAAGAAGCCTGGTTGTTGCATTCTCCTGCAGACCCTGACCCACAACACGTGACAGAACTCCCTCCAGCACTGTGTCCCTGTTGAACTTCTTGTATTTTGTGAAGCAAATACCAAACTCCCAGTGCAACAGCAGGAAACACCATGAAAAGTGGAGGATGACCAAATGGCTCCACAGTCCACATGGGGAGACAATTAGACCCCAGTGGCCACTGTTTACCTACAAAGAGTGAATTCAGCACTGCTGCCTCATGTTCACTGGAAAATAAGAAACCATATCCTCCAGGTCACATAGATGCAGACCCAGATTTTATTGTCTCACTACAAAGGAAGCTAAAGCTCCTGAAAATAACGTATGTTTCAAGTGCCCAACCTCAGAGGCAGTTTCTCAAGATGTCTTTACGCCAGCAGACCTCCATGTTAGAGGAGTGTTTACCATGTCCCTTACTTTTGGAAACTCCTCTACCACCTCCAAGGTTCTGAACTCTGAGCATTTTCCACTCAAGATATGTATTCACAGATTTTCTAACTCTTCTATTCTAATTGTGACTTACTTCAGGCGAAGGTAATGCCAAGGATTTGTTCTGGATGAGAGTGGGAAGATTTTTGTGTAGCATATATTTGCATACACATTTGATTCATTATTCTATTTTCCATTTGAAATACTGATCCCTGACACTAACTCATAACCTACTGGACTCTGACTACTACTCCTAATATGATGGAGAAAAATAACCCAAACAGAATAAAAATCCAAGCAGTTCAGAGGAGGCATGGTGTATAGTTGGACTTGCCTTTTGCATAAAAAAGGGTATGTGTTATAAATCTAGTCAATTTTCTGTTGAAATAGTTATCCATGTGTTTTTAAAGTTAACAAATATGTGAATTCCTGTCTCCCTCTCTCTGTAGCCTATTCAGCACATGTATTTTTATATGCACATATAGAATCCTACCTGGTATCACACGTACATTCTTGTGAGGTGGCTGACTTGGCAGATACAAAATGTGAGAAGAGATTACTCCTCCTAAATGCTGTTGGAACTGAAAATTCAATGTATGGGTAAACTTCCTAGTTAAACAACATTATACATAAATCTATCTTCAGTAACATGAATATTTTTGAATCTGTGGATGATGTATATTTCATGGTGAATTTCAATTGGCATATATATTGCTATTTTTATAGTCTCAGTTTGTGTGAGTGTGTGTGTGTGTGTATATATATATATATATATATATATATATATATATATATATATACTCTCCAGATTTTTCAAAATATGAAATGTATGAGTCTTATTATACACTCCCTGAATTCATTCATGTTCATGTATGTGGATTTATAATCAACTTTTCACAAGATTATTCTCAGAAATATTCATCTACCTGAAATACATATTTGTTTCCTAGTACTGAAAACTAACTTCAGTGAATGGTGCATACAAATTCTAATATTTCTACATTAACGGACGCAGTTTAACATCAATTCAAGTAGATTCCTATGGGACATGATGTGTATTTTAACGTTCATTTTTATTCAACACTGGTACATTACTATTTCTTCAATTTCTGCACATCATCGTATATATTTATCATCCACAAGTTAGCAAATATATAGGCGTTTGTTTCACTTTAAATCACTTTCTGCTTCAGAACACATGCATACCTCCAGGTTTCTGGACTGGTCTTTTCATGAGACTTCTTTCCAAACACATTATTTTCAATTTCCATAATCACTTTTGAAGCAAAACTCAAACACTCTTCATGAAAATCCATAACCCTAATATTTCATTCAGATGTATAATGGGTAGGATTAAATGTAGTATATCAATATAAGGTTTCCTGTATATTTTCAGATATCAATTCAATCCATTATTTAAAGTTGGAACCAGTAATATTATTAATTCACAGTATTGTCTATTCATGCATTATCTCTATATTCATAGACAAATGGTACACCTATTTCTACCCAAAATACTAATTCATATATCTTCAAAATATTGCTCCCAGAAATGGTGGAAGAAAAACTCCTATTACCTGATCTACATATATTATTTATTATAGTAATATTCTGGACACACATAGGAATGTTCACACTTATGATTGTACCAATGTAAAGGTCGGGCGAGCGTCGGAAAAGAGACCACGAAGAGACTGTCTCATGCAACAGCAAAGGGTTTATTGGGGGTCCAGCATGCTGGGGCTCATAGCTCACTTGAATAGAGAAGAGAGCCCTAAGAACAGCTTAAGCAGAGCTTATGCAATTTACGTGGTGAGAGCAGGGAGGGAAATTTATTGATGGGTCAGGTCGAGTGAGTGGTTTGCATGCCAATGGGAGAGGGAGTACATTCAACAGTTTGGCAATTGGGGACAGCACATTCTGGGAACAAGATTAGCAAACAGTTTTCAAGATTTCATCAGTATTTTGTTAAGCATACAGAAAAACAAGAAGTTAAAAGTACATATTTTATTAACCTTTCATTCCCCACTTCTTATTCTGGTTAATTTTAATCATAAAAATGAGCATTGCAGGGTCTCACATTTTATGTCTTCTAGTGAGGTATATTGTTGTCTGATTACCATAAGTTTAACTTATCCAATTTAAGCTTGTAGAAAGGAAACTAGATGGTTGAGCAAACAGGGTCCTACAATTAGCAATGAAATGAGGATTATTAATGGACTGGCCAGGGCTGATAAAAGCGTAGTTAACCAGGGGGACTGTGTGAACAAAGACTCAAACCACCCTTTTTGTGCATCTCTCTCTTGTTGATGCTCTTCTAGGCGTCTTCTTAATTTACTCATAGATTTTTTTACAACTCCAGTATGGTCGGCATAAAATCAACTTTTTCCCTCAATGCAGCACAAAAGCCCCCTTCTCTCACGAAGAGGAGGTCCAACCCTCGCATGTTCTGTAAAACAATTTCAGAGAGAGAGGTTAAAGATTCCTATAAAACTGTGATGGAGGTTTTTAATATCTTTAAATTTTGGTCTATTGCTGCTTCTCATCGGGTCATTTGTTGTGTCACATGGACTAGGACAGTGATTCCTGTGCCCACACCTGCAGCAGCTCCTTTTCCTAATAGGATGGCTAAAGTGAGGGATACAGGTTCCCAGAGGAACCGGGTTGTATGCCCCCATATTTGATATTTAAATTAACCTGCCTCATGATAGAGCACTCTGGGAAACATCTGAACATTACATAATTAATCACATCTGTTGACCATTTTATGAAAACATAAACAATGTTTAAGTTTATAGAATTATACTGTTGTAATGACGGACAATTCAAGGCACCTAAGATAGCACCGAAGACAGCGAAACATACCTATTTGGTTGCAACGGATTTAGAGGGCATTGCTTCTGTTGTAATCAATTAGTCACCTGATCTCCAAATTTAGGTAGTTTCCGAATTTTGTACCCAACATGTAAGGGAAGGGGCTCAGAAGTTCACAGTCTGCATAAGTTCACAAAAAGAAGTTTTCGTTTCTATTGTTTTTTTCATCTGTTCTGGGCAAGTTAACGTTTTAAGGACACCTGGAGTGGGAGAGCTTTTTTCTTCTCTTTTTTTTTTCTCACTGCCAGCTGTAACAATGGAGCTCATTTGGTAACTTATTTATCTTAGAAATGTAACCATGTCTGTGAAGCCCCAGCTCAAGGCCAGAGGCCTTGTTCACATGTTTTGTGAAAAACTAGTAAGGGGGAGTCTAGCTTAGGAGTGCTGATTTTTCCAGCCAGTGGCCAAATAGAACAGGGAAACACGAAAAGGGGAAGTTTATCTACATTGAACTCTTTTATAGGGACTCTTTGGCTGAATGTCCTAAAGTCAGCCATGGTGAAGACTGCTGGGGAAGGTCATTTAAGACTTTTCTGTGGGCCTGGTATAGACGGGGAAGACAGGGAAGGCGGGTCTGAGAGCAGCACCTTGGGTCTGAGCATGAGGAAGGAGACATGTAAAAGAATAATGGGAAAGGGGTTTGGAATTTTCCAGGCAACAAAACTTGAGCAGTAGAACAGATAGAGCAGAGGGGAAGATGGGAGTTTGTATCCCAAAAAGCCTGTGAGGGACTTTAAATTTTTAGTAACCTGTTTTCAGTGATGACAGAGCAACTTTAAAGGCCATTTTCATTACATCTTGGATAGGGGTCTGAGGGATCTCCTCAGCTGGTTTGAGCTTTGGGTTAGCTGGTAAGAGGACCTGGTGGGACCTGGTGCGGGCACTGACAGGAGAAGAGAGTAGTGAGTGGGTGGATGGGTACCTCAGTACCTGCTACCTCAGCAAGGGGGCAATAATCTGAGAACCGGCGTTTTGGGTTTTTGATCTAGTAATTGGAGGGAAGAAATCAGGTTGCTGAGGTGGGAGTGGCAGCAGAGAGTCTGGAGCAGAAAGCTGAGGGTGAGGATCTATTGGATAAGCATAGTTCAGGATGTGAGCGAAGGAGGGAAAATGCCTCCACTTAGGGGAATTTCCTTCCACCCTTTGAGCACTTGCCGAAGTTAAAAAGGTCACGGAGAATTTTAGGATCTAGAGACCCCTCTGGGGGCCATCGGTATTGGTTGTGTAATTGGTAATATGGCCAATGCTGTGTATTGAATTTGATGAGGAGTTTGGGTTCCACCAGGCACCCCTGTATGCTCACATTCCCATGACTTACAGAAGAAGTCGGCATTTCCCCCACACAGCCATGTCTGTTTGTGGCTTTGATAGTCCGCTGGGCAAACATAGTAATCTAGGCTAGCCAACCTGCATCTGGCTCTCGTGTCCCTACATCCATAATGTTTGTTTCTATTACCTATGATACGGAAAGGATTTATTGGAATTTTAGTTGGATCCCCTTCATCAGGGATATCCCAATAGGAAAGACCTATAGCCAGCAGACAAATGTCTGGGTGGAGAGATGGCCACCATGTCCCTAAAGGGGCTGTATGCAAGATAGACCATACTTCTTGTACAGTAGGATTTGTGATCAGCCATTACTGCTGAACAGGATGATGAGGGTTAGGACTACTCTTGGCCAAGGGGAGAGTCTGTAGCCTTATCCACATGGCGAATACGCAATTTGAAAGTGTTACCAGTCTTTTCCAGTTTCCAGTCAGATTTTGGACAGGGCGCAGGCCAGAGATGAGAGACATGGATCCATGAAGTGATTCCGTCTACATTTACCACTGTAGGTGTTATATGTAGCACCTTATATGGTCCTTTCCAGTGGGGTTCCAGGGATGACACCTGATGTCGTCTAATGTAGACGAAGTCTCCTACTTGGTATCGATATGGAGTCCCCTCTTCCCCAGGTTGGTCGGCAGTGGCCAGATGTTTCCACAGATATTGCTGATTTCTTTCAAGAGCTTTAAGTCTGTCAAGCAAGGGGGTGTGGAAGGGATCGTTAGGTCTTAGAGTTTGGGTTAGGTCCCTTACTGGAGGAGGGACCATAGAGAATTTCATAGGGGGTGAGGTTACACAAGGAAACAGAGGAGTATGAGTATTTCTTGCATGAAACAGTGCATAAAGCAGGAGAATAGATCGATCTTTTATGCCGATCTCTAAGCTTGATTTTGTTAATTCTCTTTAATGGTTCTATTATTTTTTTTTTTACCTGTACTGAGCTCTGGGGTCTATAAGCACAATGAAATTTCCAATTAATCCCCAGGGTCCTGGCTAATCCCTGACTTATCAGGGCAATTAACGCCAGTCCATTATCAGACCCTATTGCCTTAGCCAGTCCGTATCTTAGAAAAATATCTTTCAGGATCTTCTTGACCACCATTTGTGCCATTTATTTTGTTGTTGTTGTTTTTTTTTTTTTTTTTTTTGTGTGTGTGGGGGGGGAAGGCTTCAATTAATTCATCCTGAAAATGTATCTACAAAGACTAGGAGATATTTAAGTCCATAACTTCCTGGCTTAATTTCAGTAATGTCCACTTCCAAGAATTGTCCTGGTCTGGTTTCTTGTAGGTGCTTTCCTGCAGGAAAGTTGGAAGGGTAAGCATTAACCAATTGACAGACCCGGCAGGCTTTTGTTACCCGTTCAGTTATTTCTTTCGCTCTGAGTCGGTTAGTGGAAAACTCTGTTCTTGATCCTTCAGGAATGCCTGCAGTTTCTTTGAACCAAGGTGAGTGAGTTGATGTACATTTTTAACTTAGTTTAGGGCTTTCTGAAAATGCAAGCTGGGCTCAGTGAAGTTGCGGGTTTCAGTGTCAGTGTCCTTAGATGTTATCAAAAGCTTGCTGGTGCTCAGGGGTCCATTAGAATTGGGCATCTCTCTTTAACAGCGGGTATAAAGGAGCAGCTAAGGACGCAAACCCAGGTATCCATAAGCTGCATAAGCCAGCAGTCCCAAGAAACTCTCTGAGTTGTCTGCTGTTAGATGGGGGTGGTGTCTGCTCAATGGATTGTTTTCTGGTCTCAGTGAGCCATCGCTTACTGCCCCTAAGGGAATAGTCCAGGAAGATTACTTCTTGCTGGCAAATTTGGGCTTTTTTGGCAGAAGCACTATACCAGAGTTGAGCAAGCTCATATAATAATAATTGGGTTCCAGACTCACAGTTTTTCTTGGTGTTGGCTGCCAGTTGCAGGTCATCGACATATTGAAGCAGGGTGACGTCAGGGTGCATAGTTCTGAAGTTGTTGGGGTCTCTGTGGAGGGCTTCATCAAAGAGAGTGGGGGAGTTTTTGAACCCCTGTGGGAGTCTAGTCCATGTTAGTTGACCAGACGTCCCGGTTTCTGGGTCTACCCACTCGAAATCAAATAGCAACTGACTATCTTTATGCAGAGGCAAGCAAAAGAAAGCATCTTTTAAGTCCAGAACAGTATACCATTTCCGCTCATGGTTCAGAGTGCTAAGCAGATTGTACAGATTATGTACTGTGGGGTGAATGTCCTGCACTCTGTTGTAGATCTCTCTTTGGTCTTGAACGGTGCGATAGTCCCCGGTTCCTGGATTTTTATACTGGTAACAGGGCAGTGTTCCAGTTCAAATGACAGGGCCTTAGGACCCTTAAGGCCAGATATTTCTGAATATGGGGCCTTATCCCATCTTTAGCTTTTTTGCTCAGAGGATATTTTTTGACATTGATGGGGGGCTGAAGTTTTTAACTCCACTGTTATTGGAGGATGTTTCACAGCTACGTGTAACCCAGCAGTTTTTTTTCCTAGGCATCTGCGTAATCTGTTATCCATTTCCGGGGTAGCTTGCCTGTTTGATCAGTCTTGGGGGGTTTGACAAGTTGATGTTCATCTTCTACTGACATAGTAAAAGCCGTGACTATAGGAGTTTTTACTGAAAAATTTAGAAATTTCACTTGGGGGCCTTCAGGGTTAAAAGTCATTCTGGCCTGGAGCTTTTTGAGCAGATGTGTGCCCATCAATGGGGTCGGGCATTCTGGGATTACTAGGAACGAGTGATGGATTTTTTCTTTCCCCAGGTCCATGGTCCTCTTAGTTGTCTAAGCCCCATATTTACTGCCATTAGCCCCTTGAACTAGAGTCCTTTTTGTTTGATAGATGGCCCAATGGGGAATTAAGGGCTGAGTATACTTACCCTGTATCCACTTCAAAGTTTAACCCCCCCGGCGAGTACTTTGTGTTCTTTTGGCCGGGCCAGCTACCTCCAAGGAAGGAGGGGCTGTGTGTGCCGTGGGGTAGTCACCTGGAGGGCGCTGGGCTGGCCTATATTCCTCCAATGGTGGAGAGTCTGAGTCAGCAGCAGGGGAATCACTTAGAGGGTGTTTGGGGTTGGAGGACAAGGGCAGGGCATAAGGAGGGGGAAGAGAGTCCAGTAGAGTCTTGAGACTCAGGGACAACAGAGGGTGGAGGAGGGGGAGCAGAGGGTTTGAGAGATAGAAAAGTGGGAGAACCAGTAGGAGCGGGGACAGGGACAAGGAAAGGCTTCAACCATGGAAGAGGAGATTTGCAGAGGTCCTGCAAACTAAAGATATATTGCTGTTGATCTGGATGGCTACGTGGCCCCGGCTGAAAGACAATATCTGTGAGTTTTTGAATTAGTGTGAAGTAGAAAGATCCTTCTGGGGGCCATCCGACTCCAAAGGTGGGTCATTCTGAGACACAGAGAGTCTTCCAGATCTGACGTTTTACTGAAAAAAAAGAAGATTCTGAGCCTTTAAGCAGACTTTGGTCCAGTGATCAAGGTTCAGGGACAGAGGCATTGAAGTGCTCTGTCCCATATGAAAGATACACAAATAGTGAAAGCAATGACACACGACACAGACAAGACAAGACAATAAAGACAGGCAATGGACGTCCAATACTGAGAACAGGACTGAGTAGCCAGGAAAACCTGATGGGCTGACAATACTGAATCCAAAACAAAATATCACTGAGTTTAGGAGACTATTGTTACTCGGTTTCCCGAGTTCTCTGGGGCGTCCCCCAGAGACGTGGCCTGTGGCTCTGTGACACTTCTGTCAGCCACCGTCAGAGAGAGCTCATGCTCATCACCAATAGCCATTTTGCCCATCCCTAACCTGAAACCTGAAACAAGAAAGTGCCGCCTTACTTAACCTGAGATGAGCCTATTGGGGGTCTTTCGTCCAACGCTGCTGGAACTCGCTGGGGCCCTCAGATGTAATGGTCAGGCGACCATTGGAGGAAGAGACCACCAAGACACTGTCTCATGCAACAGCAAAGCGCCCAAAATTCTGGGGCTCAGACCTCACTTGAATAGAGCAGAGAGCACTGAGAACAGCTTAAGCAGAGCTTATATACTTTTCTTGAAGAGGGCAGGGAGGGAAGTTTATTGATGGGTCAGGGCAAGTGGGCGGTTTGCATGTAAACGGGTGAGGGTGTACATTCTGCAGTTTGGCAGTTGGGGACAGCACATTCTGGGAACAAGATTAGCAAAAAGTTTTCAAGATTTCAAGAGTGTTTTCTTAAGCATACAGAAAAACAGGAAGAGACAAGTACCTATTTTATTTATTTTTAACAAAGCCTAAATGGAAAGTGAGCATGAATTACTAAAAACATTCATGTCCAGGTTGCCTAATGCTCTCAAATGTCAATTCTATTGGTGACTACATATTTCTTTCTTCCTAAGGTTATATATTCAACCTCAACCCTGTTGAAAATGCCTAATCCTATGACTCACTTAATAATTTGCCTGATTTCCTAAGGTCTCTATTGATACCTCCTTTCCTACATATTTTCCCAAATTCATTATTGTGACTGACACTTAACATGGGCTGACATTAATATTCACTCTCTAACCGAAACCCTATTGGTAAAGAACTTTTTTCCAAATCTTATTCTCACCCTTCTTTCTAAACCTACTGACTATCTTCCTAATTCCACCGACTATCCCTTTTTGACTGGAGGTTCTCTTCGACATTCAATCATCCAAGGTACAACGTCCTATGCCATTGTGTATGGATTTATCTGAGACATTTGTGCAGAAAGTATAACATTGCTAAGTATCCCAATCAAGGTCTCAATGCCCTTCTGGGATTCAAATCTTACCTAGATTTCTGTTTCCATACTTTTAACTCACGTCTATATTCTTATAAATATCACAGATTCCCAATACCATTATTCATCCTGCAGAATGATTCCTAACCCAAATCGAAACTGTTATTAACCGTAACCACACAGTGATCTCTCAATCTAACTTTAGAGAAGAGCAGGGACAGAGTTGGCCTTAAAATATAGGGATGTAGGGGATCTTCCACTTGCTGAGAACCTCAAAGGTCCATGCAGAAATGATCCCTGAAGAAGATGTAGGCAGCTATGAAGGACCTGAGAGAGCAAAAGTCATCTTCCATTGCCAAAAAACCTGGTCAGGATGAAGGGATGTGGCTGAATCAGCCTCTCTCTTAATGTACAGGAGACGGACTAAACCAGGCCTTTGTGGAGCACTGTTTCTTGGTGCCTTTGATTTATATATCATTCTAACTTGTGAAAATGTCACAGGAAGTAGGGGCAGCCTCCATCTCATGGAACCATTGGAAGCAACTGTTAGGACAATGTGTTTGCCAAGGCAGTGACCTCATTAAATTCCTGAAGGAAGTAACCTACCTCACTTCCTTGGTGATGGAAAACTTTAAACTTGGGATCCAGGAAGCCAGGCACTGAGAGCCAATCCAAGTCCCAGTCCCAGTGGGCTCACTTGTTTGGTGTTACTAAGGACAGAGTCAGTCTTTCTTGGTACCTACTGATGTGAGGATGGCCACATGCCAGGGACCTTTCCTGAGAAAGTAGGTAGTGGCTCTCCACATGCTCCTGACAACGTCACAGAGTTGGCCAAGGAGACCAGATCTGAGAATGGATAGGCCATATCAGGGGAACATAGTATGACCCACAAGTCAAAGGACACTCTGGATAGTTACAAACCTACTTGGGGGAAGGAGGTGCCTTTGTGGGTGTGGGTGTGAGTGTGTGGTTTTGTCTCATGTTCTGAGAATAGGTAGGAAAGGTGGTTTGTTTGGATTGGAATGGACTTTTTCTAGTAAATTGTTTGACAAGGCGAGTGTTTCTATGTCTGTTTCTCCCACTGTGTCCGTGGTTGTAGACATTAGAAAAGAAAATGCATCAATGGATGTTTCCTGTCTTGTAGAAAGTTTCCCAGCATTCATCCTGCCCAATTAACGCATGGACTGTGACTTGCCTTATGGATGGGCAACACCTACTATCTTACTACGTTTCTGTTTTCTTCCTGAATTCTGGCCACTCTCAAGAATTGGCTCATGGTTTTGTGTCTAAGATATGTACCACCTCCAAGCACTGTGACATGGCCATGTACATGATAACTGAAGGGAATGGGAGGATCTCAGAAAACTCAGATATCAATGTGACCAGTAAAGTCTCAGTGGAGAATCCTTGCTTTGGGCCATTTGCTTACCTATTGCTTCATTGCCCTGAATGTCAGGAAGGTCTTTGCCTCAGGCCACCCCTTTGTGAAGCCTTAAGAAAACAGTTTTCAAATGGAAATGAATGGGCATCACCTGTGGCTCTTTGCTTAATTGCTTCCAAAAGGGATGTGTCTGAATCAGCCTCGTGAACCTGTGTGAGGCTGCTGCTTAGATTCTTAACACCTGATGGATCTAAGGTAAGATTCCATGTGTGCTACAAATACAAAATGGTCAAAATAGCAGTCATTGTGTATGAAGTCTCTCGCCATCTTCTGTAAGGTTCCTGACCTCCATCCTGGCCTGCAAAGGCTAGACCATAGATGCTTGGGTTTTTTCATGACTCCCATTCATATAAAGAATTAATACCTGGCAGTCAGTAGGCCTCAAATTGGAGAAGTGGAGCAGTAATAAGGTCAGGCCTATTTGATCACTCCTGGTTCACAGGAAAGGTGTTTAGGCCACACTGACCTTAGGCAACATAGGGGCGAGGGAGCATATTTGGACAGGGTCTTGGACTTCACCCCTTTTGGAAATGTCCAGCCAGAGGATTTGATGAGTGTCTACATGGAAGAAGACGAGGGCTATGTGAAAGTGTTTTGGTTTAATTGTGGTCATTTGTGTGGCAGTTGGAAGACATAACTGTGTCTACCATGGCTTGAACTTTGGTGTGATTCCCCTTAGAGACTGCGTTCTGGACCTGACCTCAGAGAAGAATTGCCATGAATTGTGTTTGGATTTCAGGAGGCCACGCATGAGAGTCCCCATTGGAAACTGAGATATAGGCCCAGGTGGCTCTCCACAGAACACTGGGAATCTCAGCTACGATATCACATGATTTTATTCTGAAAGACTTGGCAACCATAGTTGAGATTCAAAACACACATGGACCTAGCATTGTAGACCTCAATGGGCCTGGCTTCATGTGACCTTTTGGCCACTCCATGGGAAGCCTTGCCTGTGAGAGTCCTCCAGAGCTTTCATTGAAATGAAATTCCTCACCATTTAATGGTTCCTGAAAGAATTGAAACTCACAGTGCATCCAACTTCATCCTTGAAAAATGGCTAGATAAATACCATGAAATTTTTGAAATTCTTATGACCAAGTGGCACTGAAGAACATTTGGATGTCCAGTTGCTGATCATGAGTGTACCAGAGAGTGCCTTGATTGACTGGGTTTCATGAAAATGGTGTAGAAGAAAGAATCCTGTATGTTGGCGCCTGCTGAGTAGTGACCCAGAGCTGTGGTGTGCAGTTGTGTCATAAAATATCTCTGGTGGGGCCAATTGGATCTGCCATTGACTTCCAAATGTCTTGTGGCAGACATGGTGCAGCCAGTAATCCCTATATGTCTGATCTCTTCATATAAAGGCATCTTGTTATATTTAGAGGTTTCAGGGCCGTGTTCAGAATCAGGTTGCAATGGTTGAGGGGGCAAGCTATGTGGGATATAAGCCTCATTGGTGGATTCTCCTGGAGACCCTGACCCACCACACGTGTGAGAAATCCCTCCAGCACTGAGTCCCTGTTGATCTCCTTGTATTTCATGAAGCAAATACTAAACCCCCAGTGCAGCAGCAAGAAACACCATGAAATGTGGAAGATGCGCAAATGGCTTCACATACCACATGGGGAGACACTTAGCCTTCAGTGACAACAGTTTCCCTACAAAGAGAGAATTCTGCACTCCTGCCTCATGTTCATTGGAAAATAAGAAACCATGTCCTCCAGGTCACATAGATGCAGACCCAGCTCTGATGGTCTCACTACAAAGAAGCTAAAGCTCCTGACAACAACATATATTTCAAGTGCCCAAGGTCAGGGAGAGTTTCTCAATAAGTTTTAGGCCGGCAGAGCTCCATGTTTGTGAAGTGTTTACCTGTTTGACCAGGACAGGAGAAAAGACCACTGACTCCAATTAAAATCAAATTAAAGCAAGCTTATTATTTTTCCACTGGCTGAGCTGCCTATCCCTCTCAAAATGGCAAGAAACAAGACAGCAACCCCACCTTTCCTACAGCCCAGCTTTATAGTCCAGTAAGTTACACAAAAGGGGGGTTACAGATAACAGAACTCGGAGAAGCATCACGCTATTGCTAGTTTACAATTTTTTTTTTTTGCTGGCCCCATCATCAGAATTTATGAGGACCATTAGAGACTCACGAGAGTCGTTGTCTGGCCAGAGAAGGCCAATATTTATGAAGTGTCACTAAATTTTCAGAGAGGGCTGCTATCTGGTCAGAGAGCCAGGCATGGGTGAGTTCAAGGCATGGACAGGCATTCCAAGCAGATTCAGAATTTGCAGTAATTTATAGGAAAGCAAAATTATCTTTTCATGACTTTGTGGCAAGATGGCTCCCAATTTTAATAAATGATCAGGTTGGGTTTATCATTCCCCCCCCATTTTTTTTTTTGCTTTTTAATATTTTTTAAATTAATTTTTATTGTAGGTTGTTCAAAACATTACATAGTTCTTGATATATAATATTTCACACTTTGATTCAAGTGGGATATGAGCTCCCATTTTATACCATATACAGATTGCAAATAACATCAGTTGCACATCCATTGATTTACATATTGCCATTATGGTGTCTGTTGTATTCTGCTGCCTTTCCTATCCTCTACTATCCCCCCTCCCCCCTCCTCTCCCCTCTTCTCTCTCTACCCCCTCTACTGTAGTTAATTTCTCCCCCTTAAATTTTTCTCCTTTCCCCTCACTTCCTCTTTTATGTAATTTTGTATACCCCTGAGGGTCTCCTTCCATTTACATGCAATTTCCCTTCTCTCTCCCTTTCCCTTTCACCTCTCATCCCTGTTTAATGTTAATCTTCTTCTCATGCTCTTCGTCCCTACTCTGTTCTTAGTTACTCTCCTTATATCAAAGAAGATATTTGGCATTTGTTTTTAAGGGATTGGCTAGCTTCACTTAGCATAATCTGCTCTAGTGCCATCCATTTCCCTGCAAATTCTATGATTTTGTCATTTTTTAATGCAGAGTAATACTACATTCTGTATAAATGCCACATTTTTTAATCCATTCATCTATTGAAGGGCATATAGGTTGGTTCCACAGTCTTGCTTTTGTGAATTGTGCTGCTATGTACATCGATGTAGCAGTGTCCCTGCAGCATGCTCTTTTTAGGTCTTTAGGGAATTGACCGAGAAGGGGAATAGCTGGGTCAAATGGTGGTTTCATTCCCAGCTTTCCAAGAAATCTCCATACTGCTTTCCAAATTGGCCGCACCAATTTGCAGTCCCAAAAGCAATGTACAAGAGTACCCTTTTCCCCACATCCTCGCCAGCACTTGTTGCTGTTTGACTTCCTAATGGCTGCCAATCTTACTGGAGTGAGATTTGCAACAAAATGAAACTGAATCCCTTACTCTCGCCATGCACAAAATTTAACTCAAAGTGGATCAAGGAACTTGATATCAAATCAGAGACATGGCGTTTGATAGAAGAAAAAGTTGGCTATGATCTACATACTGTGGGGTCGGCCTCCAAATTCCTCAATAGGACACCCATAGCACAACAGTTAATAACTAGAATCAACAAAAGGGACTTACTGAAACTAAAAAGTTTTTTCTCAGCAAAAGAAACAATAAGAGAGGTAATTTAGCAATTTAGAAGCAATTTAGCAAGAGCCACAGGTGATGCCCATTCATTTCCATTTGAAAACTGTTTTCTTCAGGCTTCACAAAGGGGTAGCCTGAGCCCAACATCTTCCTGACATTCAGGGCAACAGAACAATAGGTAAGCAAAAGGCCCAAAGCATGGTATCTCCACTGAGATTTTTCTGGTCACACTCATATCTGAGTTTTCTGAGATACTGGCCATTCCCTTCAGGTATCCAGTACATGGACATGTCAAAGACCTTGGAGTTGGTACATATCTTGGACACAAAACAATGAGACTATTCTGGAGAGTTGCCAGAATTCAGGAAGAAAACAGGGACTTAGGAAGGTAGTAGGTTTTGCCAATCCATAAGGCAAGCTGCAGTCCATTCATAAATTGGGCAGGATGAATGCTGGGAATCTTTTTACTACACAGGACACATCCATTGTTGCATTGTCTTTTCTCATGTCTACAACCACGGACACAGTGGGATACACAGACATAGAAACACTCACCTTGTCAAATGACTTACTAGAAATAGTTCACTGAAAACCAAACAAACCGCCTTTCCTACCTATTCTCAGAACAAGAGACAAAACCACACACCCACACTCACAATGGCACCTCCTTCCCCTAAGTAGGTCTGTGACTATCCGGAGTGTTCTCTGACTGGTGGGCAATACTATGTTCCCCCGAAATGGCCTGTATTCTCTCAGATCTGGTTTCCTTGGCCAACTATGTGAAGTTGTCAGGAAAAAGTGGTGAGCCACTACCTGCTTTCTCAGGAAAGGTCCCTCTTCAGAGCTCTCCTGGCATTTGGCCATCCTCACATCAGTAGGTACCAAGAAAGACTGACTCTGTCCTTGGTAAATCCAAACAAGTGAGCCCACTGGGACTGGGACTGGAACTGCATCTGGGTGCCTGGCTTCTTGGATACCAAGTTCAGAGAGTTCCATCACCAAGGAAATGAGGTATGACACTTTCTTTGGAACTGAATGAGGTCACTGCCTTTGCAACCACTTGGTCCTAACAGTTGCTTCCAAGGGCCCCATGAGATGGAGGCTGCCCCTTCTTCCTCTGACACTTTCACAATTTAGAATGGTATATCAACCATAGGCACACACACAGGCCTGGTTTGGTCCATCTTCTCCACAATAAGAAGAGAGAGGCTGATTCAGACACATCCCTTCATCCTGACCAGGTGGTTTGTCATCGAAGATGACTTTTGCTCTTTCAGGTCCTTCATACCTGTCTACAACTTCTCCAGGTATCATTTCTGCATGGACCTTTGAGGATCTCAGCAGGTGGAAGGTCCCCTACTTTTCTGTATTGTAAGAACAACTTTGTCCCTGCTCTTCTGTAAAATGAGATTGAGGGAACAGTGTATGTTTAGGGTTAATAACAGGTTTGATTTCGATTTGTGTTAGGAATCATTCTTCTGGATGAATAATGGTATTGGGAACCTGGTATATTTACAAGAATGTAGAGGTGAAACATAAGTATGAAAACAGAAATCCAGGTATGATTTTAAACCCATAAGGGCATTGGGCCCTTGATTGGGATACTTAGCTTTGAATTATGTTCTGCACAGATGTCTCAGATAATTTGATATACAATGGCATAGGACCTTGTACCTTGGAAGATTGAATGTAGAAGAGAACATCCCTTCAAAAAGGGATAGTCGGTAGGATTAGGAAGATAGTCGGTCGTTTTAGGAAGAAGAGTGAGTATATGATTTGGAACAAAAGTTCTTTAGCAATAGGATTTCAGTTAGAGAGTGAATGTATATGTCAGCACATATGAAGAGCCAGTCACGATGATGAAGTGGGGAAAACATGTAGAAAAGATGATATCAATAAAGATATTACGAAATCAGGGAAAGTATAAAGTGAGTGAGAGGATTAGACATTTTCAACAGGCTTGAGGTTGAATCTTAGAAAGAAACAAATATGAAGTCACCAATAATATTGACATTTGAGAGCATTAGGCACCCTGGACATGGATGTTTTTAGTAATCTATGTTCACATTTCATTTAGGCTTTGCTTGGTTCAATCATAAGTGTAACATTTACATTTTTGTCCAGAATATTATTGTGATAAAATGTATATGTAGATCAGGTGACATAAGTATTTCTTCCACCATTTTTGGTAGCAATATACTGAAGACATAAAATTAGTATTGGGCGTACAAAGAGGTGTACCCTATGTCTATGAATATAGAGATAAAGCATGAATAGACCATACTGTGAATAAGTAATATAACTTGTTCCAACTTAATATGATGGGATGAACTGATATCTGAAAAATTACTGGAAATTTTATATGCATATACAATCATTCATTCCAACCAGTTATTCATCTAATGTCAATATTAGTGTTTTGGTTTATCATGAAGAGTGTGTGAGTTTTACTTCAAAAGTGATTATGGAAATCGAAAATAATGTGTTTGGAAAGAAGTCTCATGAAAAGACCAGTCAAGAAACCCTGACAATACATGTGTTGTGAAGTAGGAAGTGATTAAAGTTTAAAGAAATGCCTACAAATTTGTGAACTTGTGGATGAAATACATATCTTATGATGAGCAAAAACTGAAGAAATAATAATGTACCAGTGTTGAATATAAATGAACATCATATTATATATCATGTCCCATTGGGATCTACTTGCATTGGTGATAGACTGGATCAGTTCCTGTAGAATTATTAACATTTGTATGCACCATTCACTGAAGTTAGTTTTCAGTACTAGGAAACAAATATGTATTTAAGGTGGATGAATATTTCTGAGACTAATATTTTGGAAAGTTTATTATAAATCCACATGCATGAACATGAATGAATTTAGAGAGTGTATATAAGACACATATATTTCATATTTTGAAAAATCTGGAGAGTGTATATATATATATATATATATATATATATATACACACACATACCCACACACACACAAAAAAAACACACACAGACATTTAAAAGTAGCAATATATATGCCAATCGAAATTCATCTTTAAATATATATCATCCACAGATGCAAAAATATTTATTTTACTGAACATGAGTTTATGTATAATGATGTTCTACTAGGAAGTTCCCCTATAGGTGGAATTTTCAGTTCCAACAGCAATTTGGAGGAGTGATCTCTTCTCACAATTTGTATCTGCCAAGTCAGCCACCTCACAAAAATGTACATGTGATACCAGGTAGGATTCTATAAGTGCATATGAAAATACATGTGATGAATAGGCTACAGAGAAAGGGAGACAGGAATTCATATATTTGTTTAATTTAAAAACACATGGTGAACTATTTCAATTAAAAATTGACTAGATTTATAACACCTACCATTTATCATGCAAAAGGTAAGTCCAAGTATGCAGCATGCCTCCTCTGAACTGCTTGTATTTCTATTCTGTTTGGGTATTTTTCTCCATCATATTAGGATTAGTAGTCAGAGGATAGTAGGGTATGGGATAGTGTCAGGGATTCAGTATTTCGAATAGAAAATTGAAAATGAATGCAATGTGTATGCAAATATGTGCTACACAAATATCTTCCCACTCTCATCCAGAGCAATGCCTTGACATTACCTTCGCCCCATGTATGACACAATTAGAGGAGAAGAGTTAGAAAATCTGTGAATACATATCTGCAATGGAAACTGCTCAATTTTCACAAATTTGGAGAAGGTAGAGGAGTTTCCAAAATTAAGGGACAATGTAAACTCTCCACAAACATGGAGCTCTGCTGGCCTAAAGAGTTCTTAAGAAACTGCCTCTGAGGTTGGGCACATGAAATATATGTTGTTGTCAGGAGCTTTAGCTTCCATTGTAGTGAGACCATCCAAGCTGGGTCTGCATTTTTGTGACCTTTGTGAGCACATGGTTTCTTGTTTTCCAATGAACATGAGGCAGCATTGCTAAATTCTCTCTTTGTAGGTAAACTGTGACCAATGGGGGCTAAGTGTCTCCCCGTGTGCACTGTGAACCCATTTGGTCATCCTCCACTTTTCGTGCTGTTTCTTGCTGCTGCACTCGCAATTTGGCATTTGCTTCATGAAACAAGGAGTTCAACTGGGACACAGTGCTGGAGCGAGTTCTGTCACGTGTGGTGGGTCAGGGTCTGCAGGAAAATGCACCAACCATGCTTCTATCCCACCAGCTTGCCTCCTTGAGCATAGCAACCTGATTCTGAACATTGCCCTGAAACTCCTACATATAACAAGATGCCTTTTCAGAGAAGGGTCTGCTGGCTGCACCATATCAGTCATAATCCATTTGGAAGCCAAAGGCAGATCCACATGGCCAAACCACAGATTTTTTATCACACACCTGCCCACAACTTCTCTAGGTCCACTACTCAGCAGGCTCGAACTTACTTGCATCTCTTTTCTATACCATTTTCATGAAAACCAGTCAATCAAGGCACCTTCTGGTATATTCATAATCAGAAACAGGACATCCAAAGGTTTTCCAGTGCCACCTGCTCATGGGAATTTTAAACATTTCATGGTATTTATCTAACCATTTTTAAAGGATGAAGTTGGAGGCACTGTGGGTTTCAATTCATTCAGGAACCATTAAATGTTGAGGAAACTCATTTTAATGAAAGCTCTCGAGAACTCTCACAGGCAAGGCTTCCAAAAGAGTGGCCAAGAGTTCACATGAAGCCAGGCCCATTGAGGTCTACAATATGAGGTCCATGTTTGTTTTGACTCTCAACTATTGCTGCCAAGTCTTTCAGAATAAAATCATGTGATATCCTGGCTGAGATTCCCAGTGCTCTGTGGAAAGCAACCCTGGGTCAAGACTCATTTTCCAAGGACTCCATGCGTGGCCTCCTAAAATCCCAACACAACTCATTGCAATACTTCTCTAAGATCAGTTCCAGAATGCAGTCTCTAAGGGTAATTACGCCAGAGTTCCAGCCCACGTGGACCAATTCATCTCTTCCAACCGCCACACAAGTGACCACAATTAAAACCAAAACACTTCCACATGGACCTCATCTTCTTCCATATAGACACTCATCATTACCTCTGGCTGGAGGATTCTATGAGGGGCACAGCCCAAGACAATGTCCAAAAGAAGCTTCCTTACCCCTCATATGCCTAAAGGCCCGGACTCCCTTCCTGTGAACCAGGAGTGATCAAATAGGCCTGCCGTTAATACTGCTCCACTTCTGCAATTTGTGGCCTAGTGACTGTGGGGTTTAGATTCTTTTTGTAAATGGGAGTCATGAGAAAACCCAAGCACCTATGGGCTAGACTCTGCAGGGCTTTGAAGAACTCATTTGACCCAAAGGATCCCTATTCTCACTTGATGGAGGCAGGAACATTACAGAGGAAGACGAGAGACTCCATCCACAATGACCGCTCTTTTGGCCATTTTGGTTTTGGATGCACACATGGGATCCTTCTTTAGACCCATCAGGTGCTGAGAATCAAAGCCACAGCCTCACACAGGGCCAAGAGGCTGATTCAGACACATCCCATTCTAAAGCAATTAAGCAAAGAGCCCAAGGTGATGCCCATTCATTTTCATTTGAAAACTATTTTCTTCAGGCTTCAAAAAGGGGTGGCCTGAGTCAAAGAACTTCCTGACATTCAGGGCAACAGACAAATAGATAAGCAAAAGACCCAAAGCAGGGTTTCTCCATTGAGACTCTCCTGGTCCCAATGATATCTGTGTTTTCTGACATGCTCTCATTCCCTTCAGCTATCCAGTACATAGCCATGTCACAGATCTTGGAGGTGGTTCATATGGTGGACATAAAATCATAAGCCTATTCTGAAGAGTGGCCATAATTCTACGAAGAAAACAGGAACTTTGGAAGATAGTAGGTGTTGCACATCCATAAGGCAATCCACAGTCCATTCATAAATTAGGCAGGATGAATGCTGAGAAGCTTTCTACTAGACATGACAAATCCATTGATGCATTCTCTTTTCTAATGTCTACAACCACAGACACGGTGGGATACACAGACATAGAAACACTTGCCTTGTCAAAGCACTCAGTAGACACAGTCCATTCCAAACCAAACAAACTGCCTTTCCTACCTATTCTCAGAACATGAGACAAAACCACAAACTCACACCCACAACCACAAAGGCACCTCCTTCCTCCAAGTAGGTATGTGACTATCTGGAGAGCCCTCTGACTGGTGGACCATTTTATGTTCCCCCAAAACGGCCTGTCCTGTCTCAGATCAGGTCTCTTTGGCTAACTCTGTGAAATTGTCCGGGACCAGCAGTGAGACACTACCTGCTTTCTCAGGAAAGGCCCCTCTTCAGAGCTCACCTGGCATTTGGCCATACTCACATCAGTATTTACAAAGAAAGACGGACTCTGTCCTCTGTAAATCTAAACAAGTGAGCCCACTGGGACTGGAACTGGGACTGCCTCTGGGTGCCTGGATTCCAAGTTTAGAGTGTTCCTTCACCAAGAAAATTAGATGAGGTCACTTCTTTCTGGAACTGATTGAATTTGCTGCCTTTGCAACCACTTTGTCCTAACAGTTGCTTCCAAGGGTCTCATGAGATGGAGGCTGCCCCTATTTCCTGTTACAATTTCACAATATAGAAAGTTATATCAACCATAGGCACCTGGGAACAGCTCTCTACATAGGCCTGGTTTGGTCCATCTTCTCTACATTAAGAAGATAGAGGCTGATTCAGACACATCCCTTCGTCATGACCAGGTTGTTTGCAATTGAAGATGACTTTTTCTCTCTCAGGTACTTCATAGTTCCCTATATCTTCTCCAGGGATTATATCTGCATAGACCTTTGAGCTTCTCAGCAGGTGAAAGTCTCCCTACATTTTTGTATTGTAAGACCAACTCAGTCCTGCTCTTTTGTAAAGATAGATTGAGGGAACAGTATATGGTTAGGGTTAATAACAGGTTCGATTTGTGTTAGGAATCATTCTGCTGGATGAATAAGAATATTGGGATCCTGTGGTATTTATAAGAATATAGAGGTGAAATATAAGTATGCAATGGAATTCTAGATAAGATTTGAAGCCCAGAAGTGCACTGGGCACTGGAGTGGGAAACTTAGCTTTGAACAATGTTCTGCACAGATATCTCAGATAAATCGATATATAATGGCAAAGGACCATGTACCTTGGTTGATTGAATGTGTAAGAAAACATCCAGTCAAAAAGGGATAGTCGGTAGGATTAGGAAGATAGTGTAGGTTTAGATAGAAGAGTGAGAATAGGATTTGGACCAAAAGTACTTTAGCAATAGAGTTTTGGTTAGAGAGTGAATGTAAATGTCAGCACATGTGAAGAGTTGGTCACAGTGATGAACTGGAAAAAATATGTAGGAAAGCATTTATCAATAGAAACATTAGGAAATCAGGCAAAGTATAAAGTGAGTGATAGGATTAGACATTTTCAACAGGTTGAGATTTAATATATAATCTTAGGAAGAAACAAATATGTAGTCACCGACAGGATAGACATTTGAGAGCATTAGGCAACCTGGACATGGATGGTTTTAGTAATCCATGCTCACTTCCTATTTAGGATTTGGTACAATCATAAGTGTGACATTTGCGTTTTGTGTCCAGAATATTACACTGAAAAAATGTATATTTATATCAGGTGACATGAGTATTTCTTCCACCATTTCTGGAAGCAATATGTTGAAGACATATAAATTAGTATTGGGGGTACAAATACGTGCACCCTGTGTCTCTGAATATAGAGAAAATGTATGAATAGACAATAGTGTGAATAAAGAATATAATTGGTTTCAACTTTAAAAAATGGATTGAAGTGATATCTGAAAATATAAAGAAAATTTTATATTGATAAACATACATTCATTCAAACCAATTATACATCTATTTGTAATATTAGGGTTATGGTTTATCATAAAGGGTGTGAGTTTTGCTTCAAAATTGATTATGAAAATGGAAAATAATGTGTTTGGGTAGAAGTCACATGAAAAGACCAGTCAAGACACCTGGAGGAATACATGTGTTCTGAAGCAGGAATTGATTGAAAGTGAAACAAATGCCCATAAATTTGTGAAATTGTGGATGAAATATATATCCTATGATGTCCATAATACGAATAAATATTAATGTACCAGGGTTTAATAAAAATGAACGTCAAAATGCACAGCTTGTCATATCGGAATCAAGGTGCATTGATGTTAAACTTGGTCAGTTACTGTAGAAATATTAGTTAAATCTGTTTTTCAGGTGGATGAATATTTCTGAGAATAATCTTGTGAAAAGTTGATTATAAATCCAAGTCCATGAACATGAATAAATTTAGCGAGTGTAAATAAGACACATATATTTCATATTTTCAAAAATCTGGAGAGTGTATATATATATATATATATATATATATATATATATATATATATTTACACAAAACACACACACAGACATTAAAAAGTAGCAATATATATGCCACTCAAAATTCATCTATAAATATATATCATCCAAAGATGCAAAAATGTTTATTTTACTGAACATGAGTTTATGTATAATGTTTTTCTACTAGGAAGCTCCCCTATAGGTGGAATTTTCAGTTCCAACAACGATTTGGAGGAGTGATCTCTTCTCACAATTTGTATCTACCAAGTCAGCCAACTCACAAAAATGTACATGTGATACCAGGTAGGATACTATAAATGCATATAAAAATACATGTGATGAATAGGCTACAGAGAAAGGGACAGGAATTCATATATTTGTTAATTTTAAAAACACATGGAGAACTATTTCAATTGAAAATTGACCAGATTTATAACACCTACCATTTATCATGCAAAAGGCAAGTCCAAATATACAACATGCCTCCTCTGAAATGCTTGTATTTCTATTCTGTTTGCGTTACTTTTCTCCATCATATTAGGATTAGTAGTCAGAGTCTAGTAGGGTATGTGTTAATGTCAGTGATTCAGTATTTTGAATGGAAAATAGGAAAATGAATCCAATGTGTATGCAAATATGTGCTTCAGAAAAATCTTCCCACTCTCATCCAGAACAATCCCTTGACATTACCTTCGCCCCAAGTAAGACACAATTAGAGGAAAAGAGATAGAAAATATGTGAATACATATCTGAAATGGAATTTGATCAGGAGTTCACAACCATGGAGGTGGTAGAGGAGTTTTCAAAAGTAAGGGACAGGGTAAGCACTCCACAATCACAGAGCTCTGCTGGCCTAAAGACTTCTTGAGAAACTGCCTCTGAGTTTGGGCACTTGAAATATATGTTGTTTTCAGGAGCTTTTGCTTCCTTCTAGTGAGACGATCAAAGCTGGGTCAGCATCTATGTGACCTGGAGGACATAAATTGTAATATTCCAATGAACATGAGGGAGCAGTGCTGAATTCTCTCTTTGTAGGTATACTATGGCCACTTGGGGCTAAGTGTGCCCCCGCGTGGATTGTATATTCATTTGTTCCTCTTCCACTCTTCATTGTGTTTCTTGCTGCTGCACTGCGACTTTGGTATTTGCTTCACGAAATACATGGAGTTCAACTGGGACACAGTGGTCTAAGTGTCTGCCCGTGTGGACTGTGAAGCCATTTAGTAATCCTCCACTTTTCCTGGTGTTTCTTGCTGCTGCACTGCGAGTTTTGTATTTGCTTCATGAAATACAAGGAGTTCAACTGGGACACAGTGCTGGAGGGAGTTCTATCACATGTGGTGGCTCACACATGAGCATTCATGAAACCGGCCTCTATACCACATAGCTTGCTCCCTTGACCATAGCAACCTGATTCTGTAAATTACCCTAAAACCTCTCCATATAACAAGATGTGTTTACTTATAATGGTCTCCTGGCTGCACCATGTCCGTCTCATGACATTTGGAATCCAAAGGCAGATCCACATGGCCCCATCACAGATGTTTTATCACACACCTGCCTACCGCTGCTCTAGGCCCTCTACTCATCAGGCTCCAAATTACTGGCATCTCGGTTCTACACCATTTTCATTAAACCCAATCAATCAAGGCACTGTCTGGTACACTCATGATCAGAAATAGGACATCCAAAGGTTCTGTATGCCACCTGTTCATGGGAATTTCAAAAATTTAAACTATTTATCTAGCCATTTATCAAGGATGAAGTTGGAGGCACAGTGGATTTCAATTCATGCAGGAACCATTAAATGGTGAGTATGATCATTTCAATGAAAACTCTGGAGAACTCTCACAGGCAAGGCTTCCCAAAGAGTGTCCAAAAGGTCACCTGAAGCCAGGCTCATTGAGGTCTACAATTGAGATCCATGAGTGTTTTGATCTCAACTATGGCTGCCAAGTCTTTCAGAATAAAATCTTGTGGTATCCTGACTGAGATTCCCAGTGCTCTGTGGAAAGCTACCCTGGGCCTACATCTCAGGTTCCAAGGGCGACTCTCATGCATGGCCTCCTCAAATCCCAACACAACTCATGGCAATACTTCACTAAGCTCAGTTCCAGGACACAGTGTCTAAAAGGACTCACACCAGAGTTCAGGCCCAGGAGGACCCAGTAATCTCTTCCAGCTACCACACATATGACCACAATTTAAATCAAAACACTCCCACATGGGCCTCATCTTCTTCTACACAGACACGCATCATAACCTCTGGCTGGAAGTTTCCATGAGGGGTGCAGCCCAAGACAGTGTCCAAAATAAGCTCCATTGCCCCTCATTTGCCAAAAGTCAGGGTGGCCTAAACACCCTTCCTTTGAACCAGGAGTGATCAAATAAGCCTGCCTTTAATACTGCTCTGCTTCTCCAATTTGAGGCCTAATGACTGTCAGGTGTAGATTTTCTATGTGATTTGGAGTCATGAGAAAACCCAAGCACCTATGGGCTATCCACTGTAGGGCTTTGAAGAACTCATTTGACCCAAATGATCCCTATTCTCACTTGACGGAAGTCAGGAACTGAAAAGGTCGGGCGAACTTCGGAGGAAAAGACCACCAAGAGACTGTCTCATGCCACAGCAAAGGGTTTATTGGGGGTCCAGCATGCTGAGGCTCAGAGCTCACTTCAGAGGAGCAAAGAACAAAGAGCCCCGAGAACAACTTGAGCAGAGTTTATATACATTCTTTAGAGAGGGCAGGGACTTTACATACATCATAGCCTCCTTTAGAAAATCATCATATACCGCGGGAAAATCAAATAATAACTCTAAAACATGATTAGCACATTCATTGGCAAGAACAGGTTGGGCAGCGGGTGATTGGTCAGCCGTGAGAAGGAGTATACATTTAAACTGATTGGTTGAAGCACTGAGATGTATACGTGCAAATCTGCATGGTTTCTGGGAAGGGGTGGTTAAGTAACGAGGTGGTCAGGGAAGATTTCAACACACATCTAATGGGAAGATCCCGGAATTGTCTTAAGTGCCACAGGAATTTCAGGTTCTGAGTGCAGCTTGGAAAATGTACAAAACCTGGTTCTTTACGTTTCAATTTCAATTTCTTTTATTCTTTCATTTCCCACCCCTTTTTCTGACTACTTTTAATCTTAAAAGTAATGAATCAAAATTATTGTGGGGTTTCACATTCTATTCCTACCAGTGCAGCATATTTCTGTCTGATTATCATGAGTTTCACCTGCCTAATCTGAGCCTGGAGAAAGGAAACTATGTGGTTAAGCAAACAAGGTCCCACAGTTAGCAACACCATAAGGATGATCAGGGGTCCAGCTAAGTCTGATATTAGTGTAGTTACCAGGGGTACTCGGTTAACCATGACTCAAAGCACCCTTGTTGAATCTCCCATTCTCTCTGGCGCTCTTCAAGGTATTTTCTTAATTTACTCATGAATTATTTTGCAACTCCAATATGGTCAGCATAAAAACAACATTCTTCTCTCAGTGCAACACAGAGGCCCTCTCCCTCATCAAGAGGAGGTCTAATCCTCACCTGTTCTGTAAAACAACTTCAGAGAGAGAGGTTAAGGATTCCTGCAAAGCTGTGATGGAGGTCTCTAACGTCTTCAAGTCTTGATTTATTGCTGTTTCTAATTGGGCCATTTGTTGTTAACCACGCATCATAGAAGCTGTTCCCATACCCACTCCTGCAGCAGCTCCTATCCCCAATAGGATGGCTACAGTAAGGGACAATGGTTCCCCTTGATATCGGGTTGTTTGTCCCCCTAGTAGACCTTCAAATGATTAGGCATTATGATAGAGTACCCTGGAGAGTATCTGCACCATTACACAATAATTTACAGGGCTGTCAAAGACCTGGGCTGAAATACAAGGAGTTCTGACTGTGTGGAGTTCAGTACCATAAAGGTTCCTTTAATTAGTTCCCAGGGGGAGGAGTCAGATGTACTCTGGACTGGGGAAGTAGGCAAAGACGGAATCCAGGAAGTATTAGATGGTAGAGGGGTTCTGGTAGATCTAGGCATGGAAGGTTTAGGAGGCTTAATCCCTGGCTTGAGGGGATTGGGTCCTATTGCTGTGGGATTTTCTTTCTTTTTAAGCCAGACGGTGAACCAGAGACCAAATTCATCACCTGGGCCATAAATATAGAATCGCATTCCCCACGTATTTTCCATAGGCCAGGTTTTTCTGAGGTAGCCCCTTCCTTTGGAAGTGAAAGTTATATTGAGGGGGTAACATAGAGTATTCTTTCCACAGCGAGTTTTTGACACCACTGGGCAAGCAGCACATTTCTTGGGATCAATCCAGGTGTCATTTCATCCTACCAGAATCATACCTTTCTGGGGAGTTTGGGTTCCACCATGCAGCTTTCGTTTGTTCACAACCCCAAGATCTACAATAAAAGTCACTGGGTCCTCCACAGGTTTGGGCCTGTTTTATGACTTTGGAAATCAGGTGGGCACACATAATAGTCAAGACTGGCTAGTTTACACCTGAGCTGGGGGAGATGACATCCATAATTCATGGGTTAAGGTGGTCTATGTTGCCCTGGTTAGGGTTTGAGTGGGATCTGTGTGGGGTCCTCTATGTCAGGGAGATCCCATTCAGGGAAGCCTATGGCAAGCTGACAAATGTCCGGGTGGAGAGATGGCCACCAAGTCTATAAGGTGGCTGTTTGTGAAATAGATCACACTACTTGCCCATTAGGATTCATTACTTGCCCTTGTTGCTGAGCACGCTGATGGGGATTAGGGCTGCTGGTGGTCATGGGAAGAATCCATAGCCCTACCCACATGACGGACACGCAACTTGAGATGGATACCAGTCTGTAGAAGTTTCCAGCCAGAGTCTGTACAGGGCTCAGGCATGAGATGGGAGGCATTGATCCAGGAAGTGATCCCATCCACTTTCACCACTGTGGGTGTTATAAGCAGCACCTGGTATGGTCCTTTCCAGTGGAGTTCCAGGGATGACACCTGACGCCATCTCACGTAGACGAAGCCTCCCACTTGATATCAATGTGGGGTTCCCTCGTCTCCAGTCTGATAAGCAGAGGCCAAATGTTTCCACAGGTATCGCTGGGTGCTGGGTTTGTTAAAGGGCTTTAAATCTGTCAAGCAAGGGGGTGTGAAAGGAATCATTAAGTCTCATAGTTGGGATTAGGTCCCCTACTGGAGGAAGGGCACCATTGAGAATTTCATAAGAGGTGAGGTTACACAAAGAGGCGGAGGGGGTATTTCTTTCACAAAACAGTGCATAAGGTTGGAGCATAGTCCAATTTTTTATGCCAGTATCCAAGCTTAATTTTGTTAAGTACTCTTTGATGGTTCTATTCATCCTTTCTACCTGTCCTGAGCTATAGGGTCTATAAGCACAATGTAACTTCCAATTAATCCCCAGGGTCCTGGCAAATCCCTTACTTTCCTGGGGCATGAATGCCGGTCCGTTAGTGGACCCTATTACCTTAGGCAGGCCGAACCTTGGAAAAATGTCTTCTACGATCTTTTTGACTACCATCTGAGCTGTTTCTTTCTTCATGGGGAAGGCTTCGACCCATCCTGAAAAAGTATCTACAAAGACTAGGAGATATTTAAGTTCATACCTTGCTGGCTTAATTTCAGTAAAGTTCAATTCCCAGAATTGTCCTTGTCTGGTTCCTTGTAAGCGCTTCCCTGCAGGAAGCTTGGATGGGTAAGCATTAACTACTTGGCAGACTTGACAAGCTCTAGTCACCTGCTCAGCTATTTCTTTCCTCTGTGAGTCAGTCAATAATAAGTCCTTTCTCCGGTCCTTTAAGAGTGCCTATATCTTCTCTGAGTCTAAGTGGGTGAGCTGGTGTACGTCTTTGACATAAAGGTGGGCTTTTTGAAATTGTAAACTTGGCTCTGTAGGATCCCAGAGTTCTGTATCTGTCTCCTCAGATGATAAGTTGCCTGAATGTTCCAGTGCGGCCAAGTCTCCTGATTGTTGTTCCCCCTGGTGTGGAAAAAGTTAACACAGTCACTCCATTTAGGGCTGCCAATTAAGCTTCCTCATCTGCCCTTCTTTTTCCAACCGCCAAGGGTTCGTTTCCCTTCTGGTGCCCTGGGCAGTGCACTATAGCTAGTGCCTTAGGGCCCTGCACTGCTGAGAGAAGTTGGAGGATCTCATCTTTGTTCTTTATTTCTTTCCAGGTGGAGGTTAATAACCCCCTTTGATGGTAAATAGCCCCGTGCACATTTGCAGTGGCAAATGCATAGCGGCTATCAGTGTATATGGTGGCCCTTTTGCCTGTTGCTAGTTCCAATACTTTCGTAAGGGCAATCAGTTCTGCTTTTTGGGCTGATGTCAGTTCTGGGAGACCAGAGGAACAGATGACATTAATTTTGCTAACTACTGCTTCTCCAGCCCACCGCTTACCATCTTGGAGGAAGCTGCTGCCATCCATAAACCATACAACTTCAGGGCAAGGCAGTGGCTGATCCTTCAAGTCTCGTCGTATACTGGTTTCCTCTGCCAGTATGTGTTGACACTCATGAGCAACGGGTCTTGATGATTCTTCTGGCAGCAGTGTAGCCGGGTTGAGTGGAGCAGCGGGTCCCAGCGTGATTCTGTCTTTGTCAAGCAAGAGGTTCTGGTAGTGGGTTATTCTAGAGTTTGATAGCCACATCTCTGGAGGCTGACAGATGATGCACTCCAGGGCATGGGGGACTATAATCGTTAGCTTCTGTCCCAACGTTAATTTATCAGCATCTTTTATTAGAAGGGCTGCCGCTGCTATAGCTCTTAAGCAATGGGGCGACCCACTAGCCACTGGGTCCAGTTTATTTGATAAGTATTCTACCGGCCTTTTCCAAGGTCCCAAAGTCTCAGTGAGCACAACCCGTGCTATTCCTTTCTTTTCCTCGATGTAGAGACTGAAGGGTTTTTCTATATCTGGGAGTGCTAAGGCCGGAGCAGATAGCAGCACCTTTTTTCTGACATTATCAAAAGCTTGTTGGTGCTCAGGGGTCCATTGGAAGTGGGCATCCCCCTTTATCAGCGGGTATAAAGGGGCAGCCAGAGACGCGAACCCAGGAATCCATAACCTGCAAAAGCCGGCAGTCCCAAGAAACTCCCTGAGTTGTCTCTTATTAGATGGGGGCAGTATCTGCACAAAGGTTCGTTTTGCGGGCTCAGTGAGCCATCCTTTGCCACCCCTAAGAGAATAACCCAGGAAGATTACTTCTTGCTGACAAATTTGGGCCTTTTTGGCAGAAGCCCTATATCCAAGCAGAGCAAGCTTGGAAAATAATGCTTGGGTCCCAGACTCATAGTTCTCTTTGGTGTCGGCTGCCAGTAGCAGACCATCCACATATTGGAGTATGGTGACATCGGGGTGTGCAGTTTTGAAGTCATTGAAGTCCTTGTGGAGGGGTTCATCAAAGAGAGTGGGAGAGTTTTTGAACCCCTGTGGGAGTCTAGTCCAGGTTAGTTGGACAGATGTTCCTTTTTTGGGGTCTATCCACTCAAAAGCAAACAGCAACTGACTGTCCTTATGTACGGGCAAGCAAAAGTGAGCATCTTTTAAGTCTAGCACAGTGTACCATTCCTGCTCCAGATTCAGAGCGCTAAGCAAATTATATGGATTCGGTACAGTGGGGTGAATCTCCTGCGCTCTGTTGTTGATCTCTCTTAGGTATTGAAGCGTCCGGTAGTCCCCAGTTCCTGGCTTTCTTACTGGTAGCAGGGGGATATTCTAGGACAAATGACAGGGCCTTAAGACCCCAAGAGCCAGTTATTTCTGAATATGGGCCCTTATCCCATCCTTAGCTTCTTTGATTAGAGGATATTGTTTAACACTGATTGGAGAGATAGAGGCTTTTAATTCTACTACTATTGGAGGTTGTTATATGGCTAGACCTAACCCAGCAGTTTCTGCCCAGGCATTAGGATAATCTTTTATCCATTTCTGGGGTAGTTTGCCTGTTTGATCAGTCCTAGGAGGCGCGAAGTGTTGATGTTCATCTTCTACGGATGTTGTCAAAGCCATGACTATGGGAGTTTTTACTGAAGGCTTTAGAAACTCCACTTGGGGACCATCAGGGTTAAAGGTTATTCTAGCCCAGAGTTTGGTAAGCAGATTCCAGCCCATCAATGGGGCTGGGCATTCTTGGATTACTTGGAAAGCGTGGTGGACTTTTCCATTTCCTAGGTCCATAGTCCTCTTAGTTGTCCCAGCCCAATATCTACTGCCATTAGTACCTTTAACAGGGGACCATTTATTTGATAGGGGGCCCAGTGGGGTCTTAAAGGTTTATTATACTGCTCCTGTATCCACTTCAAAGTTCACTGGGGTCCCCTCCACTTTAAATGTTACCCTGAGCTCGGAGAGGGGATCCGAGCCCCGACTTTCCTAGTCCTCTTCTAGAGTCAGCACGGCGGACTGGCATCTCTGCTTCTTTCGGGGGCACTCTTTGGCCTAGTGTCCTGTTTTCTTTACAGTAGGCACACTGATCTGAGGCCAGGGGCAGCCATTGGCGGGGGCCCAGGTATCCCTTTCTGTCTCCCTGCTTTTTAACTTCTGGCATATTTGGTGCTCTGACCAGAACCTTAGTCAATGCTTTAGTCTGCCTTTTGCTCCTTTCATCCTCCTTTTGTTCCCTTCCCGTCTCTCTCCTCTGTTCCCTTTCCTCCTCAGTTTCTCTCTTATAATATACTTTCTCAGCATCTCTTACTAAATCTCTCAAGGTCTTATCTTGTAATACATCTAGACGTTGTAACTTTCTCTTAATATCTAGGGCAGCCTGCTCGATAAAGGCCATTGCAACAGATGCTTGTTCATCCTCTGCCTGAGGATCAAAAGGAGTATATTTCCTATATGCTTCCATAATTCTCTCCAGAAACATAGAGGGAGACTCATTAGGCCCTTGGATAATCTCTCTTACCTTGGCCAAATTAGTCGGCCCTCTGGCGGCCACTCGGAGACCTGCTATTAGAGTCTGGCGATAAGTGGACAGATGCTACATACATTTAAAGGTGTTTGGGTGCCAGTTGGATCGGTTCATTGGCCCGTAGGGACGGAGAGGAAGCATCATAGGTGCTTCCGAGTTTTCTATTATCCGTCACCAGCGGGTTCCTTTAGGTGGCCCAGCTTCCTCCAGGGGAGGAGGGGTTGCTGCTGCTGCAGAGAAGTCCCCTGGAGTGCTTGGGTCTGGCCCAATTGCCTCTAGCGGCGGAGAGGCTGAGTCAGCGGCGAGAATATCATCTGGAACGTGTTGGGGGTTGGAGAGCGAGGGTAGATGATAAGGAGTGGGAGGAGTGTCCAGTCTTGTGACTCAGGGAGAATGGAAGGAAGAGGGGGAGGAGTGGAAGGTTTGAATGATAGGATGCTGGGGGAAGGGGTATATGGCTGTTGATCTGGGTGGCCACGTGGCCCCAGCTGAAAGACAATATCTCTGACTTTTCGGATTAGAGGGAAGTAGAAGGATCCTTCTGGGGGGCCACCTGACTCCGAGAATGGGCCATTCTGAAGCACAGAGAATCTGCCAGGTACGGCATTTTACTAAAAAAGAAAGATTCTGGGCCCTTGAGCGGACATCAGTCCAATGATCAAGTGTCAGGGACAGAGAAGTGGAAGTGCTTTGTCCCATAATGAGAGTTACTCAAACAGGGACAGTGAAGACACAAACGCAACACAGACAAAGACAAACAGTAAACGTTTAACATGAGTCCAAGACAAAGATTAGAACTGAGTAACTGCCAAAACCTGATGGGTTAGACAATAAAGACAGCCGGTAAACTCAACATGAGTTCAGAACAATGACCAAAACTGAGTAGCCGGCAAAACCTGATGGGCTGGCGAACCGAATCCTGAAGCAAAATATAAACGAGTTGAAGAAATTAGTATTCCTTGATTTCTCTAGTCCTCTGGAGTGTCCCCCAGGAACGTGGCCTGTAGCTCTGTGACACATCTGTCAGCCACCATCAGAGAGAGCTAATGCTCTTCACTGACAGCCACTTTGCCAATCCATAACCTGAAACCCAAAACCAGAAAGAGGTGCCTTACTTACCCCGAGAGGAGTCCATTGGGGTCTTTTGTCCGCCGCTGCCGGATATCTCACCTGGGGCCTCCAGATGAATAGGTGGGGCGAACGTCAGAGAAAAAGACCACCAAGAGGCTTTCTCATGCAACAGCAAAGGTTTTATTGGGGGTCCAGCATGCTGGGGCTCAGAGCTCACTTTAGAGGAGCAAAGAACAAAGAGCCCTGAGAACAACTTGAGCAGAGTTTATATACATTCCTTAGAGAGGGCAGGGACTTTACATACATGATAGCCTCCTTTAGCAATTCATCATATACCATGGGAAAATCAAATAACAACTCTAAAGCATGATTAGCACTTTCATTTGCGGGAACAATTCGGGCAGGGGGTGATTGGTCAGCCCTAAGAAGGGGTATACATTTAAACTGATTGGTTGAATACCTGAGATGTATACTTGCTGAGCTGCAGGGATTCTGGGAAAGGGTTGTTAAGTAACTAGGTAGTCAGGGAAGATTTCAACACACATCTACTGGGCAGATCCGGGAATTGTCTAAACTGCCACAGGAAAGTGCAGCTTGGAAAGTTTACAAACCTGGTTCTTTAAATTTCAATTTCAATTTCAATTTCTTTTATTCTTTCAGAACCTTACAGAGAAAGGCAAGAGACTTAATCCACAATGACTGCTCTTTTGGCCATTTTGGTTTTGGATGCACACATGGGATCTTTCTTTCGATCCATCTGGTGCTGATAATCTAAGTCACAGCCTCACACAGGGCCAAGAGGCTAATTAAGACACAACCATTTTCAAAGCAATTACTACTCTGAGGTCAGTTACAGAACTCAGTCTCTGAGGAGAATCACACCAGTGTTCAAGGCTAGGTGCACCCAGTCATCTTTTCCAACCACCACATAAATGACCACAATTAAAACCAAAACAATTCCACATGGCCCTCATCTTCTTCCATAGAGTCACTCATCATAACCTCTGGCTGGAGGATTCCTTGAATGGCGCAGCTCAAGAAAGTGTCCAAAATAAGCTTCCTTGCCCCTCATTTGCCTAAACTCAGGGTGGCCTGGACACCCTTCCTGTGAACTAGGATTGATCACATAGGTCTGCCGCTAATACTGCTCTACTTCTCCAATTAGAGGCCTACTGACTGTCAGGTATAAATTCCTTATGTGATTTGGATTCATGATTAAACCCAAGCACCTCTGAAGAGCTTGGAAGAACTCATTTGACCCAAAAAATCCCTATACTCCCTTGAAGAAGGTCAGGAACCTAACAGAGGAAGGCAAGAGACATCATCCACAATGACTTATGTTTTTGCCATTTTGGTTTTGGATGCACACATTGGATGTTTCTTTAGATCCATCAGGCGCTGAAAATCTAAGCCATAGCCTCTCACAGGGCCAAGAGGCTGATTCAGACACATGGCTTTCCAAAGCAATTAAGCAAAGAGCCACAGGTGATGCCCATTCATTTCCATTTGAAAACTGTTTCCTTCAGGCTTCACAAAGGGGTGGCCTGAGGCAAAGACCTTCCTGACATTCAGGGCAAAAGATCAATAGGTTAGCAAAAGGCCCAAAACAGGGTTTCTCCACTGAGGCTTTTCTGGTCACACTGATATCTGAGTTTTCTGAGATGCTCCAATTCCCTCCAGCTATCCAGAACATAGCCATGTCACAGAGTTTGGAGGTGGTACATATTTTGGACACAAAACCATGAACCTATTCTGGAGAGTGGCCAAAATTCAGGAAGAAAACAGAAACTTAGTAAGATAGTAGGTGTTGCCCATCGATAAGGCAACCTGCAGTCCATTACTAAAATGGACAGGATGAATGCTGGGAAGCTTTCTACTAGACAGGACACATCCATTGATGCATTCTCTTTTCTAATGTCTACAACCATGGACACAGTGGGAGACACAGACACAGAAACACTTGCCTTGTCAAAGTTCTTTCTAGAAATAGTCCACTCCAAACCAAACACACCGCCTTTCCTACCTATTCTCAGAACATGAGACAAAACCACAAACTCACACACACACTCAAAAAGGCACCTCCTTCCCCCAAGTAAGTCTGTGACTATCCAGAGTGTCCTTTGACTGGTGGGCCATTTTATGTTCCCCCGAAAATGCCTGTCTTGTCTTAGATCTGGTCTCCTTGTCAAACACTGTGAAGTTGTCAGGAGCCTGTTCTGACCACTACATGCTTTCTCAGGGAAGGCCCGTCTTCAAAACTCTCCTCGCATTTGGCCATCCTCACATCAGTAGGTACCAAAAAAGACAGACTCTGTCCTTGGTAAATCCAAACATGTGAGCCCACTGGGACTGAGACTGGGACTGGCTCTGTGTGCCTGGCTTCCTGGATCCCAAATTCAGAGAGTTCCATCACCAAGGAAGTGAGGTAGGTCACTTATTTCAAGAATTTAATGAGTTCACTGCCTTGGCAACCACTTTGTTATAACAGTTGCTTCCAAGGGTCCCATGAGATGGAGGATACCCTACTTCCTCTGACACTTTCACTAGTTAGAATGGTATATCAACCATATGGAACCAGAAACAGCTCTCCACATTGTCCTGGTTTGGTCCATATTCTCTCCATTAAGAATAGAGAGGCTGATTCAGACACAACTCTTCATCCTGACAAGGTTGTTTGCCATGGAAGATGACTTTTGCTCTCTCAGGTCCTACATAGCTGCCTAATACTTCTCCAGGGATCATTTCTGCTTGGACCATTGAGTTTCTAAGCAGGTGGAAGATCCCCTACATTCCTGTATTGTAAGACAAACTCTGTCCCTGCTCTTCTGTAAAGGTAGATTGAGGGAACAGTGTATGGTTAGGGTTAATAACAGGTTCGATTTTGGTGAGGAGTCATTCTGTTGGATGAATAATGGTATTGGGAACCTGCGATATTTACAAGAATATATAGGTAAAATATAAGTATGGAAACAGAAATCTAGGTATGATTTGAAGCCCAGAAAGACATTGGGACCTTCTTTGGGATACTTAGCTTTGAATTATGTTCTGCACAGATGTCTAAGATAAATCGATATACAATGTTATAGGACCTTGTACCTTGGATGATTGAATGTCGAAGAGAACATCCAGGATAAAAGGGATAGTTGGTAGTATTAGGAAGACAGTTTGTAAGTTTAAAAAGAAGAGTGAGTATAAGTTTTGGACCAAAAATTCTTTAGCAATAGGGTTTCGGGTAGAGAGTGAATATGAATGTCAGAACGTGTGAAGAATCAGTCACAATGATGAACTGGGGAAAATATGTAGGAAAGCAGATATCCATAGAGACATTAGGAAATCATGCAAAGTGTAAAGTGAGTGATTGGATTAGACATTTTCAATATGATTGAGTTTCAATATATAATCTTAGGAAAAAACAAATATGTAGTCCCCAAAAAGATTGACAAGTGGGAGCATTAGGCAGCCTGGACATGGATGTTTTTAGTAATCCATGTTCATTTTCCATTTAGACTTTGGTACAATCATAAGTGTGATGTTTGCATTTTCTGACGAGAATATTACTGTGATAAAATGTATATGTGGATCAGGTAACATGAGTATTTCTTCCACCATTTCTTGGAGCCATATTTTGAAGATGTATAAATTAGTATTGTGGGTAAAAATAGATGTACCCTGTGTCTATGAATATAGAGATAATGCATGAATAGAGCGTAGTGTGAATAAATAATATTACTTGTTCCAACTTTAAATAATGGATTAAATTGATATCTAAAAATATTCAGGAAATCTTATATTGATATACATACATTCATTTCAACCAGTAATACATCTAATGGTAATATTAGGGTTGTGGTTTATCCTGAAGTGTGTGTGAGTTTTGCTTCAAACTGATTATGGAAATCAAATATAATATTTTTGGAAAGAAGTCTCATGAAAAGACCAGACAAGAAACATGGAGGAATACTTGTGTTCTGAAGCAGGAAGTGATTGACATTGAAACAAATGTCTAAAAATTTGTGAACTTGTGGATAAAATATATATCCTACGACGTGCATAAACTGCAGAAATAGTAATGTACCATTGTTGAATAAAAATGAACGTCAAATTATATGTCATGTCCCATAGGAGTCTACTTGCGTTGATATTAAACTGGGTCAGTTACTCTAGAAATATTAGGATTTGTGTGCAGCTTTCACTGAAGTCAGTTTTCAGTACTAGGAAACAAATATATATTTCAAGTTGATGAATAATTCTGAGAATAATCTTGTGAAAAATCGATTATAAATCTAAATACATCAACATGAATAAATTTAGGGAGTATATATAAGACACATATATTTCATATTTTGAAAAATCTGGAGAGTATGTATATATATATATATATATATATATATATATATATATACACAAAACATACACACAGACTATAAAAAGTAGCAATACATACGCTAATCGAAATTCATCATTAAATATATATAATTCACATATGCAAAAATAATTATTTTACTGAACATGGATTTTTGTATAATGTTTTTCTATTAGGAAGCTCACCCATAGGTTGAATTTTCAGTTTCAACAGCGTTTAGGAGGAGGGATCTCTTCTCACAATTTGTATCTTCCAAGTCAGACAACACAAAAAAATTAACCTGTGATACCAGGTAGGATTCTATATGTGCATATAAATATACATGTGCTGAATAGTCTATAGAGAAAGGGAGACAGGAATTCACATATTAGTTAATTTTAAAAACACATGGAGAATTATTTTAACCAAAAATTGACTAGATTTATAACACCTACCCTTTATCATGTAAAAGGCAAGTCCAAATATACACCATGCCTGCACTGAACTGCATGTATTTCTATTTTGTTTTGGTTATTTTTCCTCCATCATATTAGGATTAGTAGTCAGAGTCTAGTAGGGTATGGGTTAGTGTCATGGTTTCAGTATTTTGATTGGAAAATAAGAAAATGAATCCAATGTGTATGCAAATATGTGCCACACAAAAATATTCCCACTCTCATCCAGAACAATGAATTGCCATTACCTTCACCCCAAATAAGACACAATTAGAGGAGAAGAGTTAGAAAATCTGTGAATACATATATGGAATGGAACATAATCAGGAGTTCACAACCTTGGAGGTGGTAGAGGAGTTTCCAAAAGTTAGGGTCAGGGTAAACACTCCACAAACATGGAGCTCTGCTGGCCTAAAAACTTCTTGAGAAACTGTCTCTGAGTTTGGGCACTTGAAATATATGTTGTTGTCAGGAGCTTTAGCTTCATTTGTAGTGAGACCATCAAAGATGGGTCTGCATCTATGTGACCTGGAGAACATGGTTTCTTTTTTTTTAATGAACATAAGGGAGCAGTGCTGAATTCTCTCTTTGTAGGTAAACTGTGGCCACTCGGGTCTAAGTGTCTCCCCATGTGGACTGTGAAGCCATTTGGTCATCCTCCACTTTTTGTGGTGTTTCTTGCTGCTGCACTGGGAGTATGGTATTTACTTAACGAAATACAATGAGTTCAACTGGGACAAAATGCTAGAGTGAGTTCTGTCATGTGTGGTGGGTCAGGTTCTCCAGGAGAATGCACCAACAAGTCTTCTATCCAACATAGCTTGTCCCCTTGACCATAGCAACCTGTTTCTTAAAATTGACGTTAAACCTCTCCATATAACGAGATGCCTTTACATATAAGGGTCTGCTGGCTACACTATTTCAGTCACAAGCCATTTGGAAGCCAATGGAATATCCACATGGCCCCACCACAGATATTTTATCACACATCTGCACACCACTGCTCTAGGCCCACTACTCAGCAGGCTCCAACTTACTGGCATCTCTGTTCTACACCATTTTCATAAAACCAAGTCAATTAAGCCACTGTCTGGTACACTCATGATCAGAAACAGGACATCCAAAGATTCTCCAGTGCCACCTGGTCAAAGGAATTTCAAATATATCATGGTATTTATCTGAGATTAGGAAGATAGACGGTAGGATTAAAAAGAAGGGTGAGTAAAGGATGTGGACATTAAGTTCTGCTTCTCCAATTTGATGCGTATTGTCATGCATGGGCGACTCTCATGCCTGGCCTCCGAAAATCCCAACACAATTCATAGCAATACATCTCTAAGGTCATTTCCAAAACTCCGTTTCAAAGGGGAATCACACCAGAGTTCAAGCCCAGGTGGACCCATTCATCTCTTCCAACCGCCACACAAGTGACCACAATTAAAAACAAAACACTCCCACATGGCCCTCATTTTCTTCCATGTAGACACTCATCATAATCCCTTGCTAGAGGTTTCCATGAGGGACACAGTCCAAGACAGTGTCCAAAATAAGCTCCCTTCCCCCTCATTTGCCTAAAGTCAGGGTGGCCTGGGCACCCTTCCTGTGAACCAGGAGTGATCAAATAGGCCTGCCATTAATGCTGCTCTGCTTCTCGAATTTGAGGCCTACTGACTGTGGGGTTTAGATACTTTATGTGAATTGGAGTCATGAGAAAACCCAAGAATCTCTGGGCTTCCCTCTGCAGGGCTTTGAAGAACCCATTTGAGTGAGTCTAGGAGTTGGACCAAAAGTTCTTTAGCAATAAGGTTTTGGTGAGAGAGTAAATGTAAATGTCAGCACATTTGAAGGGTCATTCCCAATGATGAACTGGAGAAAAGGTATTTGAAAGCAGATATCAATGGAGACATTAGGAAATCAGGCAAAGTACAAAGTGAGTGGTAGGATAAGACATTATTAACAGGGTTGAGTTTGAATCTATAATCATAGGAAGAAACAGATATGTAGTCACCAATAGGAATAATATTTGAGAGCATTAGGGAACCAGGACATGGATGTTGTTAGTAATACATGCTCACATTCAATTTAGGCTTTGGTACAGTCATAAGTGTGACCCTTGCATTTTGTGTCAGGAATATTACTGTGATGAAATGTATATGTATATCAGGTGACTAGAGTATTTTTTCCACCATTTCTGAAAGCAATATTTTAAAGACTTATAAATTAGTATTGGGGATACAAATACATAGACCCTGGGTCTATGAATATAGAGATGATGCCTTAATAGACCATACTGTGAATAAATAATATAACAGGTTCCACTTTTAATATTGGATTGAATTGATATCTGAAAATACATAAGAAATTTTATGTTGATATACAATCATTCATTCCAAACAGTTATACATCTAATGGTAATAATAGAGTTATGGTTTATCATGATGGTTGTGTGAGTTTGCCCCAAAAGTGATTATGGAAATCGAAAACAATGTGTTCAGAAAGAAGTCTCATGAAAAAACCAGTCAAGAAAGCTGGAGGAATACATGTGTTCTGAAGCAGGAAGTGATTGAAAGTGAAACAAATGCCTATAAATTTGCTAAATTGTGGAAGAAATATATATCGTATGATGTGCATAAAATGAAGAAAACTAATATACCAGTGTTGAATAAAAATGAACGTCAAAATACACATCATGGAACATAGGAATCTACTTGCACCGATGTTAAACTGGGTAAGTTACTGTAGAAATATTAGCATTTGTATATACCATTCACTGAATTTAGTTTTCAGTACTAGGAAACAGATATGTAGTTCAGGTGGATGAATATTTCTGAGAATAATCTTGTGAAAAGTTGATTAGAAATCCAAATATATGAACATTAATGAATTTAGGAGTGTATAATAAGACACATATGTTTTACATTTTGAAAAATCTGGAGAATATATATATATATATATATATATATATATATATATATATATATATATATATATATACACACACACAAAACCCACACAGAGCAATTAAAAAGTAGCAATATATATGCCAATCAAAATTCATCGTGAAATTTATATGATCCACATATCCAAAAATATTTATTTTACTGAACATGGATTTATATATAATGTTGTTCACCTAGGAAGCTCCCCCATAGGTTGAATTTTCTGTTCCACAATTTGTATCTGTCAAGTTGGCCACCTCACAAGTATGTACGTGTGATACCAGGTAGGATTCAATATGTGCATATACAAATACATGTGCTTAATAGGCTACAGAGAAAGGGAGACAGAAATTCACATATTTGTTAACTTTAAAAACACACGGAGAACTACTTCAATTAAAAATTGACTAGATTTATAACTCCAAACCTATATATTGCAAAAGGCAAGCCCAACTATACACCACCCCTCCTCTGAACTGCTTGTATTTCTATTCTGTTTGAGTTATTTTTCTCCATCACATTAGGATTAGTAGTCAGAGTCTAGCAAGCTATGGGTTAGTGTCAGGGAATCAGTATTTCGAATGGAAAATTGGAAAATGAACACAATGTGTATGCAAATATGTGCTACACAAAAATCTTCTTATTCTCTTCCAGAAAAATTTATTGTAATTAACTCCGCCCCAAGTAATACAGAATTAGAGAAGAAGAGTTAGAAAATCTGTGAATACATATCTGGAATGGAATATGCTCAGGAGTTCACAACCTTGGATGTGTTAGAGGAGTTTCCCAAAGTAAGGGACACAGTAAACATTTCTCAAATGTGGAGCTCTGGTGCCCTAAAGACTTCTTGGAACTGCCTATGTGGTTGGGCACTTGAAATATATATTGTTTTCAGGAGCTTTTGATTTCTTTCTAGTGAGACCATCAAAGCTGGGTCTGCATCTATGTGACCTGGAGGACATGGATTCTTATTTTCCAATGTACATGAGGTAGCAGTGCGGAATTCTCTCTTTGTAGGTAAACTGTGGCCATTGTGGGCTAAGTGTCTCCCTGGGGGACTGTGAAGCCATTTGGTCATCCTCCAATTTTCATGGTGTTTCTTGCTGCTGCACTGGGACTTTGGTATTTGCTTCACGATATACAAGGAGTTCAAATGGGACACAGTGGTGGAGGGAGTTCTGTCTTGTGCGGTGGGTCAGGGTTCTCAGGAGAATGCACCAAGCAGGCTTCTATCCCTCATAGCTTGCCCCTTTGTCCATAGAAACCTGGTTCTGAACATTGCCCTGAAACGTCTCCATATAACAATATGCCATTTCATTGAACATTCTGCTGGCTGCACCATGTCAGTCACAAGCAATTTGGAAGCTAATGGCAGATTAACATGGCCTCACAAAGATGTTTTATCATACACCTTCCCACCTCTGCTCTAGGCCCACCACTCAGTAGGCTCCAACTTACTGGTATCTCTGTTCTACACCATTTTTATGAATCCCAGTCAATCAAGGCACTGCCTGATAGATTCATGAATGATGTAGGACATCCAAATGTTCCCAGTGTGACCAGGTCATGGGAAATTCAAAAATTTCATGGTATTTATCTAGGCATTTTTCAAGGATGAAGTTGGAGGCACTGTGGGTTTTAATTCATTCGGGAACCATTAAATGGTGAGGATGCTCATTTCAATGAACGCTATCGAGAACTCTCACAGGCAAGACTTTCCAAAGAGTGGCCAAAAGGTCACATGAAGCCAGGCTCATTGAGGTCTACAATGTGAGGTCCATGTTTGTTTTGATTCTCAACTATGGCTGACATGCCTTTAAGAATAAAATCATGTGATATCCTGGCTGAGATTCCTAGTGCTCTGTGGAAAGGTACCCTGGGCCTATATCTCAGTTTCCATGGGCGACTCTCATGCGTGTCCTCCTAAAATCCCAACACAAGTCATGGCAATACTTCTCTGAGGTCAGTTTCAGAACTCACTCTCTAAGGGGAATCACGCCACTGTTCAAGCTCAGGTGGACCCAGTCACCTCTTCCAACCACCACACAAATGAAAACAATTGAAACCAAAAAAAATCCCACATGGCCCTCATTTTATTTCATATAGACACTGAACATAACCTCTTGCTAGAGGTTTCCATGAGGAGCACAGTACAAGACAGTATCCAAAATAAGCTCCCTTGCCCCTCGTTTACCTAAAGTTTGAGTGGCCTGGACACCCTTCCTGTGAAACAGGAGTGATCCAATAGGCCTGCATTTAATACTGCTCCACTTCTCCAATTTGAGGCCTACTGACTGTGGGATTTAGATTATTTATGTGTATTGGAGTCATGATAAAACCCAAGCACCAATGGGCTAGCCTCTGCAGGGCTTTAAAGAACTCATTAGACCCAAAGGATCCTTATTCTCACTTGATGGAGGTCAGGAAACTTACAGAGAAGGACAAGAGAATTCACCCACAATGACTGCTCTTTTGGCCATTTTGGTGTTGGATGCATACATGGGATCTTTCTTTACATCCATCAGGTGCTGACAATCTAAGCCACAGCCTCACACTGGGCCAAGAGCCTGATTCAGACACATCCCTTTCCAAAGCAATTAAGCAAAGAGACACAGGTGATGCCCATTCATTTCCATTTGAAAACGGTTTTCTTCAGGCTTCACAAACGGGTTGGCCTGAGGCAAAGTCCTTCCTGACTCAGGGGAAAAGAACAATTGTTAAGCAAAAGGCCCAACCACGGTTTCTCCACTGAGATGTTAGTAGTCACACTGATATCTGAGTTTTCTGAGATGCTCGCCATTCCCTTCAGCTATCCAGTATATGGCCATGTGACAGAGCTTGGTGGTGGTACATATCTTGGACACAAAACCATGAGCCTATTCTGGAGAGTGGCCAGAATTCAGGAAGAAAACTGGAACTTAGGAAGATAGCAGGTGTTACCCATTGATTATGCAAGCCCTGGTCCATTCATTAATTGGGCAGGATGAATGCTCGGAAGCTTTCTAATAGACAGGACACATCCATTGATGCATTCTTTTTTTCTAATGTCTACAACCACGGACACAGTGAGATACACAGACATAGAAACACACGCCCTGTGAAACGACTTAGTAGAAACATTTCACTCCAAACCTCAAAACCGTCTTTCCTACTTATTCTCAGAACATGAGACAAAACCACAAACCCACACCAACACCCAAAAAGGCACCTGCTTCCCTCAAGTAGGTCTGTGACTATCCAGAGTGTCCTCTGACTTCTGGACCATACTATGTTCTCCCAAAATGGCCTGTCCTTTATCAGATCTGGTCTCCTTGGTCAACTCTGTGAAGTTGTCAGGAGCTAGTGGTGAGCCACTACCTGCTTTCTCAGGAATGGCCCCTCTTCAGAGCTTTTCTGGTATTTGGCCATTCTCACATCAGTAGGTACCAAGAAAGATTGACTCTGTCCTTGGTAAATCCAAACAAGTGAGCCCACAGGGACTGTGACTGAGACTGGCTTGGATGCCTGGCTTCCTGGATCCCATGTTCAGAGAGTTCCATCACCATGGAAGTGAGGTGAGGTCACTTCCTTCAGGAACTGAATGAGTTCACTGGCTTGGCAACCACTTTGTCCTAACAGTTGCTTCCAAGGGTCACATGAGATGGTGGCTGCCCCAACTTCCTGTGACACTTTCACAAGTTAGATTGGTATATCAACCATAGGAACCTGGGAACAGCTCTCCACAGAGGCCTGGTTTGGTCCATCTTCTCTACATTAGGACGAGAGAGGCTGATTTGGACACAACCCTTCATCCTGGCCAGGTTGTTTGTCATGTAAGATGACTTTTACTCTCCCAGGTCCTTCATAGCTGCCTACGTCTTCTCCAGAGGACATTTCTGCATGGACCTTTGAGGTTCTCAGCAGGTGGAAGATCCACTACATTCCTGTATTGTAAGACTAACTCTGTCCCTCCTCTCTGTAATGTTAGATTGAGGGGAAAGTGTACGGTTAGTGTTAATAACATTTTCGATTTGGGTTAGGAATCATTCTGCTGGATGAATAATGGTATTGGGAACCTGTGATATGTATGAGAATATATAGGTGAAATACATGTATGAAAACAGAAATCTAGGTAAGTTTTGAAGCCCAGAAGAGAATTGGGCCCTTGATTGGGATACTTAGCTTTGAATTAGGTTCTGCACAGATGTGTCAGATTAATCAATATTCAATGGCCTAGTACCTTGTACCTTGGATGATTGAATGTAGAAGAGAACATCCAGTCAAAAAGGGATAGTCGGTAGTTAAAGGTTAATAAAATAGGTACTTGTCACTTCCTGTTTTTCTGTATGCTTAACAAAACACTTTTGAAATCTTGAGAACTCTTTGCTAATCTTGTTCCCAGAATGTGCTCTCCCCAACTGCCAAACTGCAGAATGTACTCCCTCACCCGTGTGCACGCACACTGCCCACTCACCCGGACCCATCGATAAACTTTCCTCCCTGCCCTCTCCAAGAAAATTATATAAACTCTGCTTAAGGTGTTCTCAGGGCTCTCATCTCTTTTCAATTGAGCTCTGAGCCCCAGCATGCTGGACCCCCAATAAACCCTTTGCTGTTGCATGTGACAATCTCTTTGTGGTCTCTTCCTCCAAGGCTTGCCCGACCTTTTCATATGGAGGTTCCACTGAAATCCAGCAGCGGCGAATGTGAGACCCCATGTGTCGTGGCTTTCACTATTTGTGTATCTTTCATTATGGGACAGAGCACTTCAATGCCTCTGTCCCTGACCATTGATCACTGGCCCAAAGTCCACATAAGGGCTCAGAATCTTTTTTATTTAGTAAAACACTGGACCTGGAAGACGCTCTGTGCCTCAGAATGACCCACCTTTCGAGTCGGATGGCCTCTAGAAGGATCTTTCTACTTCCCACTAATTTAAAAAGTTAGAGATATTGTCTTTTAGCCAGGGCCACATAGCCATCTGGATCATTCCGCCATATATCTTAACTTTGCAGGACCTCTGCAAATCTCCTCCTCCATGGGTGAAGCCTTTCCTTATCGCTGCCCCTGCTCCTACTCCTTCCCCCATGATCTCTCAAACCCTCTGCTCTTCTTCCTTCTCCACCCTCTGTTCTCCCTGAGTCACAAGATTTGACTCTACTGGATTCTCCTCCCCCTCCTTATCCCCTGCCCTCTTCCCCCAATCCCCAACACCCTCTAAGTGATTCCCCTGCTGCTGACTCAGCCTCTCTGCAATTGGAGGAGCACAGCACCCTCCAGATAGCTCCCCAGTGGCACACACAGCCCTTCCTTCCCTTGAGGAAGCTGGCCCGGCTATAGGAACTCGCCAGCAGTGAATAGTTGAAAACACTGGAACTCCCATGATGCTCCCCCTCCATCCCTATGGGCCAAAGATTGACGACGGCCATGGGGGAAAAAATGCAAGCCTACCAGTTTTGGCCATTCTCCTCTTCAGACGTACATAATTGGAAATATAACAATCCCCCTTTTTCTGAGCACCCCACCTGGCACACAGGTCTGGTTGAGTCATTGATGTTTTCACACTAGCCTACTTGAGATGACTGCCAACAACTCATAGGGACTGTCTTCATGACAGGGGATCAAAATAGAATACTCCTGGAAGCTGGAAAAAAATATCCTCTGACCAGATGCGTGACTGACACAACTTCCCAAGATAATCAAAGCCAGCTTTCCTTTGAACCAACCCAACTGTGGCCCCCAAATCTTTGAACGTAGGGAGCATCTGTTCACTTATCACCGGGCTCTAATAGTGGGTTTCCGTGCGGCCGCTAGGCGACCAACTAATTAGGCCAAGGTAAGAGAGATTATTCAAGGGCCTGAAGAACCTCTCTCTATGTTTCTAGAGAGAATTATGGAGGCATATAGAAGATATACTCCTTTCAATCCTCAGGCAGAGGATCAAAAGTCATCTGTCACAATGGCCTTTATTGGGCAAGCTGCCCCGGATATTAAAAGAAAGTTAAAATGCTTAGATGGATTACAAGATATGACTTTGAGAGATTTAGTCAGAGAAGCCGAGAAGGTATACTTTAAGAGAGAAACTGAGGAAGAGAAGGGAACAAAGGGAGGATAAAAGAAACAAAAGACAGACTAAGGCGCTGACTAAGGTCCTGGTCACAACAACAAATAGGCCAGAAATTAAGAAACAGGGAGACAGGAAGGGATACCTGGGCCCACGCCAGAGGCCACTCCTTGCCTCAGATCACTGTGCCTACTGTAAAAAAAAGGACACTGGGCCAAAGAGTTCCCTAGAAAGAGACAGCCACTCCTGCCAGCCATTCTGACTCTTGAGGATGACTCCAAAAGTCGGGGCTAACATCCCCTCCCGGAGCTCAGGGTAACTTTTGAAGTGTAGGGGACCCCAGTAAACTTTGAAGTGGATACAGGGGCAATATACTCAGCCCTTAAGGCCCCATTGGGCCATCTATCAAATAAAAGGTCTCTAGTTCAAGGGGCAAATGGCAGTAAGTATCGGGCTTGGACAACTAAGAGGACCATAGACCTGGGAAAAGGAAAATCCATCAATCCTTCCTAGTAATCACAGAATGCCTGGCCCCATTGATGGGCAGAGATCTGCTCACCAAGCTCTGGGCCAAAATAACTTTTAACCCTGAAGGCAACCAAGTGGGATTTCTAAATCCTTCAGTAAAAACTCCTATAGTCATGGCTCTAACTATGTCAGTAGAAAATGTACATCAACTCACTCAACTTTGTTCAAAGAAACTGCAGGCATTCCTGAAGGATCAAGAACAGAGTTTTCCACTGACCAAATCACAGCAAAAGGACTGAATGGGTAACAAAAGCCTGTCGGGTCCATCAATTGGTTTATGCTTACCCTTCCAAGCTTCCTGGAGGAAAGCACCTAGGAGGAAAAAGACCAGGACAATTCTGGGAAGTGAACTTTACTGAAATTAAGCATGCAAGGTATGGACTTAAATATCTCCTAGTCTTTGTAGATACATTTTCAGGATGGATTAAAGCCTTCCCCACCAAAAAAAAAGAAAGAAAGAAAGAAAGAAAGAAAGAAAGAAAGAAAGAAAGAAAGAAAGAAAGAAAGAAACAGCACAAATGGTGGTCAAGAAGATCCTGGAAGATTTTTTTCCAAGATACGACCTGCCTAAGGTAACAGAGTCTGATAATGGACCTGCATTCATGACCCAGGTACGTTAGGGGTTAGCCAGTACCCTGGGGATTACATTGTGCTTATAGACCACAGAGTGCAGGACAGGTAGAATGAATGAATAGAACCATTAAAGAGACCTTAATGAAATTAAGCTTAGAGACCGACATAAAAGATTGGACAATGCTTCTGCCTTATGCAATGTTTCATGCAAGAAATTCTCTCTCTGTTTCTTTGTGTAACCTCACCCACTATGAAATTCCCTATGGGGCCCCTATTCCAGTAAGGGACCTAACCCCAACTCTAAGACCTAACGATCCCTTCCACACCACCATGCTTGACAGACTTACAGCTGTTGAAAGAACTCAGCGATACCTGTGAAAACAGCTGGCCACTGCCTACCAACCTGGAGATGAGGGGACTCCACATCAATATCAAGTAGGAGACTTTGTCTATGTAAGACAACATCAGGTGTCATCCCTGGAACCCCACTGGAAAGGACCATACCAGGTTCTACTTATAACACCTACAGTGGTAAAGGTAGACAGAATCACTTCCTGGATCCTGGCCTCTCATCTCAAGCCTGCACCCTGTCCAGACTCTGCCTGGAAACTGGAAGAGACTGGTAACCCTTTCAAATTGTGTATTCGCCAGGTGGATGAAGCTATAGAGTCTCTCCTTGACCACCAGTAGTTCTAACCCTCATCAGCCCTTTCAGCAGCGATGGCTGATCACAAATCCTACTGGAGAAGAAGTATAATCTATCTCACATATAGCCCACTTTGGGACCTGGTGGCCATTTCTCCACCCAGACATTTGTTAGCTGGCTATAGGTCTTTCCTATTAGGATATCCCTGATGAAGAGGATACCACTAAAATTCCATTAAATACCTTTTGTACCATAAATAATGGAAACAAACATTATGGATGTCGGGACAGGTAAGCCAGGTGCAGGTTGGCTAGCCTAGATTACTATGTTTGCCCGGCAGACAATCAAAGCCACAAACAGCAACAGCTGTGTGGAGGAAAAGCCAATTTCTTCTGTAAGTCATGGGGATGTGAGCATACAGGGGCTTCCTGATGGAACCCGAACTCCTCATCAAATTCTGTACACAGCATTGGCCATATGACCAATTAGATAACCAAAACCCATGGCCCCCAGAGGGGTCTCTAGATCCTCAAATACTGTGTGACCTTTTTAACTTCTGCAAGTGCTCAAAAGGGTAAAAGGAGATTCCCCTATGTGGAGGCCTTTTCCCTCCTTCGCTCACATCCTGAACTATGCTTCTCCAATAGATCCTCACCCTCAGCCTTCATCTCCAGACTATCTGCTGTCACTCCAAACTCAGCAACCTGATTTCTTCCCTTCAATTACTAGATCAAAAACCCAAACCAACACCGGTTCTCAGACCATTGCCCCCTGGCTGAGAAGCAGGTACTGAGGTACCCCTCCACCAACTCACTCCTCTCTTCTCTTGTCACTGCCCGCACTGGGTCCCACCAGGTCCTCTTTCCAGCTAACCCATAGCTCAAACCAGCTGAGGAGAGCCCTCAGACCCTTATCCAAATGTAATGAAAATGGCCTTTAAAGTTGCTCTTTCATCACTGAAAACAGGTTACTAAAAATTTAAAGTCCCTCACAGGCTTTGTGGATACTCACTCCCTTCTTCCCCTCTGCTCTACCTGTTCTACTGCTCAAGTTTTGTTGCTAGGAATATCCCAAACCCCTTTCCCATTATTCTTTTACATCTCTCCTTTCTCATTCTCAGATCCATGAAGCTGCTCTAAGCCCCGACTTCTCTGTCTCCCCCCTCTGTACCAGGCCCACAGAAAAGTTTTCACTGACCTTCTCCAGGAGTCTTCACCATGGCTGACTTTAGGACTTTCAGCAAAAAAGTCCCTATAAACGATTTCAGTGTAGATAACCTTCCTCATTTAATGTTGCCCTGTTCCACTTGGCCACTGGCTAAAAATAATCAGCACTCCTAAGCTAGACACCCCCTTACTAGTTTTTCACAAAATATGTGAACAATTCCTCTGGCCTTGAACTGGGGCTTCACAGAGATGGCAACATTTCTAAGATAAAGAAGTTACCATCTGGGCTCCATGGTAACAGCTGGCAGGGGGAAAAAAAGAAAGGGAAGTAAAAGCTCTCCCCCACCCAGTTGTCCTTGAAAAGTTAACTTGCCCAGAACAGAGAAAAAAAAAAACAGAAACAAAAACAGCTTTTTGTGAACTTCTGCAGAGTGTGATCTTCTGAGCCACTTCTCTTACGTGTTGGGTACAAAATTCTGAAACTACCTAAACTTGGAATTCAGAAGATTAATTGATTACAACCGAAGCAATGCCCTCTGAATCTGGGTGCAACCAAATAGGACTGTTTCACTGTCTTTGGTGCTATCTTAGGTGCCTTGCCTTGTCCGTCCCTACAACAGTATAATTCTATATACTAAAACATTGTTGATGTTTTCATGAAATGAAAAACGGATGTGATTAATTGTGTAATGGTGCATATGTTACCCAGAATGCTCTATCATGACGCAGGTTCATTTGAAGATCGAATAGGTGGGACATACAACCCGGTTTCACTGGGAACATATGTCCCTCACTTTAGCCATCCTATAAAGAATAGGAGTTGCCACAAGGGTGGGCACAGGAACCACTGCCCTGGTCCATGGGACACAGCAAATGACCCAGTTAGAAGCAGAAATAGACCAAAACTTAAATATATTAGAAACCTCCATAACAGCTTTGCAGGAATCTTTAACCTCTCTCTCTGAAGTTCTTTTACAGAACAGTTGAGGGTTGGACCTCCTCTTCAAGAGTGAAAGGGACCTTTGTGCTGCATTGAGGGAAGAATGTTGTGTGAAGTTGTCAGAAGCCAGTGGTGAGCTACTACCTGCTTTATCAGGAAAGGCCCCTCTTCTTAGCTTTCCTGTCTTGTGGCCATCCTCACATCAGTAGGTACCAAGAAAGACAGACTCTGTCCTTGGTAAATCCAAAAAAAGTGAGACCACTGGGACTGGGACTGGGACTGGTTGAGCTTGCCTGGCTTTCTGAATCCCACGTTTAGAGAGTTCCATCACCCTTGACGTTATGTGAGGTAACCTCAATCAGGAAGTGAATGAAGTCACTGCCTTGGCAACCACTTTGTCCTAAGAGTTGCTTCCAAGGGTCCCATGAGATGGAGGGTGCCCCTACTTCCTGTGACATTTTCACACGTTGGAATGGTATATCAACCATAGGCACCCGAGAACAGCTCTCCACACAGGCCTGGTTTGGTCAATCTTCTCTACATTAAGATGAAAGAGGCTGATAAAGACACATCCCTTCATTCTGACCAGATTGTTTACCATGGAAGTTGAGTTTTCCTCCCTCAGGTCCTTCATAGCTGCCTACAACTTCTCCAGAAATCATTTCTGCATGGTCCTTTGAGGATCTCAGCAGGTTGAAGATCCCCTACATTCCTGTAGTGTAAGACCAACTTTTTCCCTGCTATTCTGTAAAGTTACATTGAGGGAACAGTGTATGGTTAGGGTAATAACAGGTTTTATTTGGGATAGGAATCATTCTGCTGGATGAATAATGGTATTGGGAACCTGTGATATTTACAAGAATATATAGGTGAAATATAAGTATAAAAACAGAAATCTAGGTAAGATTTGAAGCCCAGAAGAGCATTGGGCCCTTGATTGGGATACTTAGCTTTTAAATATCTTCTAAACAGATGTCTCAGATAAATCGATATACAATGGCATAGGACCTTGAAAATTGGATGATTGAATGTAGAAGAAAACATCCACTCATATAGGCATAGTTGGTAGGATTAGGAAGACAGTCAGTAGGTTTAGGAAGAAGAGTGAGTATAGGATTTGGACAAAAAGTTCTTTAGCAATAGGGTTTGCGGTAGAGAGTGAATGTAAATGTCACCACATGTGAAGAGTCAGACACAATGATGAACTGGGGAAAATATATGGGGAAGCAGATATCAATGGAGATATTAAGAAATCAGGCAAAGTATAAATTGAGTGATAGGATTAGACATTTTCAACAGGGTAGAGGTTGAGTATAAAATCTTAGAAAGAATCAAATATTTAATCACCAATAGGATTGACATTTGAGAGAATTAGGCAATCTGGACATGGATATTGTTAGTAATCCATGCACACTTTCCATTTAGGCTTTGGCACAGTCATAAGTGTGAACTTTGCATTTTGTTTCCAGAATATTACTGTGATAAAGTGCATATGTAGATCAAGTGACATGAGTATTTCTTCCACCATTTCTGTGGGCAATATTTTGAAGGTGTATAAATTAGTATAGGGTGTACAAATAGGTGTTCCCTGTGTCTAGGAATATAGATAAAATGAATGAATAGACCATACTGTGAATAAATAATATTACTGGTTCCAACTTTAAATATTGGATTGAATTGATATTTACAAATTTACAGGAAATCTTATATTGAGATACATACATTCATTACAACCATTTATACATCTAATGGTAATATTAGGTTTATGGTTTATCATGAGGAGTGTGTGAGTTTTGCTTTAAAAGTGATTATTGAAATCTAAAATAAAATGAAGTATCATGAAAAGACCAGTCAAAAAACATAGAGGAATACTTGTGTACTGAAGCAAGAAGTGATTAAAAGTGAAACAAAAGCCTATCAATTTGCAAAATTGTGAATGAAATATATATCCTATGATGTGCATAAACTGAAGAAATAGTCATGTAACAGTGTTGAATAAAAATGAAGGTCAAAATACACATCATGTCCCATAGGAATCTACTTGCATTGATGTTAAAGTGGGTCAGTTACTGTAGAAAAATTAGGACTTCTATGCACCATTCACTGAATTTTGATTTCAGTACTAGGATACAATATGTATTTAAGGTGGATGAATATTTCTGAAAATAACTTTGTGAACATTTGGTTATAAATCCACATTCATGAACATGAATGCATTTAGGGATTGTATAATAAGACACATATATTTTACATTCTGAAAAATCTGGAGAGTGTGTGTGTGTGTGTATATATATATATATATATATATATATATATATATATATATATAGAAAGAGAGAGAGAGAGAGAGAGAGAGAGAGAGAGAGAGAGAGAGAGAGAGAGGCATTAAAAGGTAGCAATATATATGCCAATCGAAATTCATCATGAAATATATAACATCCACAGATCCAAAACTATTCATTTTACTGAACATGGATTTATGTATTATATTGTTCAACTAGGAAGCTCACCCATAGTTTTAATTTTCAATTCCAACAACGTTTAGGAGGAGTGACCTCTTCTAAAAATTTGTATCTGCCAAGTCAGCCATCTAACAAAAATGTACATGTGATACCAGGTAGGATTCTATATGTACATTCAAAAATACATGTGCTGAATAGGCTACAGATAAAGGGAGATAGGAATTCACATATTTGTTAACTATAAAACACATGGAGAACTATTTCAATTTAAAATTGACTAGATTTATAACACCTACCCTTTATCATGCAAAAGGTAAATCCAACTATACACCATGCCTCTCTAAACTGCTTGTATTTCTATTCTGTTTGGGTTCTTTTTCTCCATCACTTTAGGATTGCTGCAATCTGGCTGGGCACAATTCAGGAGCCACTTGTCAAAAGAAACTAAAATTACTTTTAGAACCACACATGACTAAAAATTAGCTCCTCGGGAAAAACCCTCAGAGCCCAACTGCCACTACTGGCTTCCCACAAGCTCTCAACCTCCACACTCCTTCTCTTGAGGTCGATTGGCTGGGTCGTGTGGGCAGAGCCCAAAAAGTCCCACAATGAGCAGCTCCGTTGTCTGAAAGGGTGGGGAAACAGCCCAATGGCATTACCACAGAGGAGCCAATCAGCTAGATATTGCTGGGGCTGCTGTGAGCCGATCATCAGCTTGCAGTCTGAAAGGGTGGGGAAACTGCTCAATGAGCATCTCCAATGAGCATCACCGCAGAGGAGCCAATTAGCTTGATGTTGCTGGGGCCGCTGTTAGCCAATCATCAGCTGGCAGTCTGAAAGTTTGTTTGGCCCCTTGGGCTGTGCCTCTCAACATCTCCCCCTCTCTGTTTAAACAACAAGCATGTGGCTTAGGGACCATTCCTGCCTTAGGTTGTCCAATAGTACATATGGTGCTTACCCATTATCAAATGAGCTGACCTCAAGGTATCAGCCTCCAGTCTTAGATTGGTACCATTGCAATTGGATCTTACCCGTCACTAGCTACAGGTCCAGTATACAGTCACACCTGTGGAGAGGTCTTTGTACCAGCGGGGGGTGAGGTTCTTTGTCTCACCTCTGTTGGCCCCCAAATTTTAGCTGAACGACAATGACAGCAGAAGGGAGGAAGATACACCAAGCCAATTGACAGCTCCTTTTGGAAAAATTGTACCACCGATGACATCATCAGCAAAAATACCCCAACACTACCACAAGTCAATTCACCAACATATTCTTCACAATGCATGCAGGTGAGTTCACAATGCATACAGGTGATACATAGTCGAGGCAAGTTCTGCAAGCAGTTCAGTGATGGCTATTGCAGAAGCTGTAGATTGGTTTTATCTTTGTCTTCACCAGCACTGGGTTGAAGATTGGAATTCTGGCAATAATGGCTAAAGAAAAAATTACTTACCATTCCAGAAGGCACTAAAAAACCCAATTATCTTAACAGTTTACATTATCTTGAAGAGAATTATTAAATATAATGAAAAGGAAAGGTGAAAGTAAACAAACAGATCTGTTAACCTCCTTTTTTGTACACATTTTAAAACAATCCTCAACAGGTGTTTACCCAATTTAAATTAAAACATTTACATCAAGTGTATAAAAATATATTTGGATCCATTTTTTCATGAGCGCTCATCATATATGATATATGGACATACGTACATTCAAACATATAACAAAAAACACAAGTGTGCACACGTAATATAATACATACAACACATAACATAAGAGTAAAGGCCTTATAACATTTTACAGGTGAAATCTCCATTGCAATGTCTAAAAACTCTATAGTCCAAAAATAGAACTGATCAGCAAAACATTAACCTAGGTTTGTATGAGCTCAAAAAACAAAATAGAACTTCATGACATGGGAAAGGGTAATAATAAAATAGATATTGAAAAAAGCATCCTGGATTTGTCACAGATGTAAGAATAGCCAAACTGGAGTTCTGGATATCAGCTGTTATGGATTTGAGCCAAATCATATTCTTTTAATCTGTAGAAATCGCTTTAGTTAGTCTCTCTGGAATCCAAATCGGCTGCTGTTCTCCCTGTGGAAACACACAAACAGACCTCCAACTCCAGACAATTACTGGGTCAGGACATTTCCATTGTCCTGTTAGAATATCCTTCCAAAGTACGTTGGGCTTATGTACATTTTTTGGACACATATGCCTTTCCACAGGACTAAGCCCTGATGAATCCAAATTTCCAAAGTTTAGAGTAAAAAGGGTTATTTTAAGTTTATCTTTGGGGAATATATACCCCTTCCCAATTCCCTTTTTTTTTTTTGTTTAATTAGTACGTTTTAATAGTTTGATGAGCTCATTTAACTATGCCTTGTCCCTGCGGATTGTATGGGATTCCTGTTATATGAGTAATGCAAAATGATGAGCAAAATTCTTTAAAAGAGGTAAAAGTATAACCAGGGGCAACATCTGTTTTTAACTGTTTTGGAATGCCCACAGTGGCAAAATTTTGTAAGCAATGAGCTATAACATCTTTAGTTTTTTTTCTCCAGCATGAAGGGAGTCCATCAAAAATTCAGAAGAAGTATCAACTGTAACATGCAAATATTTTAATTTTCCAAATTCTGGCAAGTTTGTGACGTCCATCTGCCAAATATGGTCAGGTATCAATCCTCTAGGATTGACTCCAAGATTAACTTGTGGTAAAATGGTCACACAATTTTGACATTGTTTTATTATTTGTCTAGCTTGTTCCTTAGTTATTTTAAAGCGCTTATGTATAGTATTAGCATTGACATGGAATTTTTTATGAAAATTTGTACCTTCTTCTACTGTAGAGAAAATATGTATGTCATGCGTAGTTTTATCTGCTAAATCATTACCCAAACTAAGGGCTCCAGGCAATCCTGTATATGTCCTGATATGCCCTATAAAGGACGGATCTTTTCTGTCCCAGATTAGACTTTGTATAGTGGAAAGAAAAGAGAAAACAGGAGAGGAAGGGGAAATTTGTTTCTTCCTAAGATTATATATTCAAACTCAACCCTGTTGAAAATGCATAATCATATCACTCACTTTATACTTTGCCTGATTTCATAATGTCTCTAAATATATGTGGTTTCCTGCATATTTTCACCAGTTCACCATTGTGACTGACCCTTCACATGAACTTATGTTCACTTTCACTCTCTAACCACAACCCTAATGCTCCAGAACTTTTGTTCCAAATCCTATACTCACTCTTCTTCCTAAACCAACTCTGTACCTAATTCTACCTACTATCCGTTTTTGACTGGATGTTCTCTTCAACATTCAATCATCCAAGCTACAAGGTCCGATGCCATTGTATATCTATTTATCTGAGACATCTGTACACAATGTAAATCAAAGTTAAGTATCCCAATCAAGGGCCCAATGCCCTTCTGAGCTTCAAAATTACCTAGATTTCGGTTTTAATTCATATATTTAACCTCTATATTTTTATAAATATCTCAGGTTCCCAATACCATTATTCATCCCACAGGATTATTCCTAACTCAAATCAAACATTTTATTAGCCCTAAGAATACACTGTTCTATCAACCTAAATTTAAAGAAAAGCAGGGACAGAGTTGGTCTTACAATACAGGAATGTAGGGGATCTTCCACCTGCTGAGAACCTCCAAAGTCCATGCAGAAATGAATCCTGGAGAAGATATAGTCAGCTATGAAGGATCTGCGAGAGCAAAAGTCATCTTCCATGGCAATCACCCTGGTCAGGATGAAGGGATGTGTCTGAATCAGCCTCTCTCTTCTTAATGTAGAGGAGATTGACCAAACCAGGCCTGTGTGGATAGCTATTCCCGGGTTCCTAAGGTTGACATACCATTCTAACTTGTGAAAGTTTCAAAGGAAGTAGGGGAAGCCTCCATCTAATGGGACACTTGGAAGCAACTATTAGGACAAAATGGTTTACAAGGCAGTGAATTTATTCAGTTCCTGAAGGGAGTGACCTCACCTCACTTTCTTGGTGATGGATCTCTCTGAACTTGGGATACTGGAAACCAGGCACATAGAGCCAGTCCCAGTCCCAGTCCCAATGGGCTCACTTGTTTGGATTTACCAAGGACAGAGTCAGTCTTTCTTTGTACCTACTGATGTTAGGATGGCAAAAGCAAGGAGAGCTCTGAAGAAGGGCCTTTCCTGAGAAAGCAGGTAGTGGCTAAACACTAGCTTCTGACAACTTAACAGAGTTGGTCAAGGAGAACAGACCTGAGACAGGACAGGACTTTTCAGGGGAAAATTGTATGGCCCACCAGTCAGAGGACACTCCCTAGAGTCACAGACCTACTTGGGGGAAGGAGGTGCCAATATGGGTGTGGTTTTGGGTTTATGATTTTGTCTCATGTTCTGAGAATAGGTAGGAAAGGTGGTTTGTTTTTTGGGGTTGAACTGTTTCTAGTAAGACGTTTGACAAGGCGAGTGTTTCTATGTCTGTGTATCCCACTATGTCCGTGGTTGTAGACATTAGAAAAGAGAATGCATCAATGGATTTGTCCTGTCTTGTAGAAAGCTTCCCAGCATTCATCCTGCCCAATTAATGAATGGATTGCAGCTTTCCTTAAGGATGGGCAACACCAACGATCTTAGTAATTTCCAATTTTCTTTCTGAATTCTGGCCAATCTCCAGAATAGGCTCATGGTTTTGTGTCCAAGATATGTACCACCTCCAAGCTCTGTGACATGGCCATGTACTGGATAGATGAAGGGAATGGCGAGCATCTCAGAAAACGCAGATATCAGTGTGACCAGTAAACTCTCAGTGGAAAAACCCTTCTTTGAGCCTTTTGCTTACATAATGTTCTGTTGCCTTGAATGTCAAGAAGTTCTTTGTTTCGGACCACCCCTTTGTGAAGCCTGAAGAAAACAGTTTTCAGATCTAAATGAATGGGCATAACCTGTGGCTCTTTGCTTAATTGCTTTGGAAATGGATGTGTCTGAATCCAACTCTATGCCCTGTGTGAGGCTGTGTCTTAGATTCTCTGCAACTGATAGATCTAAAGAAAGATCCCATGTGTGCATCCAAAACCAAAATGGCCAAAAGAGCAGTCATTGTGGGTGAAGTTTCTCTCCGTCCTCTGTTAGGTTCTTGACGTCCATCAAGTGAGAATTGGGATCCTTTGGGTCAAATGAGTTTTTCAAAGCACTGCAGATGTGGTTGGGTTTTCTTATGACTGAAATTCACATAAAGAATCTACACCTGACAGTCAGTAGGCCTCAAATTGCAGAAGAAGATCAGTATTAATGGCAGGTGTATTTGATCAATCCTGGTTCACTGGAAGGGTTTCCAGGCCACCCTGACTTTAGGCAAATTAGCGGCAAGGGAGCATGTTTTGGACACTGTCTTGGGCTATGCCCCTCATGGAAACGTCCAGCCAGAGGTTATGATGAGTGTCTATATGGAAGAAGATGAGGGCCATTGGGGAGTGTTTTGGTTTTAATTGTGGTCAATTGTGTGGCATTTGGAAGAGATGACTGGGTCCACCTGGGCTTGAACTCTGGTGTGATTCCCCTTAGAGACTGAGTTCTGGAACTGAGCTCAGAGAAGTATTGCCATTAATTGTGTTGGGATTTTATGAGACCACGCATAAGAGTCGCCCTTTAAACTGAGATCTAGCATTGAAGTGCTCTGTCCCATAATGAAAGATCCACAAACAGTGAAAGCAACGACACATGAAACAGACAAGACAAGACAATAAAGACAGGCAATGGACGTCCAACACTGAGATCAGGACTGAGTAGCCGGCAATAACCAATGGGCTGGCAATACCGAATCCAAAACAAAATATCACTGAGTCGAGGAATCTATTATAACTAAATTTCCCAAGTCCTCTGGGGCGTCCTCCAGGCACGTGGCCTGTGGCTCTGTGACACGTCTGTCAGCCACTGTCGGAGAGAGCTCACACTCTTCATCAATAGCCTTTTTTCCAAGTCCTAACCTGAAACCTGAAACCAGGAATAGGAGACTTACTTACCCCAAGAGTAGCCCATTGAGGTCTCTCATCCGCCGCTGCCAGATATCAGTGGAAACTTCATGTGTAAAGGTCGGGCATGCATTGGAGGAAGAGACCACCAAGAAACTGACTCATGAAACAGCAAAGGGTTTATTGGAGTTCCAGCATGCTGGGGCTCAGAGCTCACTTGAATACAGCAGAGAGCCCTGAGAAGAGCTTGAGCAGAGCTTATATACTTTCCTCGCCGAGGGCAAGGAGGGAAGTTTATTGATGGGTCAGTGGGAGTGGGCAGTTTGCATGCAACCAGGTGAGAGAGTAAATTCTGCAGTTTGAAAACTGGGGACAGCACATTCTGGGAACAAGATTAGCAAACAGTTCTCAAGATTTCAACAGTGTTTTGTTAAGCATAGAGAAAAACAGGAAGTGACAAGTACCTATTTAATTAACCATTCAATAACAACTATACCTTTTTAAATGGATGTTCTCATCTACATTCAATCTTCCAAGGTACAGGGTCCTATGACATTGTATATCAATTTACCTGAGACATCTGTGCAGAACGTAATTCAACGCTAAGTATCCCAATTAAGGGCCCAATGCCATTCTGGGATTCAAATCTTACTTAGATTTCTGTTTTCCTACATATATTTCAACTATATATTCTTATACATATCGCAGCTTCTCAATAGAATTATTCATAAACAGAATGATTCCTAACCCAAATCAAACATGTTATTAACCCTAACCCTACAGTGTTCCCTCAATCTAACTTTAAAGAAGAGCACGGACAGAGTTGGTCTTATAATACAGGAATGTAGGGGATCTTTCACCTGCTGAGAACCTCAAAGGTCCATGGAGAAATAAGCCATGGAGAAGATGTAGGCAGCTATGAAGGACCTGAGAGAGCAAAAGTCATCTTCCATGGCAAACAACCTGGTCAGGATGAAGGGATGTCTCTGAATCTGCCACTCACACCCTGTGAACTGTGCCACTTCACAGGTGAATAACGAGTTAGAACGACAAAAAATTATCTTGTTAGGATCTGAAAGAAAAATGGGTGTGCACCGAAACCTAGAAGAATGATTTTCACCAATGAGGTCCGGTAATTGAGTCTCAAACACGAGCCAAATGTGCGACCGGAGATCCGGGCTGACAAATCTGTGTGGCCTGCCCCGTGGCTAGAGACAGCAGGGCACCACCTAGAAGCGACCAGCCGGCAGGGAGAAACGTTGCTGCAGATTCTGTGGAATCCTGCTGGCTGACCTCCAACTGAGCCCCGGGCTGAGTTTGGGATTTCAAACGGGGAAGGAAGTGCTACAGTTCTATCCCCCCACAATAAAAACTCCACCAAGGAAACCAACGGTCACCATCTTGGAGAGCAGAAGTAACCACCGCCACTCTCCAACAGATTGCAACAATAAAACAGGTTTGTGTTACTCAGCTCATCTCCCATACAGCAGGGAATTCACATAAAATCTCTCTTAGGCTTTCCATTGGAGAGATTATCAGAGAGAGCCTGCATAAAGACGTCGGGAAAACTACAGGCACCTGACCTTCAACTTCCCCTCCCATCAGCGGCGAAAATGAAACCTGTCTAGCCAGAGCTGGGAGAGGGGCAAGAGGAAAAAATCAAAACAATAGAGTGCCGGGGTTCCCCATAGACACCATCCACACCCAAGAAACGGCAGGCCCAGAGGACAGTATGAGCTGCCGAGAGGCATCACTCAGGGGAAATCTGGTCTAGCACGAGAAACAAGGACTAGCAGGAGATAACAGGGGACTAGAGGCCAGGCCCGCGTGACTGGGCGGCTGGAGAACGCCCGCCCACTGGTCACAAACAGCCCGCTGCTGGTGCGACTGGGTGGCTGTTGCCCGCCTGCCTACCAGCGACCAATCGCCCGCTGGCTGCACGTGCAACTGGGTGGCTAGAGATCTCCCGCCCACCAGTGACAGCCCACCCGCTGACTGTGTGACTGGACAGCTGGAGACCGCCCGCCCGCCGGTGACCGGGAGTTGAAAACAAACAGAGACAGATCAGTCCCAGCCCACTCCCATTTGAACACCCTGGCAAAGAGCCTGGGGGCCGCCATAGCAGACAGGTGACATCACTGGAGCTCGGCCATCGCAATTCCTTCCAAGCAGAATTCACTTTAGCAGGCATAGTCTACCAACACAAAGGAGAGACAACAGATATATTAAACCAAAACAAATCTATAGAATAGAGCAGAAAAACAGCAATCAAATAGAGATGGAAAACAACGTGAACATCATGAAAAAACAAAGGAAAAAAATGTGTACAAACAATGCAGGACAACTTAATTCTACAGGAGGACCTAGAATCATCAGAAACAGGGATAGGGAAAAAAACTCAAGGCTTACCTAACTCAGATGGAAAGGGATATTAGAGAATACATGAATCAGCAAGTCCTAGCAATAAAAGTATATTTTGAAAATGAATTAAACAAATTCAAATGGCAAAGAACAAGCTTTACCAGGAGATAGAGATCTTAAAAAAAATCAAACAGTAATCCTAGAAATGCAGGAAACTATTAATTAAAACTCAAACGAGAATATTACAAATAGACTAGATCAAATAGAAGTCAGAACATCAGATAATGACGACAACGTTTATCAACTTGAAAAGAATATAGTCAACACAGAAAAGATGCTTAAGTCCCAAGAGCAGTCTATTCAAAAGATATGGGATGTCATAAAAAAAACAAATTTCACAGTCATCGGAATAGAAGAAGCCATAGAGATTCAAACCGAAAGAATGGACAACATATTAAATGAAATAATTCTAGAAAACTTCCCAGAGATGAAAGATGGAATGGATTGCCAAATCCTTGAAGCCTACAGGACCCCAAACATTCAAAACCATAATAGACCAACTCCAAGACATATAATTATGAAGATAGCCAACATACAGAACAAGGAGAGAATATTAAAAGCTACGAGAGAAAGGAGGCGGATTACATTCAGGGGTAAACCAATTAGATTAACGACTGATTTTTCATCACAAACTTTGAAAGTGAGAAGATCCTGGAACAATGTATTTCAAACACTGAAAAATAATGAATTCCAACAAAGAATACTGTATCCAGAAAAATTAAGCTTCAGATTTGACAATAAAATTAAAGTCTTTCACAATGAATAAAAACTAAAAGAATTCACACCCATAACACCAGCACTGCAAAGGATTTTGGGCAAAATACTACAAGAAGAAGAATTGAAAAATAGTGCCCCAAACTAACAGTGGGAGGTATCTCAGTAAAGGGGGAGGAAAATAACCAAAAAGTAAAAACTAGCCAAACTAAAATAAATAAATAAATTAACATGAATGGATGTACAAATCATATTTCAATTGTAACCTTAAATGTTAATGGCCTAAACTCACCATTCAAGAGACATAGGGTAGTAACCTGGATCAAAAAAACAAATCCAACAATATGCTGCTTTCAGGAGACTCATATGATAGGTAAAGACATACACAGGCAGAAAGTAAAAGGTTGGGAAAAATCATACCACTCACAGGGCACACGGAAGCAAGCAGGAGTGGCCAAACTCATATCAAATACAATCAACTTCAAACCTACGTTAATCAAAAGGGATAAAGAAGGACACTATATAACGTTAAAAGGAACCATCCACCAACATAACATAACAATTACCAATTTGTATGCAGCAAACAAATGAGCTGCCCCACTCATAAAACAAACTCTTCTCAAGTTCAAGAGTCAAATAGACTACAACATAATAATTATAGGTGACGTCAACAGACCGCTCTCACCATTAGACACATCCTCTAGACAAAAACTGAATAAAGAAACTATAGAACTCAACAGCACAATCAATAACCTAGACTTAACTGACATATATAGAATATATCAACCATCATCAAGTGGATACACCTTCTTATCAGCAGCAGATGGATCCTACTCAAAGATAGACCATATATTAGGTCATAGGGCAACTCTTAGTAAATATAAAGGCGTGGAGATAATACCATGCACCATATCAGATCATAATGAAATGAAACTGGAAATCAATGATAAAAGAAGGAAGGAAAAATCCTACATCACATGGAAAATGAACAATATTCTACTGAATGATCAATGGGTTACAGAAGACATTAAGGAGGAGACAAAAAAATTCTTAGAGACAAATGACCATACAGACACAACCTACTGTAATCTATGGGACACAATGAAAGCAGTTTTAAGAGGAAAATTCATTTCTTGGAGTTCTTTCCTCAAAAAAAGAAAAAAACAACAACAAATAAATGAACTCACACTACACCTCAAAAACCTAGAAAAGGAAGAGCAAAACAACAGCAAATGTAGTAGACGACATTAAAATAAGAGCAGAAATCAACGAAATTGAAACAAAAAATCATTGAAAAAATTGATAAACTAAAAGTTGGTTCTTTGAAAAAATAAATAAGATTGACAGGCCCTTAGCCATGATAACGAAGAGAAGAAGAGAGAGAACTCAAATTATTAACATAGGGGGTGAAAAATGCAATACCACAACAGACACTACAGAAATATAGAAGATAATTAGAAAGTATTTTGAAACCCTATATTCCAATAAAATAGAAGATAGTGAAGATATCAATAAATTTCTTAAGTCATACGATCTGCCCAGATTGAGTCAGGAAGACACACACAATTTAAACAGACCAATGACAAAGGAAGAAATAGAAGAAGCCATCAAAAGATAACCAACGAAAAAAAGCCCTGGACCGGATGGGTAAACAGCGGAGTTCTACAAAACCTTCAAAGAAGAATTAATACTGATTCTTTTCAAGCTCTTTCAAGAAATAGAAAAAGAAGGAGCTCTTTCAAATTCATTCTATGAGGCCAAAATCACCCTGATCTTGAAATCAGACTAAGACACTTCAAAGAAACAAAACTACAGACCAATATCTCTAATGAACTTGGATACAAAAATTCTCAATAAAATCCTGATGAATCGAATACAAAAGCATATCAAAAAAAATTGTGCACCATGATCAAGTAGGATTCACCCCTGGGATGCAAGGCTGGTTCAATATACGGAAATCAATAAATACTATTCACCACATCAATAGACTTAAAGACAAGAACCATATGATCATCTCGATAGATGCAGAAAAAAACATTTGACAAAGTACAGCATCCCTTTATGTTCAAAACACTAGAAAAACTAGGGATAACAGGAACTTACCTCAACATTGTAAAAGCTATATATGCTAAACCTCAGGCTAGCATCATCCTAAATGGAGAAAAACTGAAGGGATTGCCTCTAAAATCTGGAACAAGACAGGGATGCCCTCTATCACCACTTCTATTCAATTTAGTTCTTGAAATTCTAGCCAGAGCAATTAGACAATAGAAATTAAAGGCATAAAAATAGGAAAACAAGAACTTAAATTATCACTAATTGTGGATGACATGATAATATATATAACAGACCCAAAAGGGTCTACAAAGAAACTGCTAGAGATAATAAATGAATTAAGCAAAGTGGCAGGATATAAAATCAACACGCATAAATCAAAGGCATTTATGTATATCAGGAGCAAAACTTCTGAAATGGAAAGGAGGAAAACCACTCCATTCACAATATCCTCAAAGAAAATAAGATACTTGGAAATCAACCTAACAAAAGAGGTGAAAGATTTATATAATGAAAACTACAGAATCCTAAAGAGAGAGATAGAAGAAGATCTTAGAAGATGGAAAAATGTACCCTGTTCAGGGATAGGCAGAACTAACATCATCAAAATGGTGATATTACCCAAAGTTCTCTACAGGTTAAAATGGATGCCAATCAAAATCCCAACGGCATTTCTTGTAGAAATGATAAAGCAATCATGAAATTCATATGGAAAAACAAAAGACCCAGAATAGCAAAAGCAATTCTAAGCAGGAATTTGAATCTGGAGGTATAGCGATACCAGAGTTCAAACTGTACTACAAAGCAATAGTTATAAAAGCAGCGTGGTACTGGTACCAAAACAGGCAGGTGGATCAGTGGTAGAGAATAGAGGACACAGAAATCAATCCACAAAATTACAACATTCTTATATATGATAAAGAGGCTAAAAGCATATTGGGAGATGGATAGCATCTTCAACAAATGGTGCTGGGAAAATTGGAAATCCATATGCACCAAAATGAAACTGAATCCCTTTCTCTCGCCATGCACAAAAGTTAACTCAAAATGGATCAAGGAGCTAGTGATGAAATCAGAGACACTGCATGTGATAGAAGAAAAAGATGGCTATGATCTACATACTGTGGGGTCGGGCTCCAAATTCATTAATAGGACACCCATAGCCCAAGAGTTAATAACAACAATAAACAAATGGGACTTACCTAAACTAAAAAGTTTTTTCTCTGCAAGAGAAACAATAAGAGAGGTAAATAGAGAGTCTACATCCTGGGAACAATTTTTTACCCCTCACACTTCAGATAGAGCTCTAATATCCAGAATATACAAAGAACTCAAAAAATTAAACAATAAGATAACAAATAACCCAATCAACAAATGGGCCAAGGACCTGAACAGACACTTCAGAGAGGAGGACATACAATCAATCAACAAGTACATAAAAAAATGCTCACCATCAGTATCAGTCAGAGAAATGCAAATCAAAACCACCCTAAGATACCATCTCACTCCAGTAAGATTAGCAGCCATTATGAAGTCAAACAACAATAAGTGTTGGCGAGGATGTGGAGAAAAGGGTACACTTGTACACTACTGGTGGTACTGAAAATTGATAAGGCCAATTTGTAAAGCAGTATGGAGATTTCTTGGAAAGCTGGGAATGAATGCACCATTTGACCCAGCTATCACCCTTCTCGGACTAGAGGGTCTTAACAGAGCATACTATAGGGATACTGCCACATCAATGATCATAGCGCCACAATTCACAATAGCTAGACTGTGGAACCAACCTAGATGTCCTTCAATAGATGAATGGTTAAAAAACTGTGGCATCTATACACAATGGAGTATTACTCAGCACTAAAAAATGGCAAAATCATAGACTTTGCAAGGAAATGGATGGCATTAGAGCAGATTATGCTAAGCTAAGCTAACCAATCCTTAAAAAAATGCCAAATGTCTTCTTTGATATAAAGAGAGCACCTAAGAACAGAACAGGGAGGAAGAGCATGAGAAAAAGATTAACATTAAACAAAGACGAGTGGGGGGATAGAAAGGGGGAGAGAAGGGAAAGCATATGGAAATGGTAGGAGACCCTCAATGTTACACAAAATTACATATAAGAGGTTGTGAGGGGAAATGGGGGGAAAACAATGGAGAGAATTGAACAACAGCAGATGAGGTAGAGAGGAAAGATGGGAGGAGAGGGGAGGGGGGATAGTAGGGGATAGAGAAGGTAGCAGAATACAACATCACTATAATGCCATTATGTACAAATGTGAATGTGTAACCAATGTGCTTCTACAATTCGTATTTGGGGAAAAATGGGAGTTCATAACCCAATTGAGTCAAATGTATGAAAGATAATATATCATGAGTTTTGTAATGTTTTGAACAATCAATAAAAATAAATAAATAAATAAAGGTTTAAAATTGAGTGGCAAGAAATCAGCTAAAAAAGTGTTGAGATGCATTCATTTTGCTAAGCAGAAACTTTGTTTTGTGTAGTTGTATCTATCACAAATTTATTTTACCAGAAAACTGGCTTTTGAAAATACACTTAATTGAGATTAAAGGATAATCCACCTACCTTCATGAAAAATTCATAGCATTTCCTATATTTTTCATATTTCAATTTTTGGTAAATATTTTGTCATGGACCAGGTCTAGTCTTAGGCTATTCTTTCAGAATACTGCCTCATCTGATAAGTTGGTACAATGTGTTGGATTGTTCTTTTCATCTTTTTTTTAATAGTTTCTAGCTGATAATGTGTATTTTTCATTATCTTTATTTGGACATACATACCCAACGATATCTTTGCATTTTATGTTTTACTGGGAAGAGACTCATCAAAAGCTCTGTATTATATGTATCAACAATCAAACATTTAGAGCATGCAATTATTCTTACTATTGCATGAAAATATCTTTGTACCATTTACTTATAAAAATTTAGAACTATTAATTATGTCCCTACTGTAATAAGTAACTAATTACCAGAAAAATTAAACAATTCACTTTATATCAATTATGAATATGAAAAGTACTAAAATAAGTATTTGGCAATTAATACATAATTGATAGAAATTGAAATCATAAGAAAGCCATTTAAAATGTCAGTGCATATGGTCCTTAAATAATAGGTTGTTCAAAAAAATTTCTCTAATTCATAAGATATAATATGCCATATTACAGAGTAACGTGATAAAAAACATTAAATTATCAATATTGATAATAAAGAATGATACCTTTTTTCTTAAATATGTTTATTTGATTTTCATTGTAAGATGTTAATTCTGGAAGACTTCAGAATTAAGAAAGTCTTGGTGTATATTATTTCTAACAGGCTAATCAAAGTACTTTTAAATATATATGTGTATATATATATATATATATATATATATATATATATATATATACATATACATAATATATGTAATGCATATGCATGAATATAGACACATATGTATAATAAATGTATTGTAATATATCTATTAGGTGATTATAATTATTAAATTTTTTAAAAAAAAATAGTGACTATAAAAAACAGTCTCAAATTTAAATTTCATAGCATACAACTGTTTGTAATGCCATGAGAGAAAAATAGATATGGAGGAAAAACGAAAAAGGAAGAGAGAGAAGGGGAAAAATGAGGAAGAAAGTGAGTAAAGAAGAGGGAGAGGCGTGTTCGATGTTAAGACAAAAGTGGAGCGGCTGGGTTTGTGATTCAGTGTTAACATGTTTGCCTAGTATGTGTGAGGAACTGGGTTCTATTCTCAGCACCACATACAAATAAACAACATGAAGATCCATCAACAACTTAAAAAATAAAAAATAAAAAACTAGAAATATTACTAAAATCCCAAGCATTTATGAATGTTAAATAATAAAATATATGTTACATAGCCTTATGTAATTTCTAGACTCCCCAAAAAAGTCATTAAATGTTGGATTATTAGTGCTGTAACTAAAAATCCATTGCTCTTTCCTCTACATTCTGTGGCATTCTAGTGCTAAAATAAATTGTAGTATAACACCAAAAAAAAAAAAAAAATCCTAATATTTCTACAGTAACTGACCCAGTTTAACATCAATGCAAGTAGATTCCTATGGGACATGATATGTACTTTGAAGTTTATTTTTATTCAACACTGGTACATTTCTATTTCTTGAGTTTATGCACATTATAGGATATATATTTCATCCACACGTTCACAAATTTATAGGCATTTATTTCACTTTCAATCACTTCCTGCTTCAGAAAACATGTATTCCTCCGTTTCTGACTGGTCTTTCCTTGAAACTTCTTTCCAAACACATTATTTTCGATTTCCATTATCACATTTGAAGCAAAACTCACACACCCCTCATAATAAACCATAACCCTAATATTACCATTAGATGTACAATTGGTTGGAATGAATGATTGTATAACAATATAAGATTTCTTACTTAGTTTCAGATATCAATTCAATTCATTATTTAAAGTGGAACCAGTTATATTATTTATTCACAATGTGGTATTTTCATGCATTATCTCTATATTCATAGACACAGGGTACACCTCTTTGTACCCCCAACACTAATTTATACGTCTTCAAAATATTGCTCCCAGAAATGTTGGAAGAAATACCCATGTCACCTGATCTACATATGCATTTTATCACTGAAATATTCTGGACACAAAAAGCAAAGGTCACACTTATGATTGTATCAAAGCTAAATGAAAAGTGAACATGGATTACTAAAAACATCCATGTCCAGGTTGCCTAATGCTCTCAAATGAAAATCCTTTTGGTAACTACAAATTAGTTTCTTCCAAAGATTATATATTCAAACTCAACCCTGTTGAAAATGTCTAATCCTCTCACTCACTTTATACTTTGCCTGTTTTTGTAATGTCTCTATTGGTATCTGCTTTTCCACAGTTCATCATTGTGACTAAATCTTCACATGTTCTGAAACTTACATTCACACTCTAATCGAAATCCTATTGCTAAAGAACTTTTGGTCCAAATCCTATATTCACTCTTCTTCTTAAAACCTACCTACTATCTTCCTAATCCTACCGACTATCACTTTTTGACTGGAGGTTCTCTTCTACATTCAATCATCCAGTTACAAGGTCTTATGCCATTGTATATCGATTTCTCTGAGACATTTTTGCAGAATGTAATTCAACGATAGGTATCCCAATCAAGGGCCCAATGATTTCTGGGCTTCAAATCTTACTTAGATTTCTGTTTATGTGCATATATTTCACGTCTGTATTCTAATAAATATCACAGGTTCCAATAACATTATTCATCCAGCAGAATGGTTCCTAACCGAAAATGAAAATGTTATTAACCCTAACCATACACTGTTCCCTCAATCTAACTTTACAGAAGAGCAGTGACAGTGTTGGTCTTACAATACAGGAATGCATGGGATCTTCCACCTGCTGAGAACCTCAAAGGTACATGCAGAAATGATCCCTGGAGAAGATGTAGGCAGCGATAAAGGACCTGAGAGAGCAAAAGTCATCTCAATGTCAAACAACCTGGTAGAATTAAGGAATGTGTCTGAATCAGCCTCATTCTTCTTAATACAGAGAAGATAGACCAAACCATGCCTGTGTGGAGAGCTGTTCCCTGGTCCCTATGTTTGATATACGATTCGAACTTGTGAAAGTGTCACAGGATGTAGGGGCACCCTCCATCTCATGGGAACCTTGGAGGCAAATGTTAGGACAACGTGGTTTCCAAGGCAGTGACCTCATTCAGTTCCTCAAGGAAGTGACTTCACCTCACTTCCTTGGTGATGGAAGTCTCTGAACTTGGGATCCAGGAAGCCAGGCACCCAGAGCCATAACCCGTCCAAGTCCCAGTGGTCTAACTTGTTTGGATTTACGAAGGACAGAGTCAATATTTCTTGGTACCTACTGATTTGAGGATGGCCAAATGCCAGGAAACCTCTGAAGAGGGTCCTATCCTGATAAAGCAGGTAGTGGATCACCGCTGGCTCCTGACTACTTCACAGAGTTGGCAAAGTAGAGCAGATCTGAGACAGGACAGGCCATTTTGGGAGAACATAGTATGGCCCACCAGTCAGAGGACACTCCGGATATGACAGACCTACTTGGGGGAAGGAGGTGCCTTTGCGGGTGTGGGTGTGGGTTTGTGGTTTTGTCTCATGTTCTGAGAATACGAAAGAAAGGCGGTTTGATTGGATTGTAGTGAACTGTTTCTAGTAAGTCGTTTGACAAGGCGAGTCTTTCTATGTCTGTGTATCCCACTGTGTCCGTGGTTGTCGACATTAGAAAAGAGAATGCATCAGTTGATGTGTTCTGTCTAGTAGAAAGCTTCGCAGCATTCATCCTGCCCAATTGATGAATGGACTGCGGCTTGCCTCATGGATGGGCAACACCTACTATCTGCCTAAGTTCCTGTTTTCTTCCTGAATTCTGGCCACTCTCCCGAATAGGCACATAGTTTTGTGTTTAAGATATGTACCACCTCAAGCTCTGTTAAATGGCCATGTACTGGACAGCTGAAGGGAATGGGAGAATCTCAGAAAACTCAGATATCAGTGTGACCAGGAAAGTCTCAGTGGAGAAACCCTGCTATGGGCCATTCTCTTACTATGTATCTGTTTCCCTGAATGTCAGGAAGTTCTTTGCCTCAGGCCACCCTCATGTGAAGCCTGAAAAAAAGAGTTTTCAAATGAAAATGAATGGGCATCACCTGTGGCTCTTTGCTTAATTTCTTTGCAAAGGGATGTGTCTGAATCACCCTTTGGCCCTGTGTGCGGTTGTGGCTTAGATTCTCAGCCCCTGATGGATCTAAAGAAAGATCCGATGTGTGCATCCAAAACCAAAATTTCAAAAAGATCAGTTATGATGGATGAAGTCTCTTGCCTTTCTTTGTTAGGTTCCTGAACTACATCAAGTGAGAATAGGGATCCTTTGGTTCAAATAAATTTTTGAAAGCCCTGGAGAAGTGCTTGGGTTTTCTTATGACTCCAATTCACATAAAGAATCTATACCTGACAGTCAGTAGGCCTCAAATTGGAGAAGCAGATCAGTATTAACTGCGGTCTTATTTTATCACTCCTGGTTCACATGCAGGGTGTCCAGGCCACCATGACTTTAGGCAAATGAGCGGCAAGGGAGCTTATTTTGGACACTAACCCATACCCTACTAGACTCTGACTAGTAATCCTAACATGATGGAGAATAATAACCCCAACAGAATAGAAATACAAGAAGTTTTGAGGATTCATGTTGTATAGTTGTACTTGCCTTTTGCATTATATAGGGTAGGAGTTATAAATTTAGTCAATTTTTAATTGAAACAGTTCTCCATGTGTTTTTAAAGTTCACAACCATGTGAATTCCTCTCTCCCTTTCTCTGTAGCCTATTCAGAACATGTATTTTTATATGCACATTTAGAATCCTACCTGGTATCACATGTACATTCTTGAGAGGTTGCTGACTTAGCAGATACAAATTGTCAGAAGAGATCACTCCTCTGAATGCTGTTGGAAGTGAAAATTCAAACTATGGGTGACTTCCTAGTTGAAAAACATTATACATAAATCCACGTTTAGTAAAATTAATATTTTTGGATCTGTGGATTATATATATTTCATGATATATATATATTGCTACATTTTAATGTCTGTTTGAGTGTGTGTGTGTGTGTGTGTATAGATAGATAGATAGATAGATAGATAGATATACACTCTCCAGATTTTTGAAAATATGAAACATATGTGTCTTATTATATACTCCCTAAATTCATTCATGTACATGTATGTGGATTTATAATCAACTTTTCACAAGATTATTTTCAAAAATATTCATCCACCTGAAATACATATTTGTTTCCTAGTACTAAAAACAAACTTCAGTGAATGGTGCATACAAATCCAAATATTTCTACAGTAACTGTCCCAGTTTAACATCAATGCTTGTAGATTCCTGTGGGACATGATGTGTATTTTGACGTTCATTTTTTAACAAAACTGGTACATTATTATTTCTTCAGTTTATGCACATCATAGGATATATATTTCATTAACAAGTTCACAAATTTATAGGCATTTGTTTCGCTTTCAATAACTTCCTTATTCAAAACTCTTGTATTCCTCCAGGTTTCTTGTCTGGTCTCTTCATGAGACTTCTTTCCAAACTCATTATTTCTGAAATCCATAATCACCTTTGAAACAAAATTCACACACTCTTTATGATAATCCATAAGCCTAATATTAAAATAAGATGGATACCTGGTTGGATTGAATGATTGCATATCAATATAAGATTTCCTGTATATTTTCAGATATCAATTCAATCCATTATTTAAATTTAGAACTTGTTACATTGTTTAATCAAAGTTTTGTCTATTCATGCATTATCTCTATATTCCTAGACACAGGGTACACCCATTTGTAACGCCAGTACTAATTTATATATCTTCAAAATATTGCTCCCAGAAACGGTGGAATAAATACTTATGTCATCTGATCTACATATACATTTTATCACAGTAATTTTCTGGACACAAAAAGCAAAGTTCACACTTATGATTTTACCAAAGCCTTAATGGAAAGTGAGTATGCATTACTAAAAACATCCATGTCCAGGTTGCCTAACGCTCTCAAATGTGAATCCTATTGGTCACTACATATTTGTTTCTTCCTAAGATTATATATTTTACCTCAAGCCTGTTGAAAATGTCTAATCCTATCAATCACTTTATCATTTGCCTGATTTACTAATGTCTCTATTAATATCTGCTTTCCTACATATTTTCCACAGTTTATCATTGTGACTGACTCTTCACATGTGCTCACATTTTCATTCACTCTCTACCCGAAACCCTATTGCTAAAGAACTTTTGGTTTAAATCCTACACTCTCTCTGCTTTCTAAACCTACTGACTATCTTTCAAATAATACCGAGTATCCCTTTTTGACTAGAAGTTCTCTTCGACATTCCATCATCCAAGGTACAAGGTCCTATGCCATTGTACATCGATTTATCTGAGACATCTCTGCAGAACATAATTCAAAGCTAAGTATCCCAATCAAGGGCCCCATACCCTTCTGGGCTTCAAATCTTACCTAGATTTCTGTTTTCATTCTAATATTTCACTTTTACATTCTTGTAAATATTACAGGTTCCCAATACAATTATTCATCCTGCAGAATGATTCTTAACCCAAATCGAACCTTTTATTAACCCTAACCATACACTCTTCCCTCAATCTAAGTTTACAGAAGAGCAGGGACAGAGTTGTTTTTACAATACAGGAATGTAGGTCATCTTAAACCTGCTGAGAACCTCGAAGGTCCATGCAGAAATGATACCTGGAGAAGATGTAGGCAGCTATGAAGGAGTTGAGAGAGCAAAAGTCACCTTGCATGGCAAACCACCTGATCAGGATGAAGGGTCGTGTCTGAATCAGTCTCTCTATTCTAAATGTAGAGAAGGTGGACCAAACCAGGCCTTTGTTGAGAGATGTTCCCGGGTGCCTATGGTTGATATACCATTCTAACTTGCGAAAGTGTCACAGGAAGTAGGGGCAGCCTCTATCTCATGGGACCCTTGGAAGCAACTGTTAGGACAAAGTGGTTGCCAAGGGAGTGAACTCATTCAGTTCTTGAAGGAAGTGTCCTACCTCACTTCCTTGGTATTGGAACTCTCTGAAATTGGGATCCAAGATGCCAGACACCCAGAGCCAGTCCCAGTCCCACTCCCACTGGGCTCAGTTGTTTGGATTTACCAAGGACAGAGTCAGTCTTTCTTGGTACCTACTGCTGAGAGAATGGCCAAATGCCAGGACAGATATGAAGAGGGTCTTTCCTGAGAAAGCAGGTAGTGGCTCACCACTGGATCCTGACAACTTCACAAAGTTGGCCAAGGCAACCAGAACTGAGACAGGACTGGCCATTTCGGGCAACATAGTTTGGCTCAACAGACAGAGGACACACTGGAGAGTCAGAGACTTACTTGTGGGAAGGAGATGCCTTTGTGGGTGTGGGTGTGAGTTTGTGGTTTTGTCTCATGTTCTGAAAATAGGTAGGAAAGGTGGTTTGTTTGGTTTGGAATGGACTGTTTCTAGTAAATCGTTTGACAAGGTGAGTGATTCTAGTTCGGTGTATCCCACTGTGTACGTGGTTTTGGACATTAAAAAACAGAATGCACCAATGGATGTATCCTGTCTAGTAGAAAGCTTCCCAGCATTCATCCTGCTCAACTGATGGATGGACTGCGGTGTGTCTTATGGATGGGGAACACCTACTATCTTCCTAAGTTCCTGTTTTCTTCCTGAATTCTGGCCACTCTCCAGAATAGGCTCATGGTTTTGTGTCCAAGATATATACCACCTCCAAGCTCTGTGCCATGGCCATGTACTGGACAGCTGAATGGAATGGGAGAATCACAGAAAACTCAGATATCAGTGTGACCAGGAAAGTCTCAGTGGAGAAATCCTGCTTTGGCCATTCTCTTACCTATATTTCTGTTGCCCTGAATGTCAGGAAGTTCTTTCCCTCAGCCCACCCCTTTGTTAAGCCTGAAGAAAACAGTTTTCAAATGGAAATGAAAGGGCATCACCTGTGGCTCTTTGCTTAATTTCTTTGTAAAGGGATGTGTCTGAATCAGCCTCTTGGCCCTGTGTGCGGTTGTGGCTTAGATTCTCAGCACCTCATGGATCTAAAGAAAGATCCCATGTGTGCATCCATAACCAAAATGGCAAAAAGATCTGTTATGGTGAATGAAGTCTCTTGCGTTCCTTTGTTAGGTTTCTGACCTACATCAAGTGAGAATAGGAATCCTTTGGTTCAAATGAATTCTTCAATGCCCTGAAGAAGTGGTTGTGTTTTCTCATGACTCCAAATCACATAAAGAATCGTTACCTGACAGTCAGTAGGCCTCAAATTGGAGAAGCAGAGCTGTATTAACTGCAGTCTATTTTATCACTCCTGGTTCACATGCAGGGTGTCCAGGCCACCATGACTTTAGGCAAATGAGGGGCAAGGGAGCTTATTTTGTACACTAACCCATACCCTACTAGACTCTGACTACTAATCCTAATATGATGGAGATTAATAACCCAAACAAAATAGAAATACAAGCAGTTCAGAGGAGTCATGTTGTATAGTTGGACTTGCCTTTTGCATTATATAGGGTAGGAGTTATAAATCTAGTCAATTTTTAATTAAAATAGTTCTCCATGTGTTTTTAAAGTTAACAAAAATGTGAATTCCTCTCTCCCTTTTTGTGTAGCCTATTCAGCACATGTATTTTTATATGCACATATAGAATCCTACCTGGTATCACATGTTCATACTTGAGAGGTTTCTGACTTGGCAGATACTGCCGCGGTCCGGTTGGAGCAAAATAACCGGGGGGTGGGGGTTATGAATAACATGTGTATGTTGATATAGCAGGAGTGGAAGCCATTTATTGTAGGACAATAGAGGTATTTATACATTCCACCCAGCTTATCTAATTAACATAAACTAGATACTGCAGTCAACCAATCAGGAATCTCCACACTTAATGGCTCGCTTTTGTTACATCTCAAACCACTCCCTCTGGCATTTTGCCAGGCATCATCCAGACTTGTTTACACACTCTAACATTCCCCTGGCAAAATGCCAGGTGTTATTTTGACATGTTTACAGACTCTAACATTTCCCCCTTTTATTTAATTTAAATAAAGACCACAGTGGTTTTTACAGAAACACCATAAATAACCTGCTACAAACAGAAAGGGAGGATACAAAATGTCACAATACAAGCCAATTGATGAAGCACTTGGAGAAATAATACCAGCAATGACACTGTTAGCAAAGACACCGAGTTAAAATTTGTTATAGATTACAGTTTGTTGTCTCAGTCCAGGTAAAGCAGTGTCTCAATAGATTAACTCACAGTTCAGGTAAACCACAGTCCAGGTATGTTCTGCAGGCAGCTAGCTTAAATCACAGTCCTGGTAAGTTCTGCAGGCAGCTAGCTTAAATCACAGTCCATGTAAATTCTGCAGGCAGCTAGCTTAAATCACAGCCCAGGAAAGTTCTGAAGGCAGCTAGCTTGATCCAAAGTCTCCTCCGTTTCTCAGCCGAAGTCTCCTCTGGTTTTCAGCGACACTGGAAATTCTTCCACCCTTGTCCTCACCGGCACTGGGATGAAGGCAGGAACTCCTACCACTGGCTAAAGAAAATCCTATAGTATTCCACCAGGTGCTAAGAAAACAACCTTCTGAAAAATTTAGTACATTATCTCAAGGTTTTTTACATTTGAAAAAAGCCTTAATAGTGCTTATTATTTATTATCTTCCGGGTGTGGGAGAACCATTGTAGCTTAGTTATTGGCATTGAAAATGACCAAACATCAGGGAGCCAGTAGCATCTATGGCTGGCTGTAGCATCCTGGGCAGCCACAGATGGCCCTGGGGAGTGTCCAGGACTCAAACTGCCACGGGGCCCCGCTCCCCAGGCTGGGGGCGGGGAATTGCCGGCTGCCACTGCTTGAAAAGCCCTTGCTGCACAGTGACTGGCTTGAGCATGTGGCAGCCGAGGCGCCTATTCACACACACTCCGGAAACGAAAAGTATTCAGTAACAGCCTTTTGCTGAAACTTTTTTCCTGATAATCCTTCTTCTTCTTAACTTTCTTTTTCTTTCTGATTAGACTTCCTGGGCTTCCATCAACACATGCCCTAATTGCACTTGTTTCCACTGGGGTGCCTCTTTCCATTATCAATTTACTTCTCACCCCTTCCTTATTTTCATCACAAAGACAATACAATACACTGAGATAAAACAAGACACAATCATACTGTTTCAATCTTCTCCATTTTTTGAAATGACCGCTTTTCCTCTCCCCCTATCTGCCTAGGGATGAGCAGATTTGCTCCCATCCTATCTATGGATGGGCAGCTTTTATTCGTCACTTACCCCCAAGTGTCCCAGGGCTCCCTGTATGGGCCACCATCTGCAGCAGTCCCACTGCAGCAAAATAGCCGGGGCAGGGGGTGATGAATAACTAGTGTATGTTGATACAGTAGGAAAGGCGTGATAGGTAGGAAAGGCTATTTGTTTGGTATTGAGTGGACTGTTTCTAGTAAGTTGTTTGACAAGGCAAGTGTTTCAATATCTGTGTATCCCACTGTATCTCTGGTTGTAGACATTAGAAAAGATAATGCATCAATGGATTTGTCCTTTCCAGGAGAAAGTTTAACAGCATTCATCCTGCCCAATTTATGAAAGGACTGTGGCTTGCCTTATGGATGGGCAACACCTACAATATTCCTAAGTTCCTGTACTCTTCCTGAATTCTGGCCACTCTCCACAACAGGCTCATGGTTTTGAGTCCAAGATATGTACCACCTCCAAGCTCTGTGACATGGCCATGTACTGGATAGCTGAAGGGAATGGCGAGCATCTCAGAAAACTCAGATAACAGTGTGACCAGTAAAATCTCAGTGGAGAAACCCTGCTTTGGGCCTTTTCTTACATAATGTTCTGTTGCCCTGAATGTCAGGAAGGTCTTTGCCTCAGGCCAACCCTTTGTGAAGCCTGAAGAAAACAGTTTTCAAATGGAAATGAATGGGCATCACCTGTGGCTCTTTGCTTAATTTCTTCCAAAAGGGATGTGTCTGAATCAGCCTCTTGGCCCTGTGTGAGGCTGTGGCTTAGATTCTCAGCACCTGATGGATCTAAAGAAAGATTCCTTTTGTGCTTCCAAAACCAAAATGGCCAAAAGGGCAGTCATTGTGGTTGAAGTCCCTCGCCTTCCTCTGTAAGGTTTCTGACCTACATCAAGTGAGAAGAGGGATCCATTGGGTCAAATGAGTTCTTCAAAACCCTGCAGAGGCTAGCCCGTAATTGCTTGGGTTTTCTCATGACTCCAATTCACATAAAAAATCTATACCAAACAGTCAGTAGGCCTCATATTGGAGAAGCTGGGCAGTACAAATGGCAGGCATATTTGATCACTACTGGTTCACAGGAAGGGTGTCCAGTCCACCCTGATTTTAGGCAAATGAGGGGTAAGGGAGCTTATTTTGGACACTGTCGTGAGCTTTGCCCCTCATAGAAAACCCCAGCCAGAGGTTATGATGAGTGTCTATATGGAAGAAGATGAGGGCCATGTGGGAGTGTTTTGGTTTTAATTGTGGTCATTTGTGTGGTGGTTGAAATAGATGACTGGGTCCACCTGGGCTTGAAGTCTGGTGTGATTCCCCTTACAGACTGAGTTCTGAAACTGACCTCAGAGAAATATTGCCATGAGTTCTCTTGGGATTTTAGGAGGCCACGCATTAGAGTCGCCCTTGGAAACTGAGATCAAGTCCCAGGGTGGCTTTCCACAGAGCATCGGGAATCTCAGCCAGGATATCACATGATTTTATTATGAAAGACTTGGCAGCCATAGATGAGATTCAAAACAAACATGGACCTCACACTCTAGACCTCAATGGGCCTGGGTTCATGTGATCTTTTGGTCACTCTTTGGGAAGCCTTGACTGTGAGAATTCTCCAGAGCTTTCATTGAAATGAGCTTCCATACCATTTAATGGTTCTTGAAAGAATTGAAACCTACAGTGCCTCCAACTTCATCCGTGAAGAATGCTAGATAAATACCAAGAAATTTTTGAAATTCCCATAACCAGGTGTCAGAGGAGAACATTTGGATGTCCTGTTGCTGATCAGGAGTGTTCCAGACAGTGGTTTGATTGACTGGGTTTCATGAAAATGGTGTAGAACTGAAATGCCAGTATGTTGGAGCCTGCTGAGTATTGGGCCCAGAACTGTGGTGTGCAGGTGTGGGATAAAACATTTGTGTTGGGGCCATTTGGATCTACCATTGACTTCCAAATGGCTTGTGACTGACATGGTGCAGCCAGCAGACCCTTATTTGTAAAGGCATCTTGTTATATGGAGAGGTTTCAGGGCAATGTTACGAATCATGTTGCTATCTTCAAGTGGGCAAGCTATGTGGGATAGAATCCTGGTTGGTGCATTCTCTTGCAGACTCTGACTGACCACACGTGACAGAACTACCTTCAGCACTGTGTCCCAGTTGAACTTCTTGTATTTCATAGAGCAAATACCAAACTCCCAGTGCAGCAGCAAGAAACACCATGAATAGTGGAGGATGACTAAATGGGTACACAGTCCACACAGGGAGACACTTAGCCTTCAGTGGCCACAGTTTACCTACAAAGAGAGAATTCAGCACTTTGCCTCATTTTCATTGGAAAATAAGAAACCAATTTCTTCAGGTCACATAGATGCAGAGCCAGCTTTGATGGTCTCACAACAAAGGAAGCTAAAGCTCCTGAAAACAACATATATTTCAAGTGCCCAACCTCAGAGGCAGTTTCTCAAAAAGTCGTTAGGCCTGCAGAGCTCCATGTTTGTGGAGTGTTTACCTGTTAGACAAGGATGCAAGAAAAGACCACTGACTCCAATTAAAATCAAATTAAACTAAGCTTATTATTTTCACCAGCCAGGCTAACTCTCCCTCCCAAAACGGCCGGAACAAGACAGCAACCCCAACTTACCTACAGCCCAGCTTTAAAGCCCAGAAAGTTACACAAAAGGGGGGTTAGAGATAACAGAACTCGGACAAGCATCACACTAATGGTAGTTTATATATATATATATATATATATATATATATATATATATATATATATTTTTTTTTTTTTTTTTTTTTTTTTTTTTTTTGCTGGCCCCAACATCAGAATTTGTGAGGACCGTTAGACCCTCAGAGATGGTCATTGTCTGTCCAGGGAAGGCCAATATTTATGATGTGTCGCTAATGTTTCACAGAGTGCTGCTATCTGGTCAGAGAGCCAGACATGGGTGAGTTCAAGGCATGGGCAGGCATTCCAAGCAGGTTCAGAATTTGCAGTAATTTATAGTAAAGCCAAAATTATCTTATCATGGCTTTGTGGCAAGATGGCTCCCAATTTTAATAAAAGATCAGGTTGGGCTTATCATTCCCCCCTTTTCTTATGTGTTCCTTTCAAATCTTTGATAGATTAAGGGAAGTGCACTGAGGAAATTTAAATCCCTCAGGTAACAGTCTCCAAATTTCTAGAACTCACCCAAAACGGGTCTCCCTGATTTTACCTGACTTAATTAATTACGTATATTGATAGTGTATTTATTTTTGGCTCCATTGTTGTAAGAAGGGAGGCCTCACGCATTTTGGATTCTTCTGCGCTGAGAGAGGGTGACGTAAGGGTCATGGCATGAGGGACATGAGTTGCCTTTTAGAATTTAGTTGAGGAACATGAGTTGCCTTTTAGATTTCAGCTTGGTTTGAAGTCTGGTTGGGGAAGAACAGGTTGTAAAGTCATCTGGGAATGGGTTCTTCTATGAGAGTAACAAAAACCATGAGTAATAAATAAATGTTGCAGCAGCTGGAACATGTCACCGTATAGAAGTTCCCTCACCATTCTTTAATATCCTCAGTTATCAGGGCTGTCAACTTAATATTTAATTTTTTGTTTTACAGTTGTCCCTCCCCATAAGATACAGTTTATTAATTTAATGTCATCTGATCTTGCAAAATCCTTTTTCTAGTATGACCTCTGTGTCTAATAGAGAAACCTTTAATTCTGTTACTCAGGGCTGGATAATCGTACTAGCAAACACCAAGCCTACCTCTGTAGGTTAGGAATATCTGTAGGCCCTAAACTAAATTTTCTGCCTCTGGCAGCTCCTCTTAATAGTCTCTTTTTATAGTTATCAGGCATTCCTGTCTGAGAATCCTTCTTTGTAACCTCCAGTCTTACTTATTTTGGGAGGCTAACATAAAGTGTATACCTTAAAATATTAATATTTGTTTTCTTGGCCGATTCATTTAACTTTAATTTTAAATCCTAATCTTAAACATCCAGCAAATAAATTTTCACAGCCTTATATTGAGAGTACTGGGCTTTAATATCTATAACTTAATTATTATTTATCTTTTCATTAATTGGGATATGTATTATTCTGTCTGTCTTGTAGGTGATGACTTATTATCTTAAATTAACCCATGTTGTGTTATTAAAGCAACACTTCTGTAAAAGACTAACAGGGAATCTTTAGATCACTTATAAGCAAATTAAAAATAAAATTTTTTAACAAGAGTAAAAATACTTAGTTTCTGTAATAGCTACCCTGAATTTTTTGGCTGAGTCATACATTATATGCCCTATTTGAGATCCTAGTAATCTTCACAGAAAAACAAAAGAACTTTTGAACATAACTTTAAATGAAATAAAATCTGACCTACTCCATTTGTAGTCATTCTCACATGTAGTAAGATGGGACACAGAGCCTTATCTCAGGTAAGGCAGGTCTCTTTATAAATATTAAGTGTTTTAGTTCTAAAGCTGATCATTGTTTTTTAAATATCATTTTACAAAGTTTACATAAATTGTTTGAGGTCACATGAACATTATAACATCATATGACATCACATTTAAAACATGGATTAAAGAAAGGCTGAAAGATTTTAACCTTTACATATATTAGGCTCTGATTAACTTAAAAATACATTTAAATTGTTCCCCAATGAAAAAAGTAACATAAAACTTTACATATCTTATTGATAACAGGTAAATAAATCCCCAGTACATTTTTTTTACCATACAACTTCAGAATACCAGCTTGATATAATGCTCTTTAAATGTTTCTAACTTACAGACTTGTATACCTGGAAGATATGAGCACATTAATAGCATCAAAATTACATTGATATTTCTAGATTAACCAAGTTTAGCTTTTAAAGAAATGGCAGTAGAGTGCTCTAAAATAACAGTTCTTATTTAATCAGTTGTTTAATTTTTATGGTTGCTTGCTCTAGAAAAAATAAAACTTAATAAACACAATGTTATGGGTAAACTTATGTTTTCAGAAATTTTTGTCTCTTTAACACATGACTGATTTTTACAATCTGATACAGACCATAGTAAATCAATCGGGTATCTAACAAATGTACTCAAGAATGAGAAATTCCACATCAAATTTACTTTACTTATTTATTAAAATATTAGACAAATGTATTGAAGAGTGTAAACCATTTTTTTGTTGAAGGAAAAGTCCTAGAATCAAGGCATTTTAGACATTTTGTAGATATTAATATTTTATTAGATTTTTGAACACCTATAAAAACTTGTAAGCTTAAATTTAAAAACATTTATTTTTATCTGTTTATCCAATTTAAATTGAACAATTTTAATCACGTGAATTAAAGATCTTTGGATCCACTTTTTTTAAATTAATTTTTATTGTAGGTTGTTCAAAACATTACATAGTTCTTGATATATTATATTTCACACTTGATTCAAGTGGGATATGAACTCCCGTTTTTACCCCATATACAGATTGCAGAATCACATCAGTTGCACAACCATTGATTTACATATTGCCATTCTGGTGTCTGTTGTATTCTGCTGCCTTTCCTATCCTCTACTATCCCCACTCCCCCATCCCCTCCCCTCTTCTCTCTCTACCCCCTCTACTGTAATTCATTTCTCCCCCCTCATATTTTTCCTCCTTTCCCCTCACTTCCTCTTGTATGTAATTTTGTATACCCCTGAGGGTCTCCTTCCATTTACAGGAAATTTCCCTTCTCTCTCCCTTTCCCACCCACCTCTCATCCCTGTTTAATGTTAATCTTCTTCTCATGCTCTTCATCCCTACTCTGTTCTTAGTTACTCTCCTTATATCAAAGAAGACATTTGCCATTTGTTTTTGAGGGATTGGCTAGCTTCACTTAGCATAATCTGCTCTAATGCCATCCATTTCTCTCCAAATTCTATGATTTTGTCATTTCTTAATGCAGAGTAATACTCCATTGTGTAAAAATGCCACATATTTTTTATCTATTCGTCTATTGAATGGCATCTAGGTTTTGCTTCCACAGTCTTGCTATTGTGAATTGTGCTGCTATGAACATGGATGTAGCAGTGTCCCTATAGTGTGCTCTTTTTAGGTCTTTAGGGAATAGACCGAGTAGGGGAATAGCTGGATCAAATGGTGGTTTTATTCCCAGCTTTCCAAGAAATCTCCATACTGCTTTCCAAATTGGCCGCACCAATTTGCAGTCCCAAAAGCAATGTACAAGAGTACCCTTTTCCCCACATCCTCGCCAGCACTTGTTGCTGTTTGACTTCCTAATGGCTGCCAATCTTACTGGAGTGAGATTTGCAACAAAATGAAACTGAATCCCTTACTCTCGCCATGCACAAAATTTAACTCAAAGTGGATCAAGGAACTTGATATCAAATCAGAGACATGGCGTTTGATAGAAGAAAAAGTTGGCTATGATCTACATACTGTGGGGTCGGGCTCCAAATTCCTCAATAGGACACCCATAGCACAACAGTTAATAACTAGAATCAACAAAAGGGACTTACTGAAACTAAAAAGTTTTTTCTCAGCAAAAGAAACAATAAGAGAGGTAAATAGGGAGCCTACGTCCTGGGAACAAATCTTTACTCCTCACACTTCAGACAGAGCGCTAATATTCAGAATATACAAAGAACTAAAAAAATTAGACAATGAGATAACGAATAACCCAATCAACAAATGGGCCAAGGACCTGAACAGAAATTTCTCAGAGGAGGACATACAATCAATCAACAAGTATATGAAAAAATGCTCACCATCTCTAGCAGTCAGAGAAATGCAAATCATTCCCCCTTTTTTAATGTGTCCCTTCCAAATTTTTGATAGGGTAGGGAAAGAGCAATGAGGGAATTTTAATCCCTCAGGTAACAGTCTCCAAATTTTTAGAACTCACCCAAAATTGGATTCCTGGTTTTACCTGACTTAATTAATTACTTATATTGATATTCTATTTATTTTTGGCTCCATAGTTGTAAGACAAGAGGCGTCACTCATTTTGGCTTCTTCTGAGCTGAGAGAGAGTGACGTGAGTGGGCACAGTATAAGGGACATGAGTTGCCTTTTAGAAGTCAGTTGAGGAACATGAGTTGCCTTTTAGAAATCAGTTCGTTTTGAAGTCTGGTTGGGGAAGAACAGGTTGTAAATTCATCTGGGGATGGGTTCTTCTGTGTGAGAAACAAGAACCATGAGTACTGAAAAAATGTTGCAGCAGCTGGAACATGTCACTGTATAGAAGTTCCCTCAGCAGGCTTTAATATTCCCAGTTATCAGGACTGTCAACTTAATATTTAACATTTAGTGTTACAGTTATCCCTCTCCATAAGATACAGTTTAATGATTTAATATCATCTGATCTTGCAAAATCATTTTACTAGTATGACCTCTGTGTGTAATAGAGAAACCTTTAATTCTGTTACTCAGGGCTGGATAATCGTACTAGCAAACACCAACCCTACCTGTAGGTTAGGAATATCTGTAGGCCTTAAACTAAAAATTTCTGCCTCTGGCAGCTCCTCTTGATAGTCTCTTTTTATAGTTATCAGGCATTCCTTTCTGGGAATCCTTCTTTGTAGCCTCCAGTCTTACTTATTTTGGGAGGCTAACATAATGTGTATAAAAAATTATTATTATTATTATTAATATTATTATTTAAAATGCCCAGGAATGGCTGTATTTTGGTTTTAACTGTCTTTCCTAAGTGTTTATCATGAAACAGTCAAACTGACTTTTGTTTCTATCTATTGTTAACAGTCAGCTGAGCTTTTATGGGAGTCATTCCTGGGGAAACTTGAGAGCAGCTTCTCAGTTCTGCTAGTGCCATTTGCGCTAGGTGGGTCCAGGTCTTGCTTGACCATGTGGCTACCCTTGGAAGCATCAGGGATGTCTCCCTTCTCTGATGACTCTCCTCTTCTTAGCAAATGCACTGATTGGCTTTCTGTTCTCCAGGGGTCTCATTAATCTCCCTAATTGGGAAGATATGAGGCCCAGAGTTGCAAAGGTCTTTGAGAAGTCCCTTGTTCCCTGGATTCAGACTGACTCAGAGGGCAAGAGCCAAATATTGGTTTTCTTGTCCCTTTTCATGTAACTTTAATATAAATCCTAATCTTAATCATCCAGCAAATAAATTTTAACAGCCTTATATTAAGAGTACTGGGCTTTAATGTCTATAACTTTATAATTATTTATCTTTTTTATTAACTGGGATCTGTATTATTCTGTCTGTCTTGTAGGTGATGACTTATTATCTTAAATTAACCCATGTTGTGTTCTTAAAGCAACACTTCTGTAAAACACTAACAAGGAATCTTTAGATCACTTATAAGGAAATTACAAAATAAAATTTTTTAACAAGAGTAAAAATACTTAGTTCGTGTAATAGCTACCCTGAAGTTTTAAGCTGAGTTATACATTATATCCCCTGTTTGAGATCCTAGAAATCTTGACAGAAAAAAAAAACAACTTTTGAACATAACTTTAAATGAAATAATATCTGACCTACTGCTTTCGTAGTCATTCTCACATATAGTAAGATGGGACACAGAGCCTTATCTCAGGTAAGGCAGGGCTCTTTATAAAACTTAAGTGTTTTACTTCTAAAGATGATCTTTGTTTTTTTAAATATCATTTTACAAAGATTACATATATTATTTGAGGTCACATGAACATTAGTTAACACCATATGATATCACATTTAAAACATGAATTTAAGAAAGGCTGAAAGTTTTTAAACTTTATATAGATTAGACTCTCATTAACATAAAAATACATTTAAATTGTTCCCCAATGTAAAAAGTAACATACAACTTTACATATCTTATTGATAAGAAGTAAATGAATGCCCAATATATTTTTTTACCATACAACTTCAGAACACCAGCTTGAAATAATGCTCTTTTAAAGTTTCTACCTTACAGATTCGTATACCTGAAAGATATGAGCACATTAATAGCATCACAATTACATTGAAGTTTCTACATTAACCAAGTTTAGCTTTTAAATAAATGTTAGTACAGTGCTCTAAAATAACAGTTCTTATTTAATCAGTTGTTTAATTTTTATGGTTGCTTGCTCTAGAAAAAATAAAACTTAATAAACACAATGTTATGGGTAAACTTATGTTTTAAGAATTTTTTGTCTCTTTAACACATGACTGATTATTACAATCTTATACAGACATTAGTACAAACTTATACAGACCTTAGTAAATCAATCAGATATCTAACAAAAGTACTCATGAATGAGTAATCCCATATCAAATTTACTTTACT